>NW_028141167.1:16321202-16480805 GCF_030444845.1 Prenolepis imparis
AAGCAGTGGTATCAACGCAGAGTACTGTAAAATACAAAAAGTACGTTTAAAAAAAAATTGAAAAAAATCGAAAAATAGTCTTAAAAATCGAAAATATTTAAATACCCTCTTCGCTAATAGCTCAAAAATTTTGTTTTTAGTCTAAAATAATATATTTTTTTGAAAAAAATCGAAGGAGTCCTATTGAAGAAAAAAAAAAGTAATTTTGGTTAAAATTAACTAAAACACTGTTAAATTTTCTTTTTTTAATTTTTTCAATATTTTTTCGAAAAATACATTCAAAAACGAAAAAAATGATTACTTTATTAATGACAATATTTTTATTTTTCTTCAAGTTATAAATATTTGAGAAATTTTCGGAAATTGTTAAAATCAATTTAAAAGAAAAATATGTAACTCCGAAATCGATAGAGATAAAAATCTAAAAAAATTCATGAAAGCTACTTTCAATAGGTACACAAAAAAATGAAATAAATCAAAATGGTCGGGAAAAAAGTCGTTGATTTGGCGTGGAATGCCCCATATATATATATATATATATATATATATATATATATATATAATATATATACATATATATACAGGATGTTGAAATAGTGTCCCATACGCTCAGCGCTATTCAATAGAGAATAAAAATTTAAGAAAAATGGCTAATACTATTTTTCGATGCGATGAATAGTTTCGCTGCAATTAATTATTGTAATCAGTCAATCAGCACGGAGCTACAAGAGAAAGCAAATGGTGGAGTGCGCAAAGTGGGAAAGAATTTTCCGAAAAAATTATTTAAAGGAAAGCAGCTTGCTCAAGTGCGAATTTGGCCTCATAAAATTTATACTTTAGGTCTCGTTTTTTAAATTCAGACAACGTGAAATTACTCATCGTATCAAAAAATAGTATTAGACATTTTTTCTTAGATTTTCATTCTCTATCAAATGGCGTTGAGCGTATGCGACACTTTCTTAACACCCTGTATATATACAATTATTCATTTCGTAATATTATACAATTATCGATTATTTATATATTCATGTTAACTATTAACTCTTTAATTCATACTAAAGTATTGCTTTCAATAATCATATATTAAAAACAATTGCTTTCCTTAATACTATTCGATAGATCGATACTGTTTAAAAGATCAAAATATATGACTATTATATAGTAAAGTATTTGCAATAATTTTAGGTTGTGTCCATCTAATTTTGTGAAAAATAAACAACATCACGAAAATGCTTAAACTTGAAATGCCAACATTGAAAGAAATATTAGAAGAGATAGGAGGAAACGAACAACTTCTAGAAGAGCTACTGGATAAACTTCGATTATGGCTGAAACAGCAACTCCATCTTCCTCAAGGTTTGCATTCTAAAATTTCAAAAAAATAATCTTATTGATCAATTTATTGCATATAACTTCAACTCTAGAGAACACATTCCTTAAATATACTAATGCATTAAGAAAACTATAACTAAAACATATAACGTATAATATATGTAGTGTAATTGTAAGTATATGCACTAGAAGAGAATATGGAAGGTATTCAATAAAATATTTAGAAATCGAATATTGAATATTTGAAAAAAAAATTGTTTTATAATAAATACATGTTAGATGTCACGAATTCTTTCACCTCTTGAATAATAGACAGATGACAATTATTTCAATATCATAAAATATGCAACATACAACAATAATAAATGGCAATTTTTTTTTAAATGTTAATATATATACTTATTTATGCATTGCGAATGTAACGTATACGTTTTATTGAATATAATATTAATAAAAATATTAATATTTTTATTGTGTGTGTATGTATGTGTGTGTATGTGTTACTGGCAAAGTCCGCGAGGTGTGCAGAGCTAACATTGTCCGGGCAAAGTCGACACTGCCCACAACAATGGCAATGTCAGCAACTACTATTATATTGTGAACTTTGCTCGATTTCAAGTGGGCAAAATTAACATTGCTAAATTTTTGTGGGCAGAATCGATCTCGCATAAAAATAAATATATTTAAAAGTATATGCGTGGACACAGTGAGTTCCGTCCTTCCTACAGGCAAGCTCTATTTCCGAAAGATATAACCTAAATCCAAATTTTAGTTTTCAATCAGAAATAGATTTGGGTTAAGTTATATCTTCTGGAAGTGGAGGGCCCCCCCCGTAGGGTGGCGGAACCATAGACATATTAAGATAGACTGCTTATAAGGTGGTGGGGGGCGTCCTCCTGAGGGAAAAAGATAGCATGAATTGACTTGGCTTTCTGTTTTCTTCTAATGTTATACTGCGCATACTGGTGCGCAGATTACGTCATAAGCCACATCCACTAGAAGAAGACAGCAAGCCAAGTCAATTCATGCTATTTTTTTTCCTCAGGAGGACGCCCCCACTCCCGGTTTCACTGCCTCATAAGCAGTCTATCTTAATATGTCTATGGGCGGAATCCACTGTGTCCACGCATGTATTTTAAATACATATATAATTTTTTCCTGTTTGAGTGACAATTTTAATTTACACGTTTTACGTACAAAAATACACAACATTGTGAAGTTTCAGTGAACACGTTAAATTTTATATTCTTTTTATGTTTTAATATTAATTAATATTAATATTAATGAATTTATATATTAATATTAATATATGTATAAATTCGCAATAAAATAGTATTTTCTAACATTGCCATCGGTGAGTGGGCAGTGTCGACTTTGCCCACATTAAATCGGGCCATGTCAGCTAATAAATCATTTCAGCGGGCTTTGCTTAAAAACGTTAGGCAATGCTGACATCGTCCGGGCAATGTCGGCTCTGCAGACCTTGCAACTTTGCCCGTGACATATATATGTATATACAGGGTGATTCATTTTAATCTTAACAGGCAAATATCTCGAAAAATACGAAGAAATGTTTCATACAAAAGTTGTAGGATTTGACCTTAAGGTCAAAGTCAAGGTCACAATCAGATGTCCCCCTCGAAATCCTACAACTTTTGTATGAAACATTTTTTCGTATCTCCCATATTTTTCGATATTTGCCTGTTAAGATTAAAATGAATCACCCTGTATATATATTATAACACAGAGTGTCCCATTCTAACTTTTGGATTGAAATTTCTCGAAAACCAAGGTTTTCATCGGAAAATGTTTCCAAATGGCTCTCCAAAACACTATAATAAAGTTTTTTTTTTTTTTCTTAAATATTTTTTGAGTTATAAGGCTTAAAGTTTAAAATTTTTATAAAATGTATAATATCTTGTAAAATATTCAATTTTCGGTAATCTTACCTTAATACTTTTATGCGCAGAATAATGAAATCAATCAATTAGTGTAAAGAAAACACATAGTTGCTTTTAAGAAAAAGTATGCAGCTACAGGTTGCAAATTACATACTTTTTTTAAAAACAATTGTGTTTTCTTTACACCAGTTGATTGGTCTCATTATTTCGTGCATTAGAGTAATATTACCGAAAACTGAATATTTTACATTATATGTAAAAAATTGTAAACTTCAAGCCTTATAACTCAAAAAGTATTTAAAAGAAAAATAACTTTATAATAGTGTTTTGAAAAGCTCTTAAGATAAGCTACAAGAATATGCATTAAAGAATAGGGGTTTCCATTTTAGAAATTGAAGATAACCTTTACGTGACCTTTTAATGATTATCTAAGGTCAAATCAATAATAAGATCTTATGTTCCATTCAAAATCATAAAACTTTTGTAAGAAACATTTTTCGATAAAAATGAATTATTTCACGTAGCTTTTCCAAATACGAATCTCGTAGCTATTACGCGTTTAATTATTAATAATTGATCAAATTAATATGCTACATATCGCATATTTTTATATGTATGTATATTGACAGATAGTAAGGTTTCAACGTACTTTTCATTGCATCTATTTATGATTTCTTTTATTATAAAATCTTAGCATGCTGTAATAACCAACATTATTTTGTTTCACAGATATCTCTGAACAACGATTAAAGTTCTACATATACGGTGCAAAATTTGATTTAGAAAAAGCCAAAAAACGCTTAGATTTGCATTATACTATTCGTAATCTGATTCCGGAAGTTTACACCAATCGTGATCCATTAGACGATAATGTAATTCAACCAACTACATATATGTAAGTAACTAAATATACATAGATGTCTGAACAGCACATCACGAGTTAATGTCAAATTCTTATTTAATATACTTTAATATGATGAATAATGACATTTTAAATGTAAAATATCTCATATCAAAAACATTTGATAGTTTAATATAGTAGTACAGTGAAACATATACAAATAAATTACTAATTTTTTACTAATTTTATTACTAATTTTTTGTATAATCTTTTATAATCGATTACTTTTGAATCGAAAGAAAATAGAGGAAGAGATAGAAAGTGTATGTGCGCGCGCGCATATGTGTGTGTGTGTCTGAGAGAGAGAGAAAGAGATATCCTAACAAATATTTATTTACTTCAGGCAATGGGTAGCTCTACCAAAATTAACACCGGAAAATCATAGAATAACTATTCATCGGTTTATACATAATGATGGCTCTGTGCTTGATGTATATGCATATTTAAAGTACGTATAATGTTTAAGTAACATAATGTACATATAATAAATATATGATAACGCTATATATACATACATATGCAGTTAAATGACCGGTATTAATATGATAGAACAATTTTCTTTTTACAAATACTTTTTTCTTGTAGCGTGCGTGAACATGTGAATATATATATTCTCACAATATTTTCTTTAAAAAATTTGTGAATTATCGGATCACGTATTTTCGCGATCGAGCATAACGAAATAAATTATGCACAAATCATGAGATGTTGTAAAAGTAAAAGTAAAGACGCTAAATTTACGAGACAATATAAATATATCATAAAGAAAAATAAAAATATATATAGTCGGCGATGATAAAACCAAGACAATATATAGTCGGCAATGATAAAACCAAGACAATATATAGCCGGCGATGATAAAACCAAATATAATAAAAAAGAAAAAAAATTGTTTACGCAGCACTACACACAAACACGACATGACTGTCCATATTATCATGATTCACGCGATAATATGATTCGCACTACTGACGAAGTTATTATTTAACATGATAATTATTTACTTTTAGAGGAACACTTCAGAATGACCTTGACCTTGACATATGTTGTCAAGGTCATGACCCTGAGTAACATTCAAAATATTTTAGCCATTGGTCATTGTTCATTAAAAAGTTATTACCAAAAAAGTGGACATTATAAATGTGCATTTAACTTTATAATTTAAACTTTACCTAACGTAGCGATGAAATAGATATATTCTCACGCGAAGCGAGATCCACCTCCATCACTCCCTGCTTTCAGCGCGAAACGAGATCTATAGTTGCAAAATTTTCATATGAGTTTGCAATTTTTCACGCAAAGCGAGATCCATCCCCATCACCCCGTGCTTTCAGCGCGAAACGAAATCTATATTTGCAAAATTCCCACATGGGTTTGCAACTTTCCACGCGAAGCGAGGTCCCCATCACCCCATGCTTTCAGCACGAAACGAGGTCTATATTTGTCAAATTTCTCTCAAATATAAACCTCATTTTGTGAAAGCATGAAGTGATGGGGGTGGACCTCGCTTCGCGTGGAAAATTGCAAACCCATGTGGAAATTTTGCAAATGTAGACCTCGTTTCGCGCTGAAAGCACGGGGTAATAGGAATGGACCTCACTTCGCGTGGGAATATATCGGACTCCATCCCCCCGTCCAAACATGTACTTAAATATACAAATATGCAAATAATATGCCATTTACGTTAGGAGTAAAGTTCAAATTATAGAATGAAACGCACATCTATACTGTTAACTTTTTTGTTAATAACTTTTTAATGAACAATGACTGACCGCTAAAACCTTTTGAATGTTACTCAGAGTCATGACCTTGACAACATATGTCAAGGTCAAGGTCGTTCTGAAGTGTTCCTCTAAAAGTAAACAATTACCTTTAACATTATTATACCGTGTTTCACAAGGCGCTATCCAGCCGATCATAACGGATCGATTTTCGCACTTTATTCCGCTCAATCTTTGAAATCTTTTTTTCGGTTTACATTTCCCTTCTCCTTTTCTCTGCGTATAAGTTTAATATGCAAGTTCCTTTCTCTTGTGCTTCCTATTATCGATAATGAGATAAAAATAAGATATCTTCACGCCTTGCTCTTTCCTTTACTACTACAGTTCCATCATTCTGATACATATACCATATATATAGTGTCCCATTTTAAAGGACCCAGTCAATATCTCAGAAACACTGCGTTAAATCGAAAAATGTTTCTAACAAAAAAAGTTGTAGGGTTTCGAGGGGGACATAACATAGTAAATATAAATCGGTAATAGATAGGCTATTCGAGCCGTACGCGGATGTCGGTGCGTCGATTCGAAAATTAATTTTTTCGTTGGAAATAACTAATTGTGCACGGGGCACTCATTTTGCTTGGTACACCGCCAAGACTTTATTAACGGAACAATCTCAATTCGAGATTTTTAATTCCAAAGATCCCATCTAACCCCCCTACAGAATTATAGGCGAGAAAAAGGGGGTCTTAGAGGGGATCTTTGAAATTAAAAATCTCGAATTGAGATTGTTCCGTTAATAAAGTCTTGGCGGTGTACCAAGCAAAATGAGTGCCCCGTGCACAATTAGTTATTTCCAACGAAAAAATTAATTTTCGTTGGAATCGACGCACCGACATCCGCGTACGGCTCGAATAGCCTATCTATTACCGATTTATATTTAATATATATCGAGCCTTTATATTCTTAGTGTATAACATAGTAATATTCGTATGACTTTGGGCGGCGTCTCCAAGGTCAAGTGAAGGTGAAAATGAATTTTTTAAATGGAAACCCATATTTTTTATTATAACACTTTTTCCACTAATTAATTTGAACAACTTTTATCAGAAGCATTTTTTTATTTTCCTAATATTTTTTAAGATATTCAAGAAAAACTTGGTAACTTTTCAACATGTTTTTCTATGTAAAAATTCCGTCTTTTTTATTTAGAGATTTATTAATAAAATTTTTTTTTCTGAATCTTTTCCTTCTGTCATTTGACTTTCAATCGTAGGATTTCGAGGGGGACATCCGATGGTGACCTTGACTTTGATCTTGAGGTCAAATTTGAAGATCATTTGAAGGTTAATTTTAAAATCTTAAATGGAAACCCCTATTTTTTATTTGACATTCTTGTAACTGACATCGAGAGCTTTCCAAAACACTATAATTAAATGTTTTTTCATTAAGTACTTTTCGAGTTATAAGGCTTGAAAGTTACAGTACCGCCGGCATTAGCATTACCCAAAGTGTACCGCGCGGAGGTTGCCCAGTCGGATTTACACCTCTTTTGTGTTCGGAGAACGATCCAGCCAATGAAGGCAAGATCAGTGGTTGATCTAGCCAATGAAGGCAAGATCGGTGGTTGATCCAGCCAATGAAGGCAAGATCGGTGGTTGATCCATAGTAATAATTCAATTAATTAAATGTTCGAAGGTCGCACCGTTGACTTGTTGGCAGTACTGAATACGGCGTTCAAAATGTCTAACAGTACGCAAGAGTACATTACGTGGAATATTGCACGCAGCTCGGATTCTTTCCTTCATGTCATCTCTTGTGGTCGGTGCATTCCGGTAAACTACATCTTTGAGGTAGCCCCACAAATAAAAATCAAGCGATGTTAGATCGGACGATCTTGCTGGCCATCTTACTGGACCGCCTCTGCCAATCCATCGATTACGAAAGGTATTATTGAGGAAAGCTTTGACCGTATTGGCATAATGAGGACCTGCGCCATCTTGATGCAACCACATTCTCCTCCTTGTATCGAGGTCAACATCTTCAAGTAAACCCGGAAGATCGTCTCTCAGCAACTGTAAATAATTTGCACTATTAACCATGACATCAAAAAAATAAGGACCAATTAAATAGCCATTAACAATTCCACACCAGACAGTTAGGCTCCAACGATGCTGGTTATCAATCTACCTCATCCAATGAGGATTAACTGAACTCCAATGGTGACAATTATATCTCCCAGGGTATTCATTATCCCAGTATTGTGAAAAATAGCTTCATCACTGAAAAGTACGTAATTAAAAAATTCGTTGTCGTTTCGAATTTTTTGTGATGCCCACTGGTAAAACAATAGCCGATCTCTGTGATCCTGCTCAATTAAGGCTTGGTTAAAAGTTATGTGGTAAGGATGATATCTCACGGCTTTTAGATGTCTACCAGCAGTCAATTTCGGAATGCCCAGCGTACGTTGAATTTCACGCAAACTTACATGTGAATTAAAATGCACCATCGCCACAACTGCTATAAAGTAAGGATTCATTACGTGATCATTGTTGTCGTATCTTCTTCGTTGACGACGAAGATTTCCTCTCCGAATCCTAATTTCAATTTTGCGTATCCTAGAATGATCCGGGTGTTGGCGTCGAGGGAATCGTCTACGATACAATGCTGCTGCTCTTCTGTAATTGCGCCGACATTCTCCTAAGATCAGAAGAATATCGACAATCTCGTTAGGCGAGTAATCAGGCATTTTTTTCTGAATTCCGATTTTACGATCGAAAAAATCCAGGAATGTCTGAGAATGTCTCGAGATTGGGAACAAGTGAGAGATAAGTTACTTAAGATGAGATTCCGTATCTGCAACAGGCTACTTGAATAGGATTATTGGTTCAGGACACGTGACGTCTTTCATGCGAATGCCGAAGAAGTTGTCTAAGAGTCAGTATGTCAATTGCTATTGAGCTCCAGTTAATCCTCCTTGGATGAGGCAGATTGATAACTAACTTCTGAAACATATCTCACCATTCGGCATTTTTACGTCAAAATGGAAATAAGAAAAACAACTTCCAATGGCCTTGATCTTAACAAATGTTATCAAGATTATGATCTTGAACAATGTTCAAGAGGTTTCAGCCTTTGGTCGGTCGATCATCTTGGGTAATGCTAATGCCGGCGGTACTGTAACTTTCAAGCCTTATAACTCGAAAAGTACTTAATGAAAAAACATTTAATTATAATGTTTTGGAAAGCTCTCGATGTCAGCTACAAGAATGTCAAATAAAAAATGGGGGTTTCCATTTAAGATTTTAAAGTTAACCTTCAAATGACCTTCAAATTTGACCTCAAGGTCACCATCGGATGTTCCCCTCGAAATCCTACGATTGAAAGTCCAATGACAGAAGAAAAAGATTCAGAAAAGAAAATTTTATTAATAAATCTCTAAATAAAAAAGACGGAATTTTTACATAGAAAAACATGTTGAAAGAGTTACCAAGTTTTTCTTGAATATCTTAAAAAATATTAGGAAAATAAAAAAATGCTTCGGATAAAAGTTGTTCAAATTAATTAGTGGAAAAAGATGTTATAATAAAAAATATGGGTTTCCATTTAAAAAATTCATTCTCACCTTCACTTGACCTTGGGGACGCCGCCCAAGGTCATATGAATATTACTATGTTATGTCCCCCTCGAAACCCTACAACTTTTGTAGGTAACATTTTTCGATTTAACGCAGTGTTTCTGAGATATTTGAGTGGGTCCTTTAAAATGGGACACTATATATACATATACATATATATTTGCCTGTTAAGATTAAAATGAATCATCCTGTATATATATATATATATATATATATATATATACCGGATGAGGCAATAATTGTTAGCACCTTAAATATCTTTATAAATATTGATTTTAGACAAAAATGTTTCAAAAAATATTAATTAATTATTTTTAAGTAAATAATATATTAAATTGTAATTTTTTTCGAAAGATTTTTAGAAAGTCTCGGTGGGTCGCAGTCTTTTTGTTGGCGAACTGCATGCGGCCCGCGGGCCGCGTGTTTGACATGCTTGCATTAATTTATAAAATATCTCGTAAACTATTCATTTTTTGGCTATGTTGCCCTTATAACTTTTTATAGTGAATATTGCGGGAAATCGATCTATATAAAAAATTTAGATAATTCCATTTAAAAAAACATAAATGACCTTCAAATGACCTTGAAAAACGCAACTCAAGGGCAATTCTTGATTACGATGTTATGTCCCCCTCGAAATCCTACAACTTTTGTTTGAAACATTTTTGTCTAAAATCAATATTTATAAAGGTATTTAAGGTGCTAATAATTATTGCCTCACCCGATATACAGGGTGGTTCACGTAACGGTCGCCACGATTTTTGAGACATTTCCGCCAGTTTAAAAAAAAGTTTATATAGTGAAAATTAATCTGCTTTACGCAAGCTATAACGTGCAATAAAAAAAATTAAAAACAAAATTTTTTTTATTAACAAATCAATGTCACCTTGAATTTTTTAAATGGAACCACCATATTTTTCTTATATGAATCGATTCCTCACAATATTCTGCATAAAAAATTATAAGGGTAGGATGGTCAAAAAATGAATAGTTTACGAGATATTTTACAATAATCTGACAAAAAAATGTCATGAATAAAACATTTATCAGTTTGTAATCGTCAACAAGTTAATTTTTTTTGAAAATATAATATTTTTGAAGACGACTAATTTTAATAAAGGTCAATTTTGCGAAAGATAAACTTGGCGATCTTTTTTTTTTTACATCTGTGATGTCTTTTTTCGGATTTCACCTGAGAACAGACAGTGGAAACGGATTTATTTTTACCCTTAGGGGGTGGTTTTTAAAAATTTTAAATATTACGTAAGTTAGTCCCCCCAGGAGCATCGACTAATGGCGTGGATCCCATATTTTTACTCCACACCATTTCTGAGTCATTTAATTTCACCCTTAGGGGGTGTTTTCTATAAATTTTTACTATTACGTAAATTAATCCCTCCTGGAGCATCGACTAACGGCGTGGATCCCATATTTTTACTCCGCACCATTTCCGATTTATTTTATTTTACCCTTAGGAAATGGTTTTTAAAAATTTTTACTATTACGTAAATTAGCCCCCACCCCCCAGGAGCTTCGACTAACGGGGTGGGTCCCATATTTTCACTCCGCACCACTTCCGAGATATTTGTTTTCACCTTTAGGGGATGGATTTTTTAAATTTAAAATATTACGTAAATTAGTTCCCCCAGGGACATCGACTAACGGCGTGGGTCCCATATTTTTACTCCGCACCATTTCCAAGATATTAATTTTTACCCTTAGGGGGTGGTTTAACAAAATTTTAAATATTACGTTAATTAGTCTCCCCAGGAGCATCGATTAACGGCGTGGGTCCCATATTTTTACTCCGCACCATTTCTGAGTTATTTAATTTCACCCTTAGAGGGTGGTTTTTATACATTTTTACTATTACGTAAATTAGACCCTCCAGGAGCATCGACTAACGGGGTAGATCTAGGGTTTCTGACCCGGGAATTCTTGATTTCGATTTCCCGGGAGATTTGTCAAATTTGATCCCGAGAAAAAAACAATCGAGAAATCGAGAATCGAGAAATTTCTAAAACGCGTAATAAATATATAAATAATTAACTCGCAACGACAGACTAGCGATATTTAATCTCTACACTGCAAATTACTTGTTTCTCGATGCTCGTTTGTTTGTATTCCGCTGTCTGCGTTCTCTCTCCTTTCGCCGCGTCTTCAGTCGCACATTGTTATTCGTAGAAGAAAATCGCATGGTGCGGCTGCACGTCATACAATATTGTCTCGTGCATTGACGACACAAAGTAAGATATATTTTTTATTATAAACTTAATTAGTTTTTTTCCGATAACCAAGCTTTGTGATCTGAAAAGCAGATTTATAACTAAAATGTTTTTTTTTCTTTTATTTAACAGTTGTATTATGGAGAGATCCACTTCGAAAGTTTGGAAATACTTAAAAAAAAACAAAGATACGTCATATGCACAATGCTTAAAATGTCCAAAACAAATTTCGTGTAAAGGCTCGAACACGAGCGGTCTAGTTAGGCACCTTGAACATGTCCATAAAATTAACTTGAAATGCAACGAACCTGAGGCTTCTACTAGCTCTGAGCCGGAATCTAAAAAAACTGAATTATCCGATAATCAACAAGCTCCAGTTAATACAAAAAAAGTCTTTGGGTGAAATTGTTTCCTGTTTAGCAGCTAAGGATGGGCTTTCAATAAGAACAATAACTAAAAGCGAATTTATACGCGAATCTCTGATGCAAAAAGGGTATAAGTTGCCTAAAAATGAAACTGATGTTATGAATATTATATTGGATTATTACAAAGTAAAGAAAAACGAAATGAATGCACATTAAAAAAATTTATATGAATCTGGAGCACGCTTCAGTTTGAGCCTGCGAAACCGAAGATATTTTAATATATGCGTCCATTATATAGATGGTAAATTCTATAATTTGGGACTAGTGTACATTCCTTGATACTTTCTGCAAAAATATTGAAAAGGCTAAGACTAGTGACATGCGTAGTTCAGAAGAGTCGGAATTAGAAAATAATTTTTCTAGTGAAAATAGTAAATGTGACGATGACGAAGAAACTAATGACGATGTGGACGTCATAAAAAGTATTGAGGTCATATGACTTCTTACAATGTACTAATGATAATATAAATAAAGTACTCAAAGAAACACGTTCTTTGGTAAAGCTGTTTAGGAAGAGTCCACTGAAAAATATTACTTTGCAAAAATATGTAAAGGCTGAGTTTGGTCAGGAATTGAATTTATTACATGTTAAAACGAGATGGAACTCCATGCTATGTATGATTGAACGATTTCTGAAATTAAAGAATGCCATCAAGAAAGCTTTAATTGATCTCAATATGTCTTCTAAATGGAACGAAAATAACGTCAGTATATTAGAAATACTATTAAAAATCTTACAGCCCACAAAATTATCTGTTGAAGCACATAGCAGAAAAGATGCTACTATTTTAACATCAGAGGCAGTAATAGACACTTTGTTGAAAAAATTAAACTCAATGGACTGATTTAGCAAAAACATTTATAGAATCACTTAAAGTTAGGATAAACGAACGAAGAAACTTACATATCATATCTTTACTAAATTTTTTACACAGTCCTGATTTATTTTATCTAAAAAAAGTGATTTTTTTACTCCTAATTGCAGCAAATTGTCATTGATTAATTATACTGAAGAAATTTATCATAGATTATTCCCAATTCCAGAATCTCGAGACCAACATGAAACTGAAATTAACAAATCTGTAGAGGATGATGCAACTATTTCATTTGAATTACAATTAGAAAAAGCCATTAAAGGGGTAAATGAAAAATATATTGAATCGCAGCAAAAAAATCTAACTAAAAACATGATCAAGAAAGAGTTTCAGTTATATGAATCTACAGGAAAACGCACTTTTAACTTAGAAGCTATTTATAAGGCAATACTGACTATAAAACCTACTTCAACTGAAAATGAAAGGGTTTTCTCAATAACAAGAAATATAATTACAAAAATAAGAAATAGATTATCTGATAAATCCATTAACGCACTTGTATTTTTAAATGCTTATTTTAATAATAATTAATGTTATGTTATTTAAATATTGCCAATATTTCATTTTTATCTTTAATTCAAGATGTGACTGATTTCTAATATTGTTATATTAAGTATTATAATATTATCTAAAATGTTATTATATAAAAATTAAAATTAAAAGTATTGTTTTTGTTTTTTAAATATTTTAATTTTTTAATTTTAAATATTTTTTAAATATTTTAAATATTTTTATTGTGTTAAAAATAAAATAAAAGACCAAATGAATGATTGATCCACCAGGAGACTGATTCATGTAATGATAATGTAGGTAAAATAATTATAGAATGCCAAATTATCAACAATAAAATTGATTTAAACGATTAATATGTATTTTAATTCATTACTTTCTTTGAATTTATCGTTCTTTGACAGGTTTTTTATATTCTCGATTTCCCGGGAATTCCCGGGAACAGACACACGGGAATTCTTGAGTCCCGAGAAATTAAAAAAGTCGAGAAATCAGAAACTCTATGTAGATCTCAAATTTTTACTCCGCACTATTTCCGAGTTATTTAATTTCACCCCTATGGGGTGGTTTAAAAATTTTTTATTATTACGTAAATTAGTCCTCCCAGGAGCATCGACTAACGAGGTGGATCTTACCTTTTTACTCCACACCATTTCCGAGTTGTTTAATTTCACCTTTAAAGAATGATTTTAAAAAATTTTTACTATTACGTAAATTAGCCCCCCCCCCCAGGAGCATCAACTAACGGGGCGGGTCCCATATTTTTACTCCGCACCATTTCCGAGATATTAATTTTTATCCTTAGGGGGTGGTTTTTAAAAATTTTAAATATTACGTTAATTAGTCCCCCCAGAAGCATCGATTAACGGCGTGGATCTCATATTTTTACTCCGCACCATTGCTGAGTTATTAATTTTTACCCTTAGAGGGTGGTTTTTATACATTTTTACTATTACGTAAATTAATCCCTCCAGGAGCATCGACTAACGGGGAGGGGGGTAGATCTCAATATTTTACTCCGCACTATTTCAGAGTTATTTAATTTCACCTTTAGGGGGTGGTTTTAAAAATTTTTACTATTACGTAAATTAGTCCTCCCAGGAGCATCGACTAACGGGGTAAATCTCAAATTTTTACTCCGCACCATTTCCGAGTTATTTAATTTCACCTTTGTAACGGGCCGCTTTTCCCGATACGGCCGGACGTCGCTCAGTCGTGATCACAAGGTTCGGGAAAGGGCGGATGCGAAATCACAAGACGGTGATTCAGTATTTAAATAAAGAGAACACAGTTTATTTAAAATGATTCGTGAAATAATACAACGAAAGAGAACAGTGCATTACATGCTTCGGATAAATACAATAGAATGATTCGCGAGATAATACAACGAAAGAAAATAATGCATTAAATGCTTCGGATAAATACAATGAAATGATTCGCGATATAATACAACGAAAGAAAACACGGCATTAAATGCGTCGGATAAATACAATAACGTGAATCGCGATATCGTACAACAAAAGCAAACAGTGCACTAACTCCTTCGGATTAATACATAGAGTGCTTCGTGATCAAATACAACTCAAGAGAACAGTACATTAAATGTTTCGGGTAAATACATAAAGTTATTCGCGATAAAATAAACCTAAAGAAAGCAATTGTTACGTCCTGACTTGTGGGAAGGATAGGCCGCAAGGAGGTCGTAACAATGTTTTTCCCGAAGTCTGTGTGATTTCGGGTCGAACAGACTGTCTGGCCCAGAGGGAGGTCAACGACTTGATAGTCGCTTTTACCTGGCTTATCTCGGATGTCCGTTCGTCAGTCCCTTTTCGGTAAGGGAATTAAATCCCTTTTACGCGGGATAGGACCTTGTGCGATCTCAGGGGAAGTAGGAAGGAACGCAGGGGTTTTAACAAGACGCTAAATTTGCATAAAGTAACAATTTAGCATTTATTCAATATTAAACAGAAATAAACAAGAGATGAAAGAGTTAGACATTTGACTCTGAAATGTATAGATAGTTGTATAATTTTATGTGTGTATGTGTCGTGTTTCTACGGTTTCTTCGTCGGTGAGGTCGATGACCTCTGGGTTTTCAGGAGAGTTAGGAGGGGAATCGTTTATGGTTATTACTAGGGGAGAAGGGGATCTAAAAGAGTAGGTGTCTTCTGATAGGGGGAGAGGGGAGTATGAAGGCTTGGGATAGTCGAAAGAAGATGGCTTGCCACGGTAATTCCTTGAATCTATCTTCCAGGAGGTAGATATCATTCGCGTGATGCCAGATTGTCCTACCCCAATCACCTAGTACTACCTGGACCATCCAGGTAGTTTTGTTGATGCTTCTGATGAAGCCGCGTCTCCATGTTTCTTTCTCTTATTCTTCTTCGCTATCTGATTCTTCTAACATTTTTGAAATTATTTCTGCATCTTCGGGGTTGTTTGGATTTAAGGTTTTCCTTTTTTTTATTAGTTTACAATCGATTTCTTCAAGATTTATTGGATTTCTCGATAATGCGTCTGCATTTACGTTAGTTTTTCCGGCTTTGTGTACGACATCGTAATCGTATTCTGATAATTTTAGTCTCCAGCGTAATATTCGCATGTTTGCGTCTTGAGCATTTTTAAACCATAATAATGGTTTATGATCAGTGATTAAGGTAAATTTTCTCCCATATAAATACGGTCGAAAATGTTTGACGCAATATACTATGGCTAAAGCTTCCTTTTCGTATGTGTCATATTTTATTTCGTTATCGGTGAGGGTTCTAGAAGCGTATCGTCTATAATAACCTGCAAGTCCCAAAAATTGTTTAATGTTCTTCGGTGTTTTGGGTCTTGGAAATTGTCGTACTGCTTCTAACTTTTTCGGGTCTGGTTTTACTCCATCTTTGCTAATTACGTGTCCTAAATATGTTACTTCATTTTTTTTAAATTCACATTTGTCTGGCTGTAGTTTTAGGTTGGCTTTACGAAGTCGCTCTATTAACGCGTTATATTTTCGTTCATGTTCTTCTAAAGAGGTAGCATAAATAACAATATCGTCCATATAGACAAATAATTCTTCTCCTTGTAATCCAGTCAATACTAGGTCCATTAATCGTTGAAAGGTAGCAGGAGCATTTTTTAATCCGAAAGGCATCCGGTCGAATTCATAATGACCGAAAGGAGTGTAAATGCTGTTTTATGGCCATCGGCAGGATCCATTTTTATTTGATGGAATCCGGAGGCTAGATCATATACGGAGAAGTACTGTGCTTCTCCTAATTGATCCAATATATCTACGATATTGGGTAATGGATAAGCGTCACCGATAGTTTTGTCGTTTAGCGCTCGAAAATCGAGAAACATCCTCCAGCGTTTGTTTTCCTTCGAGTCTTCTTTCTTTGGCACGATCCATATAGGCGTATTGTAAGGTGATTGAGACGGTTTTACGATGCCTCCTTCTAACAGTTCTTCTACCTGCCTGTTTATTTCCTCTTTGTGTAATTGCGGGAATCTATACTGACGAGTTAATTGGTCGGTCGTCTGTAGTGGTTATTTGATGTTGTAAAACGTGAGTAGTGGTCAATTTTTCTCCAGGAACATAAAATCGATCTTGGCTGTTTGTTATTAATTTTTGTACATTCCCTTGTTCTTCTTTATTTAGATGGTTTAACCGAAGTAGTTCCATAATTTGAATGAATCGAGTTTCTTTCGGTTTTTCGGAAACTACTAGGCAGTTATGTAGATCGATATTTTCTACATTAATTTGTTGTTTTTCTTTATGATTTAATTTTCGTTTTCGTGGGAAATTTTTTATAATTTCTTGAGATTTGTCAAATAAGGATGCTGAGATTTTTGGAGACGGTCCTTTTTTATTCTTAACTGTTTTATTATTTATTTTTTCAATATCTTTATTATATTTTTGAGCTTCTTCTTGAAGATTTTCCATAGTAACTTGAGAGGTTTCTAGTTTATTATAATTTTTAATAGATAATCTAGTTTTCGAAAATGTGAATTTTGGAGAGGATAAAAGATCCTTTGAATTTTTGAAAGAGGATTGTGTCGAATTGTGAAATGAGGTTTGGTAACTTCCCTCCTCGCAATCGACGGAGCTAGAATTTTCTGTCAAGGTTTGGAAATTCTCCTCCGAAATTCTAGAATTTTTTTTCTTTGGGAGGTTTTGATAACCTTCCTCTCCGATAATTTCTGGATTATCGAAATTTTGAGAAAAGGTTTGGTAACTTCCCTCTTCAAGGATTTTCGATTTATTATAATTTTCAGGAGAGGTTTGGTAACTTCCCTCTCCAAGGATTTTTGAATTATCAAAAGAGGTTTGGTAATTTCCCTCTTCAAGGATTTTCGATTTATTATAATTTTCAGGAGAGGTTTGGTAACTTCCCTTTTCAAGGATTTTTGATTTATCATAATTTTCAGGAGAGGTTTGGTAACTTCCCTCTCCAAGGATTTTTGAATTATCAAAAGAGGTTTGGTAATTTCCCTCTTCAAGGATTTTCGATTTATTATAATTTTCAGGAGAGGTTTGGTAACTTCCCTTTCCAAGGATTTTTGATTTATCATAATTTTCAGGAGAGGTTTGGTAACTTCCCTCTCCAAGGATTTTTGAATTATCAAAAGAGGTTTGGTAATTTCCCTCTTCGTGGTCCGTGTTAACGTTAGCTCGGTCGTTATCTGACCCTTCTTCTTTATTATCGATAGTTTCGACATCGTCGTCAAATAGCTCATTCAATGGTTTTAAACGGAGTGTCGGTACCCGAACTTCTACTTCTTCATCTAGAGTGCTTATGATATATAAATATGCTTTTCCAGAAATATTTTCTACGATAGTATCTCCTAGGAAAATTCCATGTTTTATCTTTAATTTCGGTATATATCCTATTTTAATCTCAGGGTTCCCTATCCTCACGAAAAATAGTGATTCCGATCTTGGAGATACTGTTATGGTTTCTGGGGAGAAGAAAGGCACATTAATTCCAGAAATGTCTAAATGTCCTTGAGCGTAATCTATTTTTGAGAAAGTTTGTTTAAAGGAGTCGTTTCCTAATATTCCGGATTGTGGAATCGGAAAATCGTTGGCCACGATATGAAATAATACAGGTAATTCAAAGAGTGTTAGTGTAATTTCTCCTAGGGTATAAACAGGGTAATTGTTTATACCGTTTAATTTTAAAAGATTTGAATAATTAATATTCGTATCTTTGGGCACAAAATCTTCTTTGATTATATTCGGTCCGGATCCTGTGTCTAACATAAAAGTTATTTGAGTGGTATTTTTATCGATTTTAACCTGCACCGTAGGCACGCGACTATGTTTGTCGAGGCTTACAGTTACAGGCCAGATTTCGGGTTCGTAGTTATTTACTTGGCTTGTCGTTGCGCGGATGGGTGTGATGTCCGCTCGGCCCCCGATTTCACACCCGACGTCGAGGGTCCGTTGTAGTTTCCCTGCTCTTTTTCTTTGCGGCGATTGTTACTCGTAATTCGTAATTGACATGTATCAAGAAGATGGCCCTGTTCTTTGCAATATCGGCAGAATAAATTGTTTTTATGCGTTGGTATTGGATTGATTTTAGAGCGGCAATTTCCAGAGATATGGCCATAATTGTTACAAATTTGACACACGATATTAGTATTGCGTTCATTTTGTTTCTTTCAACAATTATTAGCCGAATGACCGGGTTTATCGCACCATTGGCAAATTATTGAAGATTTATTTGTTTGTTGATTAAAGTTATTCTGTCGACATGATTTTGCATTATGACCAATCTTAGAGCATAATTGACAAGTAACGACCTTTTCCTGAATTACGTTAATTGATTGTCGAGATCGTGGGTCGCGTAACCGACATTTATCTGCGCTATGTCCGCGTTTTTTACAAATTTGACAGATTAAAATATCCGTTCCGGTGTTTCCGAAAGGATTTTGATTTTGTGGTGAAGGTTGAGTGAGTTTTCGACAACTACTTGCTGCATGCCCTTCTTTATAACAGATTTGGCAGACTTCTCGAGATCGATTAACGGGTAGCGGTGAATTTTGTCTTGATTTGGCGTATTGTCGTAAATCTATCATTTGTTGAAGCTCTCTTTCTATTTTTAACGCGTCGGCCACGGTTTCCTGTACGTTTAAGTCTCGCGCTATTCTTTGTTCTATTTCGGGTTTTAGTCCTCTAATAAAGCATTTACACATATCTGTTTCTATAGTTGCTTTTATATCCTGTTCAGGCATAGCGTTCCCTGAGCTTCGATATGCCTCTAGTATTTGTGTTCCGAGAAGTTTAACCCGATTCGCGTAAGTGACGACATCTTCATTATTTTTCTGATAAACGCAACCTAATTCTCCTTGTAATTGGTAGACATTTTTGGAGGGACCGTAAATTTTTTTCAAATACGTTGTTAATGCAGCTACGGTATTAAAATCTTGATCCTGTATAGTACGACGCGCTTCCCCCACTATTTGCGTTCTTATAACTTTAGCGAATTCACACTCTGCCTCTTTAGGGAGCATAGATTTTGCTTCCTCGCATCCCTCAATAAAATAATTTAGTGGGATGTTACTACCGTCGAAAAAAAGAACGGCTTCGACCGCGTATTTTAAAGTGGCGAAATGATTAGTGTTGGCCACGTTTGTTAGCGGCTCACCGGATTCGTTGTTAGAATGATCGATTTCAATTTTGACAATCTGATTTTGTGAGCTAGTAGGCTCGACTTCGTCGGAATCGTCGGGCAATTCACTTATTTCAGTTAAATTAGAATTCCCTAAGGAAAAATGTACGTGTCGAGGCGTAGATGTTATGATATTCGATTTAGATTCGCGTGTTCTGTGTGGTGTTTCTAAAGCGGTCTTATAAAGTTCTTCTATTTCGTCTTTGTTCGTTGTACTTTTAGTCCCTTTACTCATTCCTATTCCCAAAGATCGCACATTTCAATCCCGGACGAGCCCCCAATTAAACGTATGTTACGTCCTGACCTGTGGGAAGGATAGGCCGCAAGGAGGTCGTAACAATGTTTTTCCCGAAGTCTGTGTGATTTCGGGTCGAACAGACTGTCTGGCCCAGAGGGAGGTCAACGACTTGATAGTCGCTTTTACCTGGCTTATCTCGGATGTCCGTTCGTCAGTCCCTTTTCGGTAAGGGAATTAAATCCCTTTTACGCGGGATAGGACCTTGTGCGATCTCAGGGGAAGTAGGAAGGAACGCAGGGGTTTTAACAAGACGCTAAATTTGCATAAAGTAACAATTTAGCATTTATTCAATATTAAACAGAAATAAACAAGAGATGAAAGAGTTAGACATTTGACTCTGAAATGTATAGATAGTTGTATAATTTTATGTGTGTATGTGTCGTGTTTCTACGGTTTCTTCGTCGGTGAGGTCGATGACCTCTGGGTTTTCAGGAGAGTTAGGAGGGGAATCGTTTATGGTTATTACTAGGGGAGAAGGGGATCTAAAAGAGTAGGTGTCTTCTGATAGGGGGAGAGGGGAGTATGAAGGCTTGGGATAGTCGAAAGAAGACGAGGAAAGGAGTAAAGAGGTTGAAGAAGTCGAGGGTGATGAGGTGGATAAAGACCCCGAAAATGAGGTGGAATAGGAGGAGGAAGAGCGATTTCTTTTAGGAGCCGACGAGAAAAACCGCTCCCTGAACTCTTGATAATTGTGAAAGTCGTATCGCAATGCCACCAGTCTAGCGAGTGTTCGCATCGGCCGTGAATTATCTTGTTTCCACCGGAGGGCGCGTTTGACCGCTTGGCGGGCAGCGATTTCCACTGAGAATAGTGGTTATTTAAGTCGCGTTGACGGATTTAATTATTTTTACGCGATGTGGATAAGTGTACTCACTACTTGATCTGTACAAGTGGCTGGTCTGTGATGACAGTTCAGTCGACTCTCCGGATGGCTGGATTCTCTCGAATTGCCGAATGAGTAGAATGCTGGCTGGTTGCTAACTGGTTGAGTTTGATGGTCACAGTGAGTGTGTATTACACGGTGCGCAAGTGCCAAGATGCAGCCGGAATGAACGAGTCTTCTTGAAGATTTGTTGCTTTTATACTATTCGTCTGCCCTTCCTGTAGGGCAAAGGGCAGTTCCTGTCTTGTGATTCATAGTCACAAGTTCGGCGTTCTCTAAATCCCTCTTGCGTAAGAAGTTCTTTCTTAATTTGTTCTTTGGTCTGTTGATAACGTGTGTCGAGCGTGATATTTCATCATTACTTATGACTTATCGATTATTGTGTAGGTTTCATAATTTCACCGGTCGAGCTGTTTCACAATCACTGTCTTTTTCCGTTTATTTCTTATAATTAATTTCGGGTCTTACAATTAATACGTTCGCGGAACGCGGATTTATGTAAATCGGGGAGGCGAAAAGAATCGTGGAGTCCACAGGACGTAACACAATGCATTAAATGCTCCGGATAAATACATAAAGTGATTCGTATCGAGATCATATGTTTCGGTCGCGTGTATACGCGGGATTATTGCCCCGGCCCGTGTTTATAAACAGTTTGAAGGGCCGAGCCGGTGAACTGTCTCGAGCGCGTATTGATGTTGACGCGCGAACGGTGACGGCGCGTGAAGAGGGGCGCGGCGGAGCCGAGCGCGTAGCTTCGGTATGCGCGTTTTGGCGTTCGCTCTCTCGTATGCCTGAGAGAGCGTTCGATAGATCGAACGCGCGTTGCGTTATTCGCGCGTTTCGAGCGTTCGTAATCGCGTATGGGGCGCGGGATGGTGTCGCGGTTTTGACCATAGGATATTATGGTGCCCCAGGGACGGTTACCGGTGACGGGAACTCCCGTCCAAGGCAGGGAACTCCCTACCTCGAGATATTGTCCGGTACCGAGGTGTCAAAGAAGGTGAGCGGTTCCGAAAACCGAGAACTCTCGGTAGAGACCGGGCACTCCCGATCCCTTCGGTCGTTCGCTCGTGAATGCGAGGTAGGATCTTGCTATGCGACGGTGGTGAGAACGCCCACCGGAGGCTGAGTACACCCGACCCCCGTAACTCGCCGTTAGCTAGTGTTCTGGATTCTGGTTCGCTTCTAGGAGCTATACTAGCTCTAGAGCGGATCGGAAAACGGAGTGATCTCTCTTGTCTGGAGCCGCACTTTTTATACGGCTCCAGATCTCGATCGAGAGCCTATTCGGCGAACTTCGCTCGTGCTCGGGATTGTTCAAGATTCGGCGCGACGCGAAACGCGGTATGTCGAATGACGGTTGGCATAACGGCTCGAATATTAGATAATTAAAATATGGTGCATCGCGCCTGCTGCATCGCCCGGCCGGTGTTCGCCGGGCGCAGCCTTCCGGTGGTAATCGGCCGGGTAACGGGGGGTCTCGTTACATCTTTAAGGGATGATTTTTACTATTACGTAAATTAGCCGCCCCTCCTTTTCAGGAGCATCGACTAACGGGGTGGATCTCAAATTTTTACTCCGCACCATTTCCGAGTTATTTAATTTCACCGTTAAGGGATGATTTAAAAAATTTTTTCTATTACGTAAACTTAAGGGTGGTTTAAAAAAAATTTTTACTATTACGTAAATTAGTCTCCTCAGCAGCATCGACTAACGGAGTGGATCCCATATTTTTACTCCGCACCATTTTCAAGATATTCATTTTCACCCTTAGGGGGTGGATTTTGAAAATTTTTACTATTACGTAAATTAGTCCCCCCAGGAGCATTGACTAACGGGGTGGGTCCCATATTTTTACTCCGCATCATTTCCGAGATGTTCACTTTCACCCTTAGAGGGTATTTTTTAAAAATTTTTACTATTAGGGGATGGTTTTTAGAATAATTTCCTCCTTCAACCCTTTCGCATAATTTTCTTTTTATGCCCCTCTCTCTTCCTCTCCCTACCCTTTTTTCAACTATCTGGTTCTCGTCCGATCACTACGGTTAAGCAACGTCAATGGACGGTCACCCATCTCGGACAAGATGGCGGCTGCCCGACATCTAGCGGCCTTTTCGTGAACCTGGACAAATCCGACGACGAATCAGAATGACACATTTTCAGCCGAAAAATTATTTAAAAAATCAATATCTCTGGAACTAGAGCAGCTAGCACTATGGTTCTGGTCTCATTTTAAAGAGAAAAATTTTCGCTTTCAATCGATATAGTCATTTTTCAAAAAAAGTGATTTGATTTAGGAGATATTTTATTTCATTATTTTAGATATGCCCAAAATCGTCCTGGTTCCGGTAAAAGATACACAGTAGCGTCTCTCGAGGAACAAAGAAAAAGACAACGAAAGATAACTTAGCGAGACGCTACCGCGTCTCCTGATATATTTATTACAAATTTAATATTACAAAAAAAAAATAATTATAAATAATATATAACAGTTTTTTATTATATATATGTATATATTGCGACGACTTTTTTCTTCCGATTCACACACGGCAAACCGGACGGATGGAGCCGAGTCGTCTACAAAAACGGGACAGATATATTGATTAATTAATTCGCGCGTGTGAGCTAAGGTGTCGGTCGCTCCGCGCGTACCGCAGCGGAGAGACAAAGGCCGTAATTATCAATAACGATGCTTAGGGCGCCAGACACGATCTTTCACGCGTCAATCCGCGAAATAATCCAATGCGAAATCTTGGCCGAAAATCCGCTACGGGCCGGTCAGCTCTCCTAACGGTAGAGGGGCAGGGTGGTGTTGCAGCGAAACCAACAGATTCGAGAATATTAAAATCGCGAATGTTAAACGCAAGTGTTACAATCTACGGGACGAGACGAGACACGAAATAACGACTTGATATATTTAATACTATTGATAACAGAAATTTATTATAAAAAGAAATATAAAGAGATATAAAGAAATATAAAGAAATATAAAGAATTATAAAGAAATATGCGAATTAACAAATACAAAATTGAGAGGAAAACAACGTGTTACGACAATGCTAACAGAATACGAAGTCCTCGCTTCAAGTATTACTTACGGTAACTGAGATTTACAAAAGAATAATAATACAACAACGGGACTAACAATGCTAAGAAGGCGAAATCAAAAACCAAACTAAAGCCGGTTAACAATAATCATGAGATAGTCTCGCGCGGCACAATTCGATATCCTTCCGACGGCCCGTGGCCGATATCTCGCTCTCTCTCTTACTCTCGCGTTCGCGCTCTCGCGTGATCTTTCTCACGCTCGCGCTCTCTCGCCGATGATCGTGAATATTATTTATTCTCGCTATCGTAACTACGTTACGCGAACTCTCTTTCTATACGCTTTTCAATCGGATCGATAAATAATTCCGCGACGAAATCCTCACGCTACAACGACATTCACTCATACGCACGACACAATTCTACTAAGACGCGACAACGCACAGTCGCGATACGTAAACCCGACCGAATCCCGGAGAGACGATAATTACGCGTACTTCAATTGACGTACTGACGGTCTCGGAAACTCTCGCCACTTAACGTCGATCGCTCGCAAACGCTAAAGCACTAAAGGTCGGGCCGAGCCCTCACAAATTCCTCTAATCTATAGTCACACAAACAGCTCGCGACGACGCTAGAGTGGCTAAGGCCCGGACATACATGAACGTAATTAATATAGCGTACACGGGTAACTTCACCGATAACTATTCTCTCTTCCTGAGCACCCTTGCGTCTTCGGGACTTCGGAATCTCGGTAGCCTCGAGATCAACTGACGCTCGGTAACGGGCACGCACCACGGAGGACAGGCAACACAAGAGTGTCGGATCTACTGCCCCGAATCGATATCGGAACTCGATCCTGCGCGAAAGGGGTTGCGCGGACGCCCACCCAATTATTGCTTCGCACGACTGATCGCCGTCGCGCGGTTTTTGCACGGCCGTACTTAGGGCGACAGCGCCCTTATCGAGAATTCGCGATAATTGTTGTCGGCGTTAATTACGCCGCTTTCTTGGCGGCTTCGCCGGTCCTCGGGCCTTGTAATATCCGGAGGGGTGTCCGAGATTACTTTTCAGTCTCTCCGAACGGTAGCTCGATAAGATCCGCTCTCGTGGATCCGGGGTGACTTCCTCGCCCCTGCGATGTACGTCATTGCCCTGTTTTGAGGATTGGCGTGATCCGCGCTGTAACGGCCGTGTCTTTGAGTCAGCCAAATGCCAATTTTTGTCAATAGTGTTGTTTCGGATGGTTTTTATGTCCTTCCCAAGTTGTCTGTATTATTTCGTTCGGTCCTCTCGACAACGCTCCGTGTACGATAAAAAAATAAAAATAAACGCGAATTAATAATATAATTTCGGTATCGCAAGCCGTCTCTGCGGGGAAAATCGGTGGCTCTCGTGCTCTCTCTCTCTCTCTCTCTCTCTCTCGCGTGGCGCGGCCGCTTGGCCCTTGCCCCGCGATTTCGGCTGGAGGGACGCGCGTCGTGACGGCAACGTCACAATATATTTATACTACAAACAATAAGACAGAAAGATGATGAAACAGTAAAACAGACAGAAAATAAAACGAAGAAACGATGGAATCAATAAATTTTATAAATTTAATATTTAAAATACATACCTTTTGTGACGCGCGAGTATGTTAACTCTCATTACATACATCATAATTACACACAATCTGTCAAAACACATCCCTAACTGTTAAAATAATGACATAGAGAAACGATGATAATATTTAAAATACATATCTCTTCGCGTGAGTATGTTAATTAACCCTCATTACACACATCATGACACACAAACTGTCAAAATATACATATAATTGTCAAAATAAAATATCGATATTTGTCAAAATAAAATATCGATATTTGTCAAAAGCGCCGCTATGTGACTGAATCGTGAGATGTAGAATTTCCCGGAGACAACCAAGGAGAAGAAGACGTTTCTTAATCATATATTTTCTGTTTTGGATTTTGCATAATAATATCTTTGGTTATAGACCACGTAAAGCAAAAATAAGGACATTTTCGTTATATAATTAGGACCCAAATTATCCATTAAGACCATTAAGAACTCGATCGGTTCAGTCGTTATATGAGATCCGATAATATGAGGAACTCGCAACTAGGCCGTTCGCGTATACATATACATATACACGGTGCGTCTCGCTATCGCTACGCCTTTACTTGGCGCGAGACACTACCGTGTTTCTTAATGTATGTATATACAGGATGTTTCTGGACTTTTGCGACAAATTTAAAGGGATGCTAGATCTCGGCAAATTGAACAATTTTTGTTAAGTAATCCGTGTCCGTCGATGCCTTCTTAAGGCACGAGACTTCGTTGAACATTGTTGATGGTTACGTTATTCCTTATCCCCGATACAAAAATTTAGTGCATATGACACCTGTCGATACTGGAAATGAGCTCATCGACAGGATAACAAACGCATGTGATGTAATTCACTCCTGTGGAATATTCATGGAATACGTCTGAAATTTTTTAAAGGATGCGTCAGTCAATGGATTATAGATGCAAAGTATATTGAGATGTACTGAGGTTGCAGATTGCCATTTTGAATATTTGTTGTAATAAAATAAACAAAATAAAATTTTAAAAAAACGTATGATCTTTTTATTCTAATCTAACTATATAGAAATCAAACAGCGTTCAACAAGGCAAAACACGACGCTTAGCGTCTTAAAAAGGCATCGCCAGATACCGAGATTAGCACCCCTTTAAGTTTGTCGTAAAGGTCCAAAAACATCCTGTATATACAGGGTGTTTCAGGAAGAATGGTCAGCATTCTAGAACATGATTGTACATATCATTTTAAGCAAAAAAGTTTATATAAACATGTTCTATTCTGAACGATTATAAAGGTACAACATGTTCAAGTGTAAGAATGAATACATTTATTAACTTAATAGAACCAAATGCTATAAAACAATTAAATTTTCATCGTTTCTTGTTACCATGGTTACGAATATAAACATTAGGTCATGTTTGATAATTATCTGTTAGTTTAAAATTTTTGGTTTCTAGTGTAATTAAAATGGCTCATATTCGCTCATGGCAAAATTATTATTAATTAAAATTGAAATTATTGTTTATTAATTAATATTAATTATTCAAACGTTTTATAAGCTTAAAATTTTATGTAATTGTTTCATAGAATTTGATTCTAATAAGTTAATTAATGTATTCGTTCTTAAGACTTAATACGTTGTATCTTTATGACCGTCCAGAATAGGACACATGTTTATATAAACTATTTTACTTAAAATGATGTGTACAACATACATGTCCTTAAATGTTAACCATTTCTCCTGAAACATCATGTGTATCCATATATAAAAAGTCCCGGACCCCTGAAATATCTCAGAAGGAATAAAATATAGAAAAAAAATATTAAATACAAAAGTAACAGGATTCAAAGTAGAGCACTTGATGGTGACCTTGATCTCAGAGGTCAAATTTAAAGGTCATTTCAAGGTCAACTTAATTTTTTTTAATAGAATCACCATATTTTTCTAAATAGAAACTATATTTCTAAATAGAAACTATATTTTTTTTACATAAATCGATTCCTTGCAATATTCTGTATAAATGTTATAAGAGTAGGATAATCAAAAAGTTAATAGTTTATGAGATTATTTTATACATTAATTTAATATAATCTTATATATAAACTATGAAATATCTCGTAAAATATTCATTTTTCGATGATCTTATTATACCTTAATTCTTTTATGCACAAAATAATGAAAGAAATAAATTGATGTAAAGAAAACAAATAATTTTATTTAAGATTTCTATATTTCACTCCTTCCGAGACATTTCAGAGGTCCGGGACTTTTTCTCCACGCTATATGTATATAGTTGAACCTTGCTAATTCGAACCTCGCTAATTCGAAAACCTCTACAAATCGAAACAATATTCATTTCCCTTGAGAAAACCCTTTATAAGTCGAAAAAAATACGAGATTAACTAAAAATTTTAAAGCAGCGTTTGATCTCTGTAATTCGAATTTTTGAAAACAAAGCCTCTGTAATTCGAATTTTCAAAGGCAAAGCCTCTGTAATTCGAAACAAACTGTTAATATTTTGCATATTAAATGTTTATTTAAACTTATTTGACACTATATATACTGTAAAAAATATTCTTAAATTTAATGTACTTTTAAATTTAATGTACATTTGCGATCATTTTTATAGATTAATGTTATGTTGTAGCTAAATAAACAAAGTAGCTAAACCTCTATAATTCAAACTTTATTCTTATACACCTCGATAATTCGAAAAATTTTATAAGTCAAAACCTCTACAATTCAAAGAATTTTTCTCTTCCTTTCAATTTCGAATTAGTGAGGTTTGACTATATATACGCACAAACATTTTTATCCATCTTTGTAAAGATATCAAGATGAAATCAATAAGATACTATATACTATTTCCTAATATTACAGATATATCTTTATGATGTTTGAGACACGTGCAGAGGAAGATGTAGTTAATTCCGAGGTTATCATTTTTGATTGTGGCAATTTAACTTTCAATCATATTATAAAGTTTACACCACCTGTATTAAAAAGAGTGCAGACTATTTTGGTATGTAAAAAATTTTTTATTTTACTATATACATAATATATATTTTGTAAAAATAAATTTTTATTATTCTATTAATTTATTTAAAGGACTCATATTGTGCAAGAATCAAAGCAATTCATATGATAAATGCACCAAGTTTTATCGATATTTTCATATCAATAATTAAAACAGCGATGAAAGCAAAGCTTGTAAACAGAGTAAGTATAAATTAAAATTCAATTAATGAAAATTTATGCGTAATTATTACATAATTTTTATATTTTGTGTGTATGGATTGAAATTATTGTTCATAATTTTAATTACTATTATGACATTTTAGATCCGCACTTATACGTCTGGAGTAGAGTCATTATATGGGATTATACCAAGATCACTTTTACCAATAGAGTATGGCGGTGAACAATCATCAATGAATATTATTGCAGGTACAATATTCTTTCCGAAAAAATGCGTATGAGTTTTATCATTGACTTTATCTCGAATTTTCATATTTAAAGCGAGATGTTAAAAGATTAGAAAATAAATGATAATATTACACTTAAATTATGTTAAATATATCGCTCGTGGGATCTTAAGGAGATTATTGGAAAACATAGTGACACTCAGATTTATTGTTTAAGTCACTGAAGCAATATATATTTATTAATAAAAAATTATCCCTTCTCACATGTGACTAATACAATAACGTAACGGGATGTGAATCTATATCGATAAAAGCAAATATAAACCTGTGAAAGAACCATCCTCGCGCCATCTATTAATTTTGAGTAACGTAGTAACTGAAAAGCCATTATGGCGATTAATACGAGGAAAAATTGTATATCTCAACACACCCCACTCAATTTGAACGCTACAGATAATTTTTGGTTACAACAAAAAATGAAGGGAGGGGTCTTTAGATCCAGATAAGCCCGCACTTTCTTGCACAGCTCCAATGTTTGTCCTTCGGTAGGGCTTTGGTGAGGAAGTCAGTAACCATGTATTGCAGTGCTCGGAATTAGTTGCCCTTTTCGAGCCGATATCTGAAGCGACGCCTTTGCTCCCCCACCATCGTTCGAGGATCGACAGCCGAGCCGCCGATCGCTAGGGCAACGTTATGCCTCAGGAGTGTCTACAAAAATTGAATGACGATTTCGCGGAAGTTACAATCTTAACATATTTTTTTTTGTAGGGACACTCCTAAGGCATAGCGTTGTCCGAGTGATCGGCGGCTCGGTCGTCGAGCCTCGAACGGTAGTGGGGGACCGAAGGCGACGCTTCAGATATCGGTCCGAAAAGGGCAACTAATTCCGAGCACTGATGTATTGTGTAAATATATGCTCGAGTCTCAGGAGACCACCAGAAATTACTTCTCGTATAAAATGATACCTTATGTCAATATGTTTGGTTCGTGGATGGTACATATGATCACTTGCCAGGTACTGGGTTCCACGATTATCAACGTAAAGCGTCAGCTCAGCCATATCTGAAAAATGTAGTTCCCTGAGTAAACTCTGGAGATATCTTCTGGAATCCTTCTTTTAAGAGCTTCATGCTGATATATTCGGTCTCAGTGAACGATAACGCAACAGTGCGTTGCTTCTGGGATTTCCAAGAAATAGCACAATTTCCAAGGAGGTATACATATCCTGTATAGGATTGTCTGTCTATAAAACAGCCGCTCCAGTCGGCATCGGAATATCCGAGTAAATTATTATTACTTCTTCTGTATGATAATCCAAGGTCGATTGTCCCAGCAAGATATCTTAACACCCTTTTAGCAGCGATCCAATTTTCTTTGCTATAATTGTTATTAAATTGTGCTAACCTGGAAACAGTATAGGCTAAGTCTGGTCTCGTACTAGTTGCCAGGTACATAAGGGCACCTACTAGCTCATGATACGGATACGAGTCTTCTTTACAAGCAGGTATCTCTTTTCTCAGATGTTTTCAGATCTTGAGAGTTAATTTGGAAAGTACTAATAGGATTACAGTCCTTCATACGGCATTTAGCGAATAAATCAATCGTGTAGCCTCTTTGTGAAATTTTTATTTCACTATCTGCTTGATAAATCTCCAATTCTAGACAATTAGTAGCTAGACCAATATCTTTTATCTCAAATTCTTCCATCAACTGTTGTTTTACTTCATTTATTAAATTTGCATCATTTGAAGCGATTAAGATGTCATTTACGTAAATCAATAATGGTAATATTTCTTTATCGCGATGTGTCTGATATAAACAAGGCTCTCTCTTGGTAGAAAGTAAGCCAATACTTGTTAATTTCTCATTGAGACGTTTATTCGATTGTCTTCCTGCTTGACGTAATCCATATAAGGCTTTATTCAGCCTACAAGCATTACTACCAGATTCAATCAATAATTGTTTCAATAATTGTTGCAAATCATTCAATAATTGTTCAGCTCGTCTTTTGATTTCCGGTTCAGTATTCTTCCGTAGGATTAATATCTCGAGCGAGTTTTTCAGCATATCAGGCACGTCCATTATCACCTCTTCATCCAGGTGTTTATTTAGAAAAGCAGTGACCACATCAAATTGCCAGATCCTTAAACCTAGTTCTGCGGACAAAGCCAGCAATAATCTGATGGATTCCATTCAGGCCACAGGTGCAAAGATTTGGTGGTAATCTGCCATATTTCTGATTATACCCTTTAGCAACTATCCGAGCCTTCCTACGAGCAATGAATCCATCTAGATTAAACTTGTTTGTTAGGACAATACGACAACCAACAGTCTTTTGATTATCAGTTTTCTTGATGATATCGAAAGTGTTGTTTTTAATTAGACTTTGTATCTCAGTGATGAGAGCATCTGTCCAATCATCTCGGTTATCACCTGACAAGGCATCACGAACCACAACTTCAGCGGCCCCTGTGAAATTTGTTTCATTATCAGCGAAGACATCATCATCAAGATCGGCTGCATCTGGCAACCCAGCTTCTTCTTCTTGATCAAGCGTGCTACTTGTCCTGTAGAGTTTCCTGGGTCGTCCGGGCTTTCCGGTCCGCATAAACGAGGTCGACCTGGAGCACGCTTAGAGAATTCATTTAAAAATATAATATCATTTTTACCATGATCCGGAACTTCTCTCTGTAACGGGGTTTTTGGTGTCCTCGACACGCTTCGTTGTTGTAGAAGTGGTGAACCACAGCGACCAATACTATCCTTTCCTATATGTGCCCTCAATTTTTCATGTGATAGGTATGCAGGGAGAATATCAGTCTCTTCCTCTAAAGGTGTTGAATCCACCAAGATTTCATTTGAATTGTCAGTCAATTGAAGTAATTCACAAATCTCTTGATCATGGATCGAACTTGCATGTGAGACTTCTAAAAACTTAACATCTCTGCTGATTACAACTTCATTCTCTTCGGGTAACCAAACGCGATAACCCTTGGTCTCACGTGGATAACCTATAAATATACCTTTTATAGATTTAGGTGCAAACTTGTCTTTTGTAGGATCCTTATCAAGAATATAAACTTCTGATCCGTAAGTCCTCAAGTAACCGATATCAAGAACATTACTTGTCCACTTCTCGTACGGTGATATGCCATTTAAAGTACTTGATGGACAACGGTTTCGAATATGGCAGGCGAATATAGCTATAGCATCAGACCAAAATCTAGGTAGGAAGACCGGAGTCGATTAGAAAGCATCGTGCCATATCCAGTAGAGTATGATTCATTCGTTCTGCAAGGCCGTTTTGTTGTGGCCTGCGAGCGACAGAATATCTTTGTTCGATGCTATTCGAATTTAACATTGACTCAAATTCCGCATTGCAATACTCTTTGCCTCTGTCAGATTGAATTGCTTTTATCTTCATCCCAGTCTGATTCTCTACTAAATTCTTATAAAGGTTGAATGCTTCGTATACTCCCCGCTCTTCTGTTTAAGGAAATAAACTTCGCACCATCTTGTGCTCTTGTCTATGAAAGTAACGAACCATTTAGCACCATTTATGGATTGCACGCGTAGTGAGCCAATCACATCGCTGTGTACTATCTTCAGTTTCTCGGTACTTGCAGCATTTCTTTTAGGAAATGGCAAAGCAGTCATCTTTCCTTTGAGACATACTTTACACTGCTTCAATGCTTCAATCTCTGCTTTTGATGACAACGACTGTCCATGATCCGATATAACCTTGGTCAAATCCTTGGTATTTAGATGTCCTAGCCGATTATGCCACATCCACAATGCAGATGCACTGTGAGATACTTCCGATGCACCGGCATAGTCATCATCTTCTTCGACAAAGTACAAATCGCCTTGACGTTCTGCCTTCATTTTGACGGTCCCCTTTTGACCTACAACCAAGGCAGAATTGTTTCTAAAAATTACTGATCCACCCTTGTCTGTAATTTATGCCACAGACATCAAATTGGTTTTCAAATCAGGAACAAGCAGGGTATTCTGAAGTTCGATTAATCTGTGACCTTGAGGACTTGAAATAGGTAGTCGCACTGCTCCTTTTTCTTCAATAACCGTTGATGTATTACTTGACAGGTTGACTCTCCCTTTACTAAACGAGTCAAGCGTGTTAAACAGGTTTCCATCACCACATAAATGAGCTGTACATTCACTATCCAGTATCCAACCACGTGACTTCGGACAGTTGCTGGAAGTTTGATAACCCTCATGGAATACAGTATGACAAGCCAAGTATGAATCATCCACAACATTTGCACTCGGCTTATTCGCTTGCTTCACAGGATCTTTCATGGATTTATCAGACTTATCAGAGTTATTACATGCCGGACAATTTGCGACCTTGTAACCGGGCAAATCACATTCATAACAGTGGACATTCTTGGATATATTATGTGAGTCCTTACCCTTAGGCTTGAATTTCTTCTGTCTCAAGCGGGACTTGGCATTTTTCTTGACCGCTAATGCTCCAACAATATTACTAACAGTAGACTGAGCTCTGACATCATATTCTTCGAGTATCTTGACCTTGAGAGCATCAACTGAAGGAAGCTCATCTCGTGATTCTATTGCAACTCGGAAATTGTCAAAGGTAGCTGGCAGAGCTGTACAAGAGCATAATAGATAGTAAATCTCCATTTACCTCAACCGTCCATCGCCGCCAGCTTGTCGACAACATCAAAAAATTTTGCCATATGTCCCTCACATCATCGCTATCATTCATTCGTTGAAGAATCAGCTGCTTGAGAAGCGTAGCCTTTCTAGCTGGACCTTTAGAAGCATAAATAGATTCCAACTTAAGCCAGACCTCGCGTGAAGTCTCTAAGTTTCGGACTTGAGCAAGTTGAAAAGGATGTATCGGCAAAATTAGTTCTGATCTGGCCTTCCTATCATTCTTCTTCCAAGCATAGTCGAACTGGCAGTTGAATCCGCACTCGGAGTTTTCCTTGGAAAGGGACTGTCATCATTGACATACTCCCATAGATCGGCCTTTATCAACAATGTCTCGATTTGCATCTTCCATGTGTCCTAGTTGTCTTTAGATAAAAACTCAATACGAGTTCCATTAATCGTAACGCCAGACATGTTCGCTAGATTAAATCGACACGTGGCGAATAATAACCTCTAAGGTGAATAATAACTCCCTAAAAGTCACGAATATCACTTCTCACAGAATATAAGAGCCTAGGCTCATAACCTGTTAAATATATCGCTCGTGGGATCTTAAGGAGATTATTGGAAAACGTAGTGACACTCAGATTTATTGTTTAAGTCACTGAAGCAATATATATTTATTAATAGAAAAGTATCTCTTCTCACATGTGACTAACACAGTAACATAACCGGATGTGAGTCTATATCAATAAAAGCGGATATAAACTTGTGAAAGAACCATCCTCACGCCATCTATTAACTTTGAGTAACGTAGTAACTGAAAAGCTATTATGACGATTAATACGCGGAAAAATTGCATATCTCAACATATATATGTATTTATATATAGTAAAAAATATTGTTTTTTTTAATCATCATGTATCCTAACATTAATTATTTATTTTTCGTAACAAATTTGTTTAATTTAATATTAAGAATTTAAATTTAAGAATCTTGAACTATTTTTTATTTTAATATTTATAATATATAATATTTATTATATAATTAGATATATTATATATTTATAATATTTATAATATAATTGGAGAATTTCAGTTTTAGATTTTTATGATATTATTTCAGATATGTGGCAAGCAAAATTGATAGAACGAAGAAAATGGTTTCTGGAGCAAGAAAAAGTTAAAGTTAATGAATCTCTCCGATCGAATTCTGTAATAAATCCAAACGATCTGTTCGGAGTTTCAGGAACATTTCGACAATTAAACATTGACTAATATAACTATTTTTGTAGATGTATATGCGTCATGTGAAAGTATAGCAAAACTTGTACCAGTGAAACATTAAAGTTGCAAACCCATATAGAGTCGTGTATAATTATAAACCTCTCTTCACGCTGGAAGTTGCAAACTTATAGAAAGTCGTACTAATAAAAAAAAATAATGAAAAAAAGAATAAAAAAAAAGAATAACAAAACACAAGAAAATAAAATTTAATTTAATAAAAAAATTAAAAATTAAAAATTTAAGCCAAAGTTTTTATTATTACGATTCTCTATGAGTTTGCAATTTGCAGCGTGAAGGGAAGTTTATAATTATAGGATTCTACATAGGTTTGTGTGCAACTTCTAAGCGTGAAAGAAGGTTTATAATTATACAACTCTATATGGGTTTGCAACTTTAATGTTTTACTGGTATAAGTTTCTATACTTTTACATGGCGCAATTTATTTGATATTGTAAGACTACTGGAATAATTTAAAATTTCCTCTAAGGTAATGTGAATATAATATAGGATTAATGTCAGGATTTTTATAATATTAAACAAGTCCAAATTTAATATATGCTGTTTAATATAAATGAAAGAGTTGGATTCTCAACACACGTTTTCACAATCGATGTTAGAATTTCTTAATATTCTATACAAAGTCTTATTCAGATTTTACAATGAGTTAAACAATAACCGGATCGGCTGTATATCAAATGGTCGATGCAATTAAATACAAAATCAAAGTACGATTGACTCTCAATAAATTCTATCGACCGAACAAATTGACTGTTGAACGCGCAATGCTCTCGGAATCGATATTTCTCTCCTCGATCAGCCTCTCGTTCCGCGAGAGAGAGCAGACGACGCATTAGGGAGAGCAGACGACAGAGTGGGGTTGGAGCAGACGACAGTTTTAGGTAGCGGTGCTCCGATAATTTCATCTTTTATATAAAAACTCCTTACAGCTCGACCATCCTGATATTACATACGTCCCGAATGTATTTATAAAGTTCATTTCCCTTCTGGAACACAAAGCAAAATAAAACATTTTTTTAAATGTTACAACTAACTTTTATAGAATAAATGTTTTGCACAAATATACACATATATATACAATGATTCTTAATACTAATAATTATTACGAATATATACAATATATACAACATATACGCTGTTTTTTATACGCTGATATTTTAAATGTCTTATTGTTTTTCTACGGGCTTAACCCACGGTTTTATTTTATCTGAAGATAGTATAGTATTATAAGGTTTCTGCGTTATGTTAAAACCGGGTATATCCGTGATTACGTAGCGATTTTTATTTAAAACTTTTGCGACCTGATAAGGTCCTTTATATTTTGCTTTTGTTTTTTGACTAACTCCTATTTTTGGTTGAAGGTCTCTTACCAAGACTAAATCCCCTTGACTGTATGCTGTTGGTTTTCGGTGATGTTTATCGAAATAAACTCTATTATACTCTCTTATTTTTTCGTTCGCTTGAAGAGCGATATCTCGAGAAATGTTTCTTTGCTCGTCGACTTTGTTTTGAATGTTTGACCATGAGTCAATAAAGTTTTTCAAGTCTTTGTCTTCATGACCGTGTTGGTCGTAGCCAAATAACAATTTTGAAGGTGACGTTTTAACTGACGAATTGTATGTGTTATTGATCACGTATTGAACTTTTTCAATCTTATTTTTCCAATCGGCAGGAGTTTCGATAATTTTAGTTAGACTACTTTTTATAAAACAATTTACTCTTTCTATTATTCCGTTCGCCCAAGGTGACGCGACAGCTACCTTGTGCAAAATAATGTTTAAACCTTCTAAAAAGTTGGCGAATTTTTTAGAGGTAAATGCGGATCCGCGATCCGAGACTAATTTTACCGGTTTTCTGAAAACATAGAAAAGAAATTTCAATTTCTCACAAACTTCTTTCGCGTTCATTGTCTTAGTTGCGAAAAGACATGTATATCGCGAAAAGACATCGATAACCGCAAAAACATATTTATACCCATCCGAGGTTTCCTATAACGGCCCGAAATGATCAACATGTATAATTTCAAAAGGTTTTTTTGGTGGCGGATTAATTTGTGACTCCTCTTCAAATCTATTTACTGACGAGTTAGCCAAAAGACAATTAATACATTTTTCTATATAAATCTTTTACGCGTTTACGCATAGACGGGAACCAATACGTCGCGCAAATTCCTTGTACTGTTTTTTCGGGTCCACAGTGTGCCATTTCATCGTGATATGTTTTTATTATATTTACGACCATCGACTCGGGGACCGCAAAGCGAGCGCATTCCGGCGTTTTTTTGTATACGAGTCCGTCAATCAACTCAAATTTTTCGCTCGGCGAATTCTAACTCCCGAGCTATTTCTTTTAACCGGGGATCTTGCAATTGACGAAATTCAAGTTGTCTTTCAAGAGGCATAATTTCTATCAAAAGGATTTGACGGCTCAATGCATCAACATGCGCCATTCGCTTTCCTGGTCGGTGCTCTACTTTAAAGCTGTAATTTTGCAACATTAGCGTCCATCGCGCAATTCTTGGATTCAAGTTTGCCTTGTTTATCGCGTAGACCAAGGCGTTACAATCTGTAATTACTGTGAAAATTAACCCGTACAAATAAATATGAAAACGCTCAACTGCTTTAACTATCGCGAGCATCTCCAGTTCAAAGCTGTGGTAATTCGACTCAGCTTTGTTTGTCGCTTGACTAAAATATGCGATAGGAGCCCAGTTTCCGTCGGATTGCTTTTGCAGCGAATTGCTCCAAGGCCTTTTGAACTGGCATCGGTATGAAACTCGGTTTGCGCCGCCGGATTATACAAACGCAAAATTGGATATTTTGTTAATTCGTCTTTTAGCGATTCGAAAGCTTTTGCACAATTTTGATCAAAATTATATTTAAGAGATTTTTTTAAAAGGTTGTACAACGGTCTGGTTTTTTGCGCGTAGTTACGAATAAACTTTCGGAAATAGTTTGTCAAACCTAAGAAACTTTGTAGTTGCAGCACGGTATTTGGTTTTGACCTATTGTTTTTTCTATTGTTACGAGTAGAGATAGAATAGCCTCGCGCGTTCCCCTGTTTTGTCTGAACCCGAATTGGTCTTCTAATATTTTCTCTGCTCTTTTCTCCATCCTTTTTTGTACGATCCTAGTTAGTATTTTTGATGCGTGGAAAGTTCAACTAATGATTCTAAAATTTTCACATCTATCTGCGCCTTTCTTTTTTAGTAGGGTTACTATGGTTTCGTTTGTAATCCTCCGGGATATTGCCCGTCTCGTATATGTACATAACCAACTAGTTTGAACAGACGATCCAATACCTCTTTTTGTCTGCGTACTTCAAAACTTCTGCCTGTAATCCATTTGTATCTGGCGCTTTCCTGTTTTTTTAAATTTTAATGCTAACTCAAATTCTTCCTTCATTATAGGATCTCCTAGATTATCTGCCTCAACACTATTTTCCTCCGCTCTAATGCATCTCCTAATTCTTGCCTAAAGTATAATTTTTCCACCTGTCCGCCCTTTTCTCGTTTCCTATTAAGATGTCTCCTGCCTCATTTCTAATATTCTTGCTACTAAATCCTATATCTCTGAAATTTTTCCTAATTATTTTGTATGCTTCATAAATTTTTCTTACTGTCATCTTTTCCTCCACTTCTTTGCATTTATTGTTAATTCATTGCTCTTTAGCTTTTCTGCATTTTCGAATAATTTCCCACTTTATATCTTTGTTGTCCTGCCTCGTTTAATCTATTTTTATATTTTCGCCTTTCCTCTATTAGATTCACAATGTCTTCTATTACCCATGGTTTCTTATTTTCCCTTTGTTTATGACCCAGAACATCTCTAGTCGCGGAATCTATTCTATTTTTAATACAACTCCATTCTGCCTCTACATTCCTAAGATTAATCCTACTCACTTATTTTAGTAGTTCGTTTGTCTTCTTTTTGTATTTCTCTTGCGTATCATCATCTTTTAATTTCTCAGAGGTTTCTTAAGATTCAGACGCTTTCGACCATTTTGTTTTTTCAGGATTTTAAATTTGAGGTTAGCTTTCATAATCACTATATTATGATCACTATCCATATCTGTTCCTGGATAACTTCTGCAGTCTTTAATTTAATTTCTGAATCTTTGTCTAACGAGGATGTAATCTATTTGATATCTACCTATGTCTCCTGGCATCCTCCAAGTGTAGCGTCTTCTGACGTGATGATGAAATAGCGTATTTGCGATGGTAAGATTATGTTTGTCACAGAATTCTATTAAACTAGCTCCTCTATCATTTCTGTTGCCTAATCCAAAAGGTCCTACTATTTGTCCCTCTCTACCTTCTCCTACAACTGCGTTAAAATTTACAATTATTAAATTCTCATGTTCCTTCGCAAGACTTATCACATATTCTATTTTCCTATTTTTCAAGTGTACCGCTTTTTTGGCCGAGTGTATATGTACAAATTGTTTTTCATATTCATATTGTTTCGTAGCCTTGAGGCTTCCACGCAGGGATCCATGGTTCTCTTTCTCATGGGATCGGGCGTGCTCGAGAAAGAAGTACGCTCTCTCTTATTTGACGTATTTTATTTTGTAAACTGTATTGTAGCGAGATTACAATCCTCCTTGCGGTTGAATACGCTTGATAATAATATGCACGCTCGACGATCTAACGACAACTGACCCGACCATCAGGCGGCGGTGGTGGCTGATAGCGCTCGCGAATCACAAGCGAGACCGCGCGCGGCAAATACGAATAGGTTCAGCGCGAAAAGTATTGTACATATATATTTAATATAAATATGAAACAAGCCCATTCACAAATTACATCTCATGTTACATCAGTTAAACGCTTCCTTTCTTATTAAATGATTGTGTGTACACTCATATAGTTTATAAATATTAAATAAAAAAATTTCACAATGTTTTTTCAATGTGTTGTATTATATTAAATTCTGCGCCCTATATATATACCAACAGCGCCAGGCTCATATTGCCATTTATTTTTTCATTTAATTTCAGATTTAAAGAGCCATATATTATTAATTTTGTTTATTTACACGCAGGCTGAAAAAATGCGTTTTAATAAGTTTTTTCAATACATTAGAATTTCCTTCGGACACGATATTGTACATTTGTTTAAAACCTGGATTCCTAATTTATATTGTAAATATTATTAAATATGCGCTGAAGATGGCCCTAAGAGGGGTCCGAAACGTCCGCGATATTGTTAATATTTAATTTAACAAGCGTTAATTAGTTTCCTAAGAATTTTAGAATAAATTTCACAATGTTTTTTCAATGTGTTGTATTATATTAAATTCTGCGCCCTATATATATATATATATATATATATATATATATATATATATATAGGGCGCAGAATTTAATATAATACAACACATTGAAAAAACATTGTGAAATTTATTCTAAAATTCTTAGGAAACTAATTAACGCTTGTTAAATTAATAATAACAAAATTAATAATATATGGCTCTTTAAATCTAAACTTAAATGAAAAAATAAATGGCAATATGAGCCTGGCGCTGTTGGTATATATATATATATATATATATATATATATATATATATATACCAACAGCGCCAGGCTCATATTGCCATTTATTTTTTCATTTAAGTTTAGATTTAAAGAGCCATATATTATTAATTTTGTTTATAAATATTAGACAGCATAAGCGCGTAGTTAGCGCGCGCCATTATCCAATTTTTTGTAATGATTTAAATTTTTAATAATTGTAATTTTATTTAATTTTATTTTGAACTATCAAATTGTTAACCCTTAGCTGATGACAGTTGTTCGATGCTATGATTATAACGCTCAATGCGAATCGAGACAGCCAATCAATCGTGGAAAAGCGACAACAATGTCAATAACATGCCTCTTTTAGAAAGGTATATCTCTTTGATATGTAATAAATACACGATCACGTACAAGAAATGTTTGATTTTTATTCACACATTTGTTTGTATTATACATATTGAAGTAAAATAAAATAATCGCATAACATCACATTATTTTTTACATACAATATATACAAATAGTATTTATTTATTATAAATAAATCATCGATGCAGTATTTCTCTTAGAATTTCTTACTATTATCAAAATAACAATTTATTCTGTAGGCAATTATGTATTTTATATTAATTTGGGCACGCGTGTTTTGATTGCCATACGTAAGATCATTTGCGCATGATCGGTCGATTTTGTTTTCGCGACCATGAGTCAAACCGTCGGAGAGTCGTGTTAGATCAGCCGACCGTGACACACGTGTTTATATTTCTTTGACATACCTATCTTATCTCGAGTATTATAATGACCGTGATTTTTGAAAAAAATTATTATATTCCGTATCGAACTACAATTATTTGCCACCCAGACATTAAATCTCCGTTTTATCATTCTATTTAATTATACTTTATTTGCCCACAATTACATCCTTTATTCTGACAATTTTCAAGAGTGAGATAAATAAAATACATAAAATATTTTTTTTAATTAAAGGAGGATGTGTAAAAGTCGTCGATTTTTGCACCCAGCCGGCAAGTAAAATTTGTATGTTTTTTTATAGTTTTTCGGTTATAGAATCACGTGGTGCAATTAGTTTTCCGTAAACATGATGGGAACATACGTAAAAATGTGAAAGAAGTGAGTAAATAAGCACGCAGATGTTCCATAAGAATGAGATACATAATGATTTTTTTTACGGAATGTTTTAATCCTTAAAAATTATGAAATGTATGACATTTTGTTGTAATAGAGTTCGGATATAAAAAGAAATAAACCTACGCAAACTCGAAGAATGTAAAACGAGAGATCCGCGTGCTTATTTACTCACTTCTTTCACATTTTTATGTATGTTCTCATCATGTTTATGGAAAACTAATTGCATCACATGATTCTACAGCCGAAAAACTAAAAAAAAACATACAAATTTTACTTGCCGGCTGGGGGTAAAAATCAACGACTTTTAAACATCCTCCTTTCCCTACAACATAAGTGTGATTGGACAGCGAAGCTACGTCTTCGCGGAGTAAATATTTTCGTGCCTGCAGGTAGGAATTGGTCCGCGCCTTATTAAAAAAAAAATTTGACGCGCGTGATCGCAATATTTGTTGACGGTGGTGAACGGATTAGTTTTTCGTGTGTCGGCTTTATTTAATGATCTAACGACTTTCTCGTGTAAGAAAATTTCTTACTATTGTCGCGTGTTAATTATTGAAATTGTTAATGGTCGCCGAATTGATTATCATCTTGAGCTTTGTGCTCTTCGTGATTTGACATTAAGACGAAAATATCTTTGTATCTTTTGCAAATTATAACTATTAACGTGTGATACTGAGTGTTTCCCCGCTGTTGTGATACAAACAGATAGTGACTTTGTATCTTATGTAATTACTGTTTTTGTGCCATATCATTGTTATTGTCAGGATCGAACGGGCAGCTCAGAATATTTTGAACGATTGAAATATTTAGGCCAACTAAACGAGCATTTAAATTTTAGGTTGTTATTATTTATTATTTATTATGATTTATTATATATTTATTATGAATAAAGAATTTTATATAGAAGGAGTTGAGGATTTGTTGAGAGATAAAGCCACCTATGCTGTCGTTAAAAACAATCCGTCGGCGAAAATAGAAAGGGAACTAAACAATTATTTTAAAAAATGGTTGAAAAACGACATTATTAGTAAGAAGGAATATTACCACCTACATTCCAGCGATTCTCTCCTGCCTAAAGCGTACGGGCTTCCTAAAATACACAAGGAAAATATACCTTTCAGAATAATAGTTTCATCGATAAACACAGCATTATATAACTTATCATCTTTTCTTCATAAAATTTTAATGGATAGCCTCCCCAAAGCTGAAAGTTTTATCAACAATAGTTTTGATTTGTGCAACATTCTGTCTGGAAAAATGATTAAAGATTCTGATATGGTGGTGTCACTTGATGTGGTGTCGTTGTTTACGAATGTCCCTGTGGATCTTGCACTGAGCGTTATCAGCAATAGATGGCATTTCATAGAACCACACACAAAAATTCCAAAAAACGAGTTTATTAGTGTGATAAAATATTTATTAACATCTACATGTTTTATCTCTAACAACACAATCTACAAACAAATTTATGGGGCTCCTATGGGTTCCCCACTCTGTCCGATTATTGCTGATATAGTTATGCAGGATTTAGAGACGTCAATAATTGATAAGCTTGATCTACATTTAACATTTTATTACCGTTATGTTGATGACATTATTCTGTGCACTTCTGTAAGCAATCTGTCGTATATCATGGATAAATTTAATAACTACCATGATAGACTAAAGTTCACATTGGAACGAGAGGTTAACCGCTGTATAAGCTTTTTAGACATATCCATCATAATAATAGACAATATGATACATTTAGACTGGTTTCACAAAAATACATTTTCAGGCAGATTACTTTCATTTTTTTCAAATCATCCTATTTGTCATAAAATAGGAACAATATACAATTTAATAGATAGAGCTATATTGTTGTCACATCCCCGATTTCACAAAAAGAATTTGGAGATGGCCATAAATATATTATTGTCTAACGGTTATTCTCTTGACCTCATTTTTATAGAAACAAATCGTAGGTTAAAACACCTTATAATTAATAAACTAAATACAATAGTTAGTAATAATACAGATAATGTCCGTACCGTCGCGGAGGATAATAATAATAAAAAATTTTTCGTAATACCATACATAGAAACAATTTCCGAAATAGTTGCATCAGCAATAAAAAAGCCAGACATGAAAGTGGGATACCGCTGCATTAGGAAGCTAAATAGTATTATAAGAGTTCAAAAAGATAAAAATGATTGTCCTAAGAACTCAAATGTTATTTATAAAATAAATTGCAATGATTGCGATGCATCCTATATTGGACAGACAAAAAGACAATTGGGGACCAGATTGAAAGAACACAAGAATAATATCAGATTAGACTCTGCGAGACATTCAGTCGTTTCAGAACACATTTTAAACGAAGGACACACTTTTGATTGGGACAATACGAAAATTATAGATTGTGAGAAAAATTATCATAAAAGGTTAATATCCGAAATCATACACATTAAAGAACAAAAAAATAGCATTAACTCAAACAAAGACACTGAGTTGCTCGACGAGAGTTATTTTGACATTCTTGAAAAATTGTCTGAGTCATAGTCCATGGAAACATCGAGAAACAATACTTGGATAAATATAAACATTCTAACGCTGGCTGTTTTATCACTTCCATGTCTGACGTTCAACCATACATACAACACCGCTAAATAAAACGAACATTTATAATTTCAATAATCTGTAAGTAATTATATATATATAATTTGACTGTTTTAATTCCTATTATATAAAGAACATTAAACAATTTCACAGCACAATTGTTAACTAGCTGTGCAGTTGTCAACTTTGGACCCATAGAATTATATAAGATTCATAATAACAAATTGACGAGATAAGAAAATTGACCAACACATTCTTCGCCTACTAACGATGAATTTTGTTAACAATTGTTCATTCAAACTCATTGTCCAGCGACTGTTTTGTATCTTGACTGTATTCTAAAATAGTATTTTGTGATTTAAATTATTCTCGGGCTACAGTCCGTTGCTCACAATTATATAATGTCTTATAATTGCGAAAAGACACCTCGTTACTATTTTTGTTATTTTGCTGTTCCTATTTACGCAGATTTATACGTTTTTTATTATGTAAATTATTGATTTTAATGTGACTCTTGTTATTTTGGTATTGAAGAAGACTGAGTACAGTCGAAACGTTTACAAAGATTTTTTAATAATACAAATTCATAATAATAAATAATAACAACCTAAAATTTAAATGCTCGTTTAGTTGGCCTAAATATTTCACTCCTCAAATAATTTGTTAATTTATACGAGCCTATTATTATTTAATTTTGAACGATTGTTTAGCTGTCACAGGAAGAGGAGGTAGTGTGGTAGAAGCCTTATATGACACAACTTGAGTATATAACAATTTGACTGTATTTCTTGGTATATACATAATACAATTAACACAGTACTCAATATCAGTCTTACATACTACTTGCTTGCAGCCATATTAAATCTCTCCTTTTTTTATAGTTTAGTGGAAGGATCGCGCGCAGATGTCGCTATCGGTGCAATAAATCATTTAATGTTATGGCTACATAACAAACTTAACATCCTGCCCTTCTTAAAAGCTATAACCTTTTAATACAAACAAATGCATAAAAGGAGAAAAAACAAAAAATACATATTCATGTAATAAATGTACACAAAACTAAAATAAACTATATATGTATTCATGAAATAAGTGCACACAAAGATAACTTATATATTAATAAAACTTAACGCTTATTCTAAACTTAAACTACATTGTTGTCTTTAATCGACAACATGCATATCTTAGTTATTGCTCACTTACATATTCCCCGACTAGTTTTTATTGTGACTCTAACCATTCCATTTTCTTCTAGATGTACTTCTACAACTCGTCCTAATGGCCATATCATTAGAAATGTATTTTTGTTTTTTAAAATTATCATAGTTTCGGGGCTTATGTTTACAGAATTCATTTGTTTCCACTTAACACGTTGTTGTAATTGTACGATATATTCTTTTGACCATGTATTCTAAAAGTGTTGTTTCATTTGAATGAGTAGTTGAAAACGTGTCAAGCGATTCATCGATTCATCAATAAGATTATGTTTGGAAATTGGTCATAGCTTCTCCTATCAAAAAATGACCAGGAGTCAAAGGTTGCAGGTCTATCGGATTATTAGACAATGGCGTAATCGGCCTTGAATTTAAACAGGCTTCAATTAACGTTAGTATGGTATATAGCTCTTCAAAATTTAACGCTGTAATTCCGATAACCTTTCGCACGTGCGTTTTTTGCTTACTTAACTGCTGCTTCCCACAATCCTCCCATGTGGGGTAAATACGGAGGAATAAACTTTTAATCAATGAACTCTTCCGCTAAATATTCATGTATCTGATCTTGAGTCCATCGATATATAGTACTGGATGGAGCATGTAACCAAAACCGTGATAGACGTAGAAAGAGACAAGACGATGTGTACGTAGTAGCGGCTCATGGAGCTACGGGGCCATGAGGCATTTCAAAATTTTATATATGTTTCTCAATTAAATAATGAAGTACAAATTTTAAAAACGCATCCGTTATTTTTAATTATAAAACAGTATTAATGTTTTTCTTTCTTTCATTATGTGCAATCACGGGATCGCGATTCGCGGTGTGGTGCGCGTTAGTGAGTGTGGGAGTTTGGCTTGCACTTGTCTTACACACAGGATAGCAATAACAACTTTATTCTTATAATTTCAATAATTTTACACCGGACTCTGGATTTGAGCGCGACGTTCGGTTATAAGCGGCGTTACAACTAATCCGTGACTCGAAGGAAGTACGAGACAAGATTTTCCAGTGTGCAACGAAACTACTAATCAAACGCGTATGATGGCAAAACTGGTAGTGAGAGTCGGGAGCCCCGGACACGCGGCTTTATCTCGCTGACCTTCTCGAAGATTCGGCGAGAGAAAAACAAGACGATGTTAGCCTCAAGACAAAGGCGGTGACAATTTTGGAACGGTTGGAGGGCAACATTGTTGTCATGATTGTTTTGTGCGCGAGCGTTCGAACGGCAGCGACCGTTCGAGTCTATCGTGTCGAGCGCGCCTCTCGCCGGAGCGCGCGATCGAGAGAGCGTGGACGGGCGCGATTGGCGCGCAGGCCGAGTAGCGCGGCTCTCTCGCGCGCTATTCAAACGCGATATATAATAAGAAAATTTCTTTACAGCTTATAATCGCGCACACACACACACTTACACACATACACACAAGCGTTCCGCCCCAATATTAATACGCAACACATTAAAATGATAGAATATTCAATATAAGATGAATATTAAAAGTTTATAAATCTTCATGTTTTGTAATGTTTAAGGAATTATACCTTTACAATGAAAATTAATATGATTAATTATGATGTTTTGTAAATAACATTATAATTCATGTTAATCGGAACAAAACCTGAATATTTCAAAATTATTATTAAATTATAGTATTATTATATGAACATATAGGTATATTTTCATTAGTCTAGTCATAAAATATATTTAAAGTTTTATGCTATTATACTCGTTCATGCACACGTTTATATACACATTACACACGTATAGCAATAAGGTTAGAATGATGGTCCCAAGTTGTAGAATACGGTACTGTTCCCCTTCTCTTTAAACAAAATTCAACCAATGAAAAGAGAGTAGAGAGAGAGATCCGTGCCCACACATCTACTTCTCTCTTTTTAGGTCTCTCAATACGAAAGAACAAAGAAATCTTGCTGTATGCTCCATCCAGTACTATATATCGATGCTTGAGTCGTTGTTTTTAATCAATTGTTTTTGAGTTCTATAAGTTGATTGTTAGCACCTACAAACGTGGTCCCATTATCCAAGTAAAAAATTATACATTTACCTCTTCGGACGATAAACCGTTTCATTGCATTAAGAAATGCTGCTGTACTTAGATCAAATACTAGCTCGAAGTGCACAGCTTTTGTTACCAGACAAATAAAAATAGATAGGTAGGCTTTGCTTCTTTTGTTACGCGATATTTTTATTATAAATGGACCTGCGTAATCCAATCCTGTATGTAAAAACGCTGTTGAGTTACTCTTACTGCTGGCAAATTACCCATCAATTGATTTGCGCTTATCAGTTTAGCTCGAAAACATACTATACAAGATCTTAATACTCACCGTACTGCCTCTTTACCTGAAATCGGCCAATAATTATTTCGTAACATTGTCAAAACGGCTTGAGGACCAGCATGTAAATTTTTATAGTGTATCTCTAATTATTTAGTAAGATGATGCTTATTAGGCAAAATAATAGGGTGCTTGTGCAAATATTCTAAGGACGCATTACACAACCTTCCCCCGACTCGAATTATTCCATCTTCGTCTAAAAATGGGTGCAATTTAATAATTTGCTTTTTGAATGCAATTGTGTTTGATTGTGAAAACTACGCAATTCTTGTGGAAAACTGTGAATCTGGCCACCTTTGATGAGTACTTTTATGGTTTGTTCCTTTTCTTCTACTGTTAACAATTTCGTTTTTTGTGAAAAATGTTTTAATCCATTATTTCTAAAACGCAAACAATAAGCGATCACTCGCTGTAATCGCGATAATGACGAAAATTTTTTTATAACGTCTAAGTAAGCATTTTCCTCTTCACTCTGAATCAATAAACTTGTTATACACTTTTGTTGTGCCGCTGTACGGCATTGAGGTTGCGCCGAATCAAAGTGTGAGGATCCTCGAGTCGCACAGGATGTCGTAGGAATCAAGATTGTTATTTAATTCGAAATACACTTTTATTTCTGATTTATTTGGGTTTAGTCTTTATTTTCGTTCTTCTTTGCAGTTAGATATACACGTAGTATTCGGTGGTTGGTTAGCAAGCCTTTTTTATTCAAATTATAACTGGCGACTGTCGTCGCGATTTTACTCTCGATCTTTTATATCTTTCGGTTCTTGAATTTCCTTCGGAGGGGACCCTTAGAAACAGGCCCCGGATTGGTTAAAAGTATTCACGCGTTTTTCTTCTAAATGCAAGCGAAGCAGGTCGCAGTCGCGGGTCTTCTCTTGCATCTCGCGGTTTCCGGTGCTTCGCGCGTGTCTCGCTGCGTTAGCGTTTTCGCGCGACGAGCGTTTGGCGAGAGTGCTCTTTTATAAGTAAAAATATTTTATAATACTTTATAATAAATTCTTATTTCTAATACTATTTTAATATTGGTTATAGTCATTCAGACTATAACATCCCTCCACGTTGAAAAAAAAACGGAGGTGCGTTTTTCGCTTTTTATTTTACTCTACGTTAGGTAAAATTATTTTTAATGCTACGTACAATTATAATTCCCGGTTACAATGTAGTATTATAATTGTTTCTTATTCCTAAAATTTAGTACTTTGGCTTCTTTTTAATATTGATCTCGGTATGTCAAAGTCATCGATTATCCTGACTGATGGTCGTTTTTTGTTTTTATTTCTTCGCCGTATTATTATCCAGAATATTGTAATGGATATTATAATTAATATTATTATTCCATTAGATATCATTGAATAGATAAATTGTTTCTTTGCGTAGAAATTTTGTTCGTTGTTTTGTAAGTCGTTATTTATATCTTTCAATTTGGCTTTGAGGTTTGTTAATTCTAAGCGATATTGTGAGATATTTTTTAATGTGCCCTCGTTATGTCGTTATATTTCCGTCTCGTGGAATTGTTATATTGATATTAGGTAGAAAAGTTCTAGAACGGTTTCGTATGTTTTTTCTTCTGTTTCTATTGTTGTGTCCGTTGTCGTCAGTTTACAATTTCCGTTTAGTGTAATTTCGCCGGGATTTTTTATTATTTTATTTTCTAGCTGACCGTCACATTGTAGGGTTATCGTTTGTTCGACGTCCGTCGAGTATAACCAAGTGTGCTCTTGGTGTAATGCTATCTATAACATATGGGTTGAGACATAGTGTCTTACATTACATTTGCTCTGATAATGCTGTCGCTGCGGACACACACACACACACACACGGCAGAGAGGGTTTGGAGTCACTAAATACCACAGGAGTGACGAACTGTAGGGTCCTGCCAAGGGATGCTAAGTGGGCTGTACTTCCACGTGGTGCATCCTGAGTAGAGCTAAAGCAGCCCGTAACTTTTATTTGACTTTAGTTGTGTTTTGAAACTCAAAAACCATCTCATATTTCAATTTTGACAAAAAATTCGAAAGCAAAGCAATTTCAAATTTTAACATAAAAATGGCGATAACTCGAAAACAACGCATTTTCGGAACTATGTTTTGCGACGACTTTTTCCTTCCGATTCGCGCGCGGCAAACCGGACGGATGGAGCCGAGTCGTCTACAAAAACGAGACCGATATCTTTGGTAATTAATTCGCGCGTGTGAGCTAAGGTGTCGGTCGCTCCGCGCGTACCGCAGCGGAGACAAGGGCCGTAATTACTACTAACGATGCTTAGGGCGCCAGACGCGATCTTTCGCGCGTCAATCCGCGAAATAATCCGACGCGAAATCTTGGCCGAAAACCCGCTACAGGCCGATCAGCTCTCCTAACGATAGAGGGGCAGGGTGGTGTTGCAGCGAAACCAATAAATTCGAGACTATTAAAATCGCGAATGTTAAACGCAAGTGTTACAATCTACGGGACGAGACGAGACACGAAATAAACGACTTGAGATACTTAATACTATTGATAACAGAAATTTATTATTAAAAAGGAATATAATGAAATATAAAGGAATATAAAGAAATATCAAGAAATATAAAGAATTATAAAGAAATCTACGGATTACAAATTAATACAAAAATGAGAGGAAAATAGCGTATTACAATGCGAAAAGAATACGAAGTCCTCGCTTCGAGTAGTACGAACGGTAACGGCGATTTACAAAAACATAATAAGAAAATAATAGACTAATAATATTAACGCGTAATCAAACTAACAATAAGAAGACGATAATCGCTAACGAAACTTCGGACGGTTAACAATAATCATGAGATAATCTCGCGCGGCGCCATCCGATATCCTTCCGACGGCCCGTGGCCGATATCTCGCTCTCTCTCTCCTCTCGCGTTCGCGCTCTCGCGTGATCTTTCTCACGCTCACGCTCTCTCGCCGATGGTCGTGAATATTATTTATTCTCGCTATCATAACTACGTTACGCGAATTCTCTTTCCATACGCTTTTCAATCGGATCGATAAATAATTCCGCGACGAAATCCTCACGCTACAACGACATTCATTCAAACGCACGACACAATTATACTAAGACGCGACAACGCACAGTCGCGATACGTAAACCCGACCGAATCCCGGAGAGACGATAATAACGCGTACTTTAATCCACGGACTGACGGTCTCGGAGGCTCTCGCCACTTAACGTCGATCGCTCGCAAACACTAAAGCACCAAAGGTCGGGCAGAGCCCTCGCGAACACCTCTAATCTAAAGTTACACCAAAAAGCTCGCGACGTTAGAGTGGCTAAGGCCCGAACATACAAGAACGTAATTAATACTTGCGACACGGGTTGCCTCACCGATACGGTAATTCTCTCTGTCGGGGCACCTCTTCGTCCTCGGTACTTCGGGATATCTTTTTGGCCTCGATACCAGCTGACGGGAGCGGACGCGCAGGACAGGCAGCACAAGAGTGTCGGATCTACTGCCCCGAATCGATATCAGGACTCAATCCTGCGCGAACGGGGTTGCGTGGGCGTCCACCCAATTGTCGTATCGCACGACTTATTGCCGTCGCGCAGTTTACGCACGGCCGTACTTAGGGCAATAGCGCCCTTATCGAGAATTCGCGATAATTGTTGTCGGCGTCAATTACGCCGAGTTTTTGGCGGCTTCGCCGGTCCTCGAGCCTTGTAATCTCCGGAGGGGGGTCCGAGATTACTTTTCGGTCCCTCCGAACTGCAGCACGATAAGATCCGCCCTCGTGTATCCGGGGTGACTTCCTCGCCCTTGCGATGTACGTCATTGCCCGGTTTCAAGGATCTGCGCGATCTGCGCTGTAACGGCCGTGCCTTTGATTCGTCCAAATGCCAATTTTTGTCAATAGTGTTGTTTCGGATGGTTTTTACATCCTTTCGAAGTTGTCGGTATTATTTCGCTCTTTCCTCTCGACACGCCCCGTGTACGACAAAAAAAATAAAAATAAACGCGAATTAATACATGTGATCTCGATATCGCAAGCCGTCTCTCCGGGGAAAATCGGTGGCTCTCGTGCTCTTTCTCTCGCGTGGCGCGGCCGCTCGGCCCTTGCCCCGCGCGTTCGGCTGGAGGGACGTGCGTCGTGACGGCAACGTCACAATTTGTATCAACTATCTTTCTTGTTTTTGGTTCCCCATTCATCTCCCGAGCGATTTACCTCGACTTACGGAACACCCTGTGTATTGTCGTCGGATCACAGTACGCTGTCATCGTGGTATTTTTTTCTATCGCCAATCAGTCGTCTGTGCGGACTTTAAAGGGGAAATATAATCCTTCCGATAGTTGCGCTGCCGCTTCTTTTAAATGGATTACAATGTCATCGATCGGCTTTAATTTAGGGTGTATTGCGCCTTTTCGTTTGTATGTTAGATATTATGTTTTCTGCGTCCTTTATTAATTCGGTTATAATTGCATGTATGGCCCTGAAGTAGTCATGTATTTTTTCTAAAGAAATGGATTCGATTATGGTTTTTTGCAATAATTTTTTATTATGTTTAATTATGTTTTCTAATTTATCTTAATGCGCTATAATAGCATTTATTATTTTTAGTTGGTTTCGAATCGCGTGTTCGGTTACTTGTCGATTATTTTCCAATAATTCTAGATGTTCGTTTATGCGTTTTTTGTCGTTTGCGTCCATGGTCCCGAATAATGTTTTCGCTATCGAACCTATTCCATCTACAAGTCCTCAACGTTTGTTCGTAGGTCTTTTATATATAGTGTTGATTTGATTCATTATGTTTGAATCGAAGTCCGGTGAAAATTCTGGTGTTTGGAGTGAGGCGGAAATATTTTATGGAAACCACAAAAAAGAGTTAAAGGCGATGTTTTACTTAACACAAAAAAAGTCTAATTTATTAAAACTATAATGTAAGGCAAAAATTAATACTGGCTTTCGGCCAATTAACAAAAGAGACAATAAACTAAGGAAAAGAAAAATGTCGTTGGTCTAGATCACATGAAGCTTATTGAGGAGTCCAACAAATGTTAAGACACGTGCCGATCAACGGGACCGGTAATGGCCGCACCGAATATCACACGCACTTGATCTGTCCACGAAATGCACTGGTCGTAGTCCGTAGTTGTAATTGAGAAAGCCGATATCCGTTTCTTGGAGATAGAGCGAGTCCGAGAATTGCACTGATCCGTTGTAGAGTTCCTGATTTCACACCCTCTTTGTCCGTTCGCTTACTTAGATTTACGTTTAGCCGAGAGAGAACTGCTCGTGGTAACCGGAAACGAAACACTGGCCGATGCTAGCGAGATCCTTTACGAGGCGACATGTGCGCACGATGAATATTGATGTGTTGCTCCTTGATTGGCCTAGTTACCTCAGGGAGATAGCCCGTGATTTGTGGGCCACGGCCGTGGGAAAGGGGAGAAAGAATGCGTGAGAAGGCAGTACTGTTCAAAAAGAGAGAGAGAAAGAGAGATCGAGTGAGAGCGAATGAGTGGGAGCGAGAACGAATGTAAAAGAGGTCGCTTAGGGGTTTTGTGATTTTTCCAACATTCTGCCCGCCTTCGGCAGCAGCGTTGCCGAATGACGTAGAGGTGATAATTATGGTGAGCCAGGTTGTGATTAGTCCCCCCCCGGCTGTGGCGTGGTCTGCTATGCAGACGACACGCTAATAATAGCCGGGGGAGACAACGGGGGGGAAGCAACCGCGAGGGCTAACACAGCAGTAAACCGCGTTGTGCGCTCGATTTGGGAACTGGGACTGAAGGTGGCGCCCCAGAAAACCGAGGCCGTCTTCATGCACAACAGCTCTCATGGGGCGCCCCCGGTAATCCACGTGAAGGTAGGAGGGACCCCGTCTTGGTGGGGGCCCAGATTAAATATCTGGGTCTTCACTTGGATGGAAAGTGGGCCTTTAGGGAACACTTCCGTCGACTGACCCCCAGAGTAGAAAAGATGGCAATGGCGCTTAGCCGTCTACTGCTGCCCAACCTGGGGGGACCGGACGGAAGAGTTCGCCGTCTATATGCCGGCACCGTTCATGCCATGCTTTTGTACGGAGTCCCTGTATGGGCAAAAAAGGTAATGACCACTTGCTACATCAAAAATGCGTTGCACCAATTGCAGAGGCGAATGGCCAATCGGGTGTGCAGGGGCTACCGTACAATAAGCTGGGTGGCCGCGGGGGTGCTCGCAAGCATACCTCCAATAGAGCTGTTGGCTGATATGTACGCCGAAGTCTACAGGCGTACATGTCAGCTAAAAAGGCAAGGAGTGGCTATCACGGAGCGGGGTCGGCATGTGTTGAGGGCTCACGCTCGGCGGTCCTTAATTGAGAAATGGGCTGGCAGTCTCGATCCGAGGCTGCCGGGCCAAAGAACCGTCGAGGCCATCCGGCCCTGTCTACAAGAGTGGATAAACAGGGCTAAGGGGGGGGGTCACTTTTAGAATGACTCAGATATTTACCGGGCATGGGTGTTTCGGTAGGTATCTGAGTCGAATTGGTAAGGAGCGCACGACGCGGTTGGCACTGCGGAGATGGAGATGACAGCGCACAGCACACTTTAGAGCTGTGCGCTGCCTGGCAAGACGAAAGGGAGGAGTTGAGGACAACAATTGGAAGGGACTTGTCCCTTCCAGCGGTGGTGGCCGCAATAATCGACGCTGAGAAGAAATGGAAGGCATTCTCCTCCTTCTGCGAAACTGTGATGTCGCAGAAGGAGGAGAAGGAGAAAGAAAGAGAGAGGTCTGGGAGACGTGCACGGAAACGTGCACGGTCTCCAAGTACAGAAGAAGATGACGGTGATGACCCCCTCCCCCTCAGAGGAGGAGGGTGAGTCAAACTCCGTCCATTCCCGCGTCAAATATAGATGTGGGATAGGGCTGGCGGGGGGTGTAGTCGGGACCTAGGTCCTGGCTCCTCCCCCCGCGATCCCTCGGTTAGGGATGGGCACGCTGCGCGCGGATAGGCGTGCAGCGAGTCATCCGAAAGGAAGGGGGGCCGGCCAGTACGCACTTTCCAGTTGCCGACCGGCCCCCTCTCCAACGGAAGGGACACTCGCCCCCCGCGGGAGGAACCTCTTAGGAGCATAAGCTTCGGAGAGGCTCTGCCGTGAGGAAGGTGGCGGCACGGGGTTTGGGGGATGTGTTCTTCTCCCTCCGGTTCCTGGACCGCGCGCGTGCGGGCCTCCGTGTTGACGGCCGAATCCGCTACACTACGGGGCGGAGGAAGCTCCAAGACGGGGGCCGGGGGACCGGGGCTCGAGCGGGAAAACTCGAGCTCCGACCCCGCCTCCCAACCGCAATGGGAGGGCGTGACGTGGGGTGGTGTTCCCCCGCGACACAACCGCGACGGCCCGCATGATGGCGGGTGGAGGGGGCTGCTTTTGGGCAATCTCCTCCTGTGAAAAATAAGCGGGAAAGCGCCGAGTCGGCATGGGATCCCAGCATCCTCGGCGCCCTCCACCTAACGCCCGAGCTAGAACTCCCGTGAGGAGTTTAGTGGGTATACCTCCCCTTTGGGGGGGAGTCCCGCATAACCCCCAGCGCCCTACCCGGGCACTGGGGGTATTTATAAAAGATTCTCCTCACACAAAAAAAAGGTGGTGATTAGTGCTCAGGAGTCGTTGGGTGATCCGATGACACTGGTAGAAGTGCTAACTTCGTGATAGGCCGCTTAAGTTCTGTTGTTGCCGTCTTGAGAGTTACTACCCTGCAGAGTTCGTCCGTTCCTAGCTGCAGAGTCGTTTTAGACCCGTGCGAGAGGCCATTTTAATGGTGGAAACCGTCCGTGATGATTACTAACAATCCGACCTGAATTTGATTGGATGGGTGATCCCACTTGGAGATTGAAAGGTGTCGTTGCAGACATTCAGAGGACCACCGTGACCAGAACTATTGAACCCGTTGCTGTATTAGTTGCCAACGAGAAAGTTTTGAGGTGGGCACCGTTGAGAGAGAAGCTTCCGGGAGTGTAGCTAGAGCTTCGCCGATCAGAAAATGCCCCGGTGTGAGAGCCGCCAAATCTTCAGGGTCGTCTGAGAGAGGACACAGAGGTCTAGAGTTGAGAACCGCCTCGATCTGAACTAGAAGAGTTGTAAGTTCTTCATAGGTCAACATGGTTTCATTGATCGTCCGCCGAAGGTGATACTTAACGGACTTTACTGCCGCTTTCCATTTGCCGCCAAAATGTGGAGATGCTGGAGGGTTGAACCGCCAAATAGTTTCGTCCTTGATCAGTAGATGAGAGAGAGTATTGAATTTCTTGGACCCTGAAGTGAATAGTCGCCGTAGATTGACATCTGCCCCGATGAAATTGGTACCACAATCACTGAGCAGAGTTTGGCAGATGCCCCGCCGTCCTGTTAACCGCCGATACGCTGCTATGAACCCTTCCGCGGAGTAGTCCGTAACTTTATTTATTATTTTTTTTTTTGATGCGCTGGGGAAACCTTTTATAGATACCCATGCCTCCGGGATGATGTCATGGGTTATGTGGGACTGCTTGTTCCCCTTAACCGAGCCACGAATGGCTCGGCTAGGGGGCCCAAGCCTACCGCACTAAAACCCCAGCGGGTGTCCTTCTCGGGCGTTGGTGAGGGGCGCAAGGGATGCTGGTATCCCATGCCGTCCTCGCGCCCCCCCGCCATGCCTTCTCCGGCGGGGGGGTGCCTCGGCCTTGCGACCGAGACCTCTCCCTGTCCGTCAACGTACGGATTCTTCCCGATCGTGATGCAGAGCGGACACCGGCTACACATCAGGCCCTCCCATTGAAGATGGGGGCGAGGTCGGGGCTCGAGTGTTCCCGCTCGAGCCCCGGCCCCCCTGCCCCCCGGTTGTGGCACCTTCCGCCCCCCAAAGGGGCAGCGGATTCGGCCGTCAACCGAGGGGCCTTCCTCGAGGTTCAGGCGGCTTCCCGTGACCATAGTCACGGGGAACCGCCTTTATCCCTCCCGCGTGACCTCCGGGGGTAGAACACCGGACTTAAGCGTCCAGCGCTCCCCCCCGAAGGCCTCATCCCGCGTCTATATCTGACGCGGGAATGATGGGGCCGCGCCCCCCGACCCCCGCCCACGACGGGCGAACCCATCGGTGGCGGCGGAGACGGGGGCCCGGACCCACCATCAAAGACTCCGTCGAGTGGCTCCGGGGAGCCCCTCGCCCTTCTGCCGCTCCTCACTCTTTCTCGCTCGGCCTCCTCCTTCCGGAGCATGACTGCCTCACAGAAGGAGGAGAGACCGCCTTCCACCCCGCTTCCCCCACCACCATTTTCTCCACCACTTTTGGCAGTGCCTGCCAATCACTGTCCTAAGCTCCTCCCTCACTCCCGCCCATGCGGGGCACTTTTCCAGGGTGTGCTGCGCCGAGTCGCACTCGTACCTACAGTGCATGCACACCCTGGAGCTCTCCTTCCTGATGGGACCCAGGTATTCACCGAAACATCCATGTCCGGTGAACACCTGGGTCATCCTGTATGTCACCCCTCCTTTTTCCCCATCCAGCCACTGGATTAGATGGGGTCTTACCGCCTCGACGGTCCTTTGGTCCGGCAGCCTGGGATTCTCCAGTATGCCCTGCCATCTGTTGATGAGGACGCGTCGAGCTTGCCCCCTCACCGTACGCCGAATACCGTCCGTTATCAGTATCCCCGCCCGCTGTAACTCTCGTACCCGGTTGTACACCTCCGAGTACATGCGGGCGAGAAGTTCGATGGGGGGCACTCCAGAGAGTACCCCCGCTGCCACTCAGCTTACTGTACGGTACCCCCTACATATGCGGATTGCCACTCGGCGCTGTAATTGTCGCAACGCATCGCGCAAGCGCCGAGTGGCCACCACTTTCTCCGCCCAAACGGGGGCACCGTACAGCAACATGGCATGGACGGTACCGGCGTAAAGTCGGCGAACACTCTCCATCGGACCCCCAAGGTTTGGAAGAAGGCGACCCAAAACCATGGGGCCGCCCTCTCCACCCTGGGGGATATCTGTTTAAAGTGTTCGCCGAATGTCCAGCGACTGTCGAGGTGGAGACCCAGATATTTGAGGTGGGTCCCCACCTCTATTGGGGTGCCTGCCACCCTGATTTTGGTTCTTGGTGACACCCGCATCTTCTATTATGGAAGAATGTGGCTTCCGTTTTGTGGGGCGCCACCTTGAGCCCCGCCGCTTTTATGGCGCTAACCACGCGTGCTGTCACGAGGTTAGCCCTCCTGATCGCATCCCCCCAGTCTCTCCCTCCGGCCAGCACTAAAGTGTCATCTGCATAGCAGATGACATGGCTGCCGGAGGGGAGGGCTGTCCGCAGGACCGTGTCATATGTGATGTTCTACAGGAGTGGCCCCAATACTGAGCCTTGTGGAACACCACCCGACATGATTTTCTCTGGCCTTTCCGCGTCCCGGTTGTAGTATATTAATTTCCTGTCCCTAAAGTAGTCCCGGATCATGGCGACGAGATAGGAGGGCACCCGATGGTGTTCCAACGCCGCTCCCACTCGCCGCCAGGGCAGGGTGTTGAAAGCGATGGAAATATCAAACGATACCGTCAACAACACCCCGCCCTCCTCCATAACGGACTCCGAGATCGAACGAACCCTCTTGATCGCATCGATCGTGGAGCGTCCGACCCGGAATCCATATTGATCTTTATTAAGATCCGGGCCCTTCCGGGACAGATGCCGGACGAGGTGGTCACAAACAATCCTCTCCAGCATCTTGCCCGCCTCGTCTAGCAGGCATATCGGCCGGTACGCGGAAGGTTGGTCCCGCGATTTGCACTCTTTCGGAAGAAGGACGATGGGTGCCTTCTTCCAGACTGAGGGGAACTTCCCTTCTCGGAGGCACCTGTTGTACAGGTCTCTCATTTCTTCTTGGAGTTCCGGGTGAGCGAGACGCCAGGTTCTTCCCGGGTCGCCGTCAGGGCCAGGTGCCTTGGCACTCTTGATTCTCCTGACGACGTCCTTTAGCTCTCCTCTCGTGACGTGGTCCTCCTCCTCGTCCCAATCTATTACCCTCTCCGGAATCGGGTTGTTTAGTCCGTCTTCCATTGAGGGAAACAGGGTGTCAATCACTCTCTGGACGAAGAGGGGATCCAATGTTTCCGTCACTGGGGACGCCGCCTGCTTGAGCTTTCCCAGCACCATTTTGTAGGGGTGTCCCCATGGATCTTTATCCAAAGAGGAGAGCAACTCCCCCCATGACCTTGCCTTCGCCACCCGGATCATCCTCCGTAGTTCATCTCTGAGGGACCTGTACACCTCCCACCTTTCTTCATTCCCATCCCTATCGCGGTATTTGTTGGCCCGCCTTTTGGCGCGGACCAACTCTTTCTGCTTCTCGGCTATTTCTTCCGACCACCAATATGCTCTTTTAGGTGGTCGGAATTTGGATCTTGGCATGGAGGCATCGCATGCTGCCTCCATGGTTCCCAAGATCCAGCCGAGCTTTCCCTCCAAATTCTCATCCAGTGCGTCCCCCTTATTCATGAGGGCGCACTGGATGGACGTCTTAAAGGCGTCTTCGTCCAATTTTTTGAGGGCCCATCGCTTTTGTTAGAGTTCTTTCTCCTTGCGGCGGACTTTGGTCTCCCTAGAGATGGTGGCAACGGAGAATTCCACATATTCGTGATCCGAAAGTGTTTCTCTCTCCGCCGCCACCCTCCAATCCCTTATTAACCTTGATGCAGAGGGGTTTGTCCATGTCAGATCAATGATGGAGCCTCCACATCCTGAGACACGTATTTTGTGCGCCAGTGTTTTCAATACCAAGACCAAAGTCCGCCGCCCATTCCAGGACCTTGGCTCCCCTCCAGTTCTGTCGCGGGGACTCTCAAGTGCCAGATTTGGCGTTGAAGTCACCCGCGACAATAACTGGACGTGGAGAGAGCCGCCTGGTAAGTCTACCTACCCTCCATAGCCTTTTTGCATATTCACCATGCTGCAGGCTGGGAGGGAGGTAGACTGACACTACCGCGATGGGCCCCCAAAGTACCGCCACGAATCTCCTCCCCTTGGTATGTAGTTCCATGGGGGGGGGGGAGTTCGTGGCTCCCCTCCAAGTAATGGCTGCTTTGTCATCTAGGCTCACAGCCCATTTGGGATCCTCTCGGACGTTGTGTGGCTCCGAGAGGATCCCTAATCCGCAATCCTCCTGCGCCATGGTTTGGAGCAGGAGGTCCTGCGCCCCTCCCGAATTGTACAGGTTAGCCTGTATTATCCTACAGGTCATCCTCTTCCTCGGTTTCCTCATCTCGCTCCGTCTCCATTTTGGAGGCAGAGTTCCTATCACCAATATCCCTCCTCGACCTTCTCTTTTTACTTCCACCTTTTGGTGGATTGCCCTCCTCTTCTGCCTTTCTCCTTCCTACCGAGATAGGAGTAGAGGCTCTGCTGATGGAAGGGGAGGGCCTCCTTGCTTCCTCCCTCACTTCATCCCTTACCACTTCCTGAGGGGAAGTCTGGCTCTTCCTTATTTGGTTAAGGGCCAGCCCCCTCGTTCCTTTTTGCACTGAAGTGCACGCCTTTCCTCCGGACCTATGTCCTGCCGGGAGATTTTTATCTCTGCACACGGGGCACTGGACTTTCTCTCGGCAATTCCGTGCCTCGTGTCCCTCCAATCCACAGCGGTAGCACTGCCCGCTCCTGTCCGCTGTGTTTGGGCATCGCTGTCGGACGTGGCCTCCCTCCAGGCATTTGAAGCACTGGAGGGGTCTATTTTCCAACAGCTGCACCCCGACAGCAGCCCACCCTATCTGTATCCTCTCCGCAGCGACTATTTTGTTTGCCGCAGAGAGGGGGCATCTAAGCCAGGCAGTGCTCACCCCATTGGGGGACATCCTTATATCCCCCACCTTTATCTCCTCCACCTCGCACCCCCCTTGCTGCGCCACTGCAGTGGTTATCTCAAGGGGGGTGATTGATTCTTCTAGGCCCCTAAGGCGGATCTACGCCATCTTAATGGGTCTATCCACTCTCACCTCTTTCCTCCCTGCAAGGGCCCGTTTCAAGTTGACGGCTAATATGTCCGCCAACTTGCCACTCTCCTTGCCGGGAACCTCAAATATGAGGGCCCCGGTAACGACCCTCTTTATCTTCATCCCCCATTGATACCCAAGGCGATAGGGTTTACCTTGGCTCGTGCCTCCTTCATCACCTCCTCGTATCGATTCGGTGGACGCGTAACCGTAACCACCGCTGTCCTTGGCTCCTTCCTTGTCTTAGCCTCTGTAGACTTGGGAGGAGTCTGTCCTTTCTCCTTGTTTTGGGCGGCTTTGGATTGAGCGGAATCCTGCGCCGCCTGCTTCTCCTTCCGTGCGTCTCTACTCCCCACTACCGTTGCCCATGTTCCTTGCTGCTCCTCCATGTTCCTTGGGCCAGGTTTTACCGCCTGTGGCTTGGGAGCCTGCGGCTGTTGTCTGGCCTTTGGAGCCTGTTGCTGTTGCTGCTGTGTCCTTTTTCCAGTAGCTCTCTCCTTCCCTTGCTCCTTCGTCTTCTCCTTCTTCTTTGTGACTTTGGCGGCTATACTTTTTCCCGAGTTGGCCGGTGGATTAAGCGTGGTAGCTGCCTTTGCCCTGTCGCCTTCCTTCTCCTTCTTATCATTCCCCTTCTTCTTCACTGGGGGTTTTCCTTAGCGCTGATTTGTTGTGGCGCTTGGTATCCCCTCAGTTTCCCCTTCTTCCACTCATCGTGGCTTGTTGGAGGGGTTCCGAAGCGCTTATCAAGTAAGCGCTCCATTATTCCCTCCAACAGAGCCACGAATCTCTCCTGCTTTCCTTCCTTTTCCTCTGCAGGTTTATTCGTCCCTTGGAACACATTGCTTGCCACGGGGGTATCATCCTCGATGGCTGGTTCGTTCCTTTCCTCCACTTCCATGCATTCTTCCTCCTCTCTCCACGAGGGGCCCAGGATCTCCCCGCCTATGTGCGGAAATGGGATTCCGGATTCTTCCCGGTATGGGGAGGCCTCCCTGTTTCCTGACAGAAGTGAGGCTTCCTCACATATTTCCTTCCTTCTCCTTTCCTGGGTTCCTTCCCGCCTAGGTCGGGGGGATAACGATATTTCCTCTTCTCAGGACTCATACGTTTCCCCATCAATCGACGGTTGGGAGACTCCTGAGTCCTCCCATTGATCGCCTTCCTGTTCCTTGCCGACAATTTCTTTCTTCTTCCCGTCCCTCTTCGCCTTTTGTAAGAGGATTTCCAGAGTCCTGTTTTTTACCTTAGCCTGTCTAGCTGGACCCTTATCTCCTTCAGTTGTTGGTTAACTGGGATATCGGAGTGGTTTTGCGCCCGTAATGCCAGGACAGAGGTCGCTGCACACATTATTGCTGCAGCTTCCTTTGCCCCTTTGCTGAAGGTCCCCTTCATCTGTCCAGACTTAGTGGCTATCTTATAAAGATTGGTGGCCTGATCTGCCGCCATTGCCTCCAAGTCTGGGATAGGTTGGTGCCGATATTCCTCCTCTCTTTCCCTGATATCCCTCAGGAAGTCCCTATATGATTTTTTCATATCAGGCTTCACTTGAGGGTCCAGTATTTCCCTCTCTCTCCTTTCCTCCTCTTCTGTCCTTTCGTTTTCCACCCTTTCTTTTTCCTTTTCGAACTCCCCCGTGGTTACCAGTCTTCCCCGTTTCTTTTTACTCGGGATCGCCAGAATTTCCTCTTCCTCTCCTTCCCTTTCCTTCGTTATGTCCCTGTGGGTCGCGTTTTCGCGGGCTTTGTTGGGCAAGCCCTTTTCTAGGCCGTCTTCATCCGCCTGCCGTGTCCCACTGGTATCTCCCTTACGAGATCCCCTTTCCTCGTACTCTTCTGCGTTTAAGGACGCAAGACTCCCTGCTGGGCTGACTCGCTGGAGCCTGATAACCGGGATTAACGCTCCAGTTGTCGTTAGGTCCCCTCTTCGCGTTGATGTGTACGTGCTCTCGGAGCCTGCATCCTCCATTTCTATGATGGACGCCCTGCTCGACGATCTCGTTACCCTTCTCTCCACCTCCTTGTTTTCTGCCGTATTTGTATTTTGATTTGTGCTCTTCATTTTTTTTTGTTAAATCCCACTGTCCTGGCAGGGCTCCGCTGCCCGGTGTATCTCCCACCCGGCCAGGTGTGCCCCGAAACATGACCGGCCACACACCAAGCCGGGGCCCGGGGTAACTCCAGGGGGGCAGCATACACCCAAAGGGTGAGGACCAAGAGCCCCCACCCCCGGGTCACAGCCCCTTACTCCGGTGTGGAGGGTTTTGACGCCCCCGCAACCGTTTCGGGGGTCCCGCACCTCCGACAATGCGGGCACCCTGCCAGGCGGCGCCACCCGGGGGGCCCCACGGACGGTTGGGACTGGGCCGCCGCTCCCCGACCCAGTCTTGCCCGCCGTGGCGACCAGCACGCCCACCGATGGGGGACGAAGGCCATCGATGGGCAGGCGCCTCTTCCGGCCAGCCGGTTCGGAAGGGGAAACGGTCCCGACCGGCCGGAAGTCCTTTTCTCGTCGCCGTTCCTGCCTCAGAATACGTCCGAGCGGCCCCGGCGACCGACCGGAATAAGGGGCCTCCGGAGTCCAAGGATTCCCTTGTCCCGAACTTCCGGTCGTAAATCTCCGCTCCCCTCGAACCATACCTGTGATACTTCCAGGCGGCTCGAGGGGGGCACGGGACGGCGAGTCCGGAGACTTCCTGATGCCCGGATATCTCCAGGCATATCTCCTCGCCGTCCCGATCCCCCTGGGATGGGGCGCCAGTGGGGGGAGAGACCACTTCTTCCCCACCGCTCGCCTCGCCAGAAGGGATCATCTCCCATTGTGGGACGCCGCTTCGCACCGATGCCAGGACACGAGTGCCGGGAGACTGCCCGACACCCCAACCCCAGACACCGACGCGACCGGCACCCATGTCCCCCCGCATCACCACCGAAGTGATGATACTTGACCAGGAGGCTGGTGCAGCAGCACCGTGCAATGCCTCTGGCCAAAAACCACCTCTCGCATGGCGGAGGGAACTGGCGCAACAGCGCCGTGCAAGTTCCCTTCTAACGGTGCCACGGAACCGGGCGTTTGAATTCCGGGTCGCCGTCCCTTACCACCTATGGTCCATCTCCTCGGGAAAAAGGAGGAGAGGCCCTTTATCGGGGAAGTGGGCCCCGTCCCCCCAAATAGGGAGGAGCCACCCCAGGCGTGGGTGGTCTTTATGTACGGCTAAAAGCCGTACGGGTCACATTAGCAACCCTATGCAGACTATCCTCTGCATTAGGCTGAGCCCCCTCGCCACGCCAAGGCCGTGACCCACGAGGGCGCTGTACAATCTCCCCTTCTTCGAATAGTCGCATTTGAGTCGCGAAATGATTACGCGTTCGCATCAACTCAGATAAGACATTTCTCGCCCGCTCAATACATCACGCTTCGTCAAACGTGTTTCCGTACGATCGAAATAGATATAAGAGATCAGCTGGGCCAAAGTATACCATTCGAATTCGGGACGCTGACGGTGACATTGCACTTTAGACGTATCGAATAGATATCGTAAGAATACTCGGTGTCTATGACAGAGGAAACGAGAAAAAGAAAAGAAAAGAAAAAAAATTCGTTCGTTCGTTCTCTGTTGATGGATTATTCCTCGACGTATTACGACGAATTACAGAACGGAGGAGCTCGCGGTGGTGGAATTCTACGAATTTTCGTCGAATCGCCTTATCAACGCGGGCACTGTATCGGGAGTTTTCTCGGAGGATTATTCAGCCGCGTGCTGCCTTTTTTTAGGTACTGCTGCGCGGGCTGTGGGTAAAGAAGCTTTACGCGCGGGCGTTAATATAATCGATGACATAGAAAACAATACTCCGTTTAAGGTAGCGGCCAAACATCGCTTTAAAGAATCGCATAACAATCTTAAAAGACAAGCTAAAGAAAAAATAACTAGCCTCATGAAAGATTCGGGATATAAATCGGATGCGAAAATGCACGTAGCTCATTTTTCCTTTGCCGGGCTTGACACGCGCATCGTTAAACGCCGTCGCTCGAGTAAGAAAAGTTTATCGAAAAGCAAGACGAAAAAGAAGACGAATACAAAATCATCGAAGAATAAGAGGAAGAAAACCCGTACGTCGGTAAAAAGACTAAAGACGTCCACGAAACGACGTAAAATCGGCAAGAAACGTACCGTATCCGATATATTTTCTTAATCTATTTTAATTTACACGCATTTAACCGCGACGAGGACAGCGACAACGAAACAATTGTCGGAGAATAAGTATGTCTTTTCTTCACACACATTCGAGCGAGTGTTTAAAGATTAAACTCGATCTCTTTTCCCTGCCGCCCACACAAACTAGTATCGAGAGTTCACAATGGATTCATTACAAGCCCGTGACCTCTCTCTCGGACGATTCACCGATAGAATTCGTCGTCCCCGGTCACGGAGAAGAATATCTAGATCTCACGCATACTCTGCTGAGTCTTCGCGTACGCGTGAAATCGGGCGACGAATCAGCGGCTCGAGCTTCAGGAACAAGCAGCACAACAGCAGATACCGCTGTAAGTCCCGTAAATCATTTTCTTCATTCCATCTTCAAACAGGTCGACGTGTATTTCAATCAAAAGCTCGTGTCGCCTCCAAACAACGCTTACGCGTACCGCGCGTACATCGAGGCATTGTTAAATTATTCTTCACCCGCAAAAACTTCCCATCTAACGTCATGTCTATGGGACGCGGATACACCGAGTCGCATGGACGAATCGCTGGAATCGAAAGGCAATACCGCTCTCGTGAGACGCGCCAATTACATTCGCGTATGATGTAATACATCATAAATAATACATCAAAATTTTTTCTGTATATATATATATATATATATATACAGGGTGATTCAAAACAACCTGATGTCCTTGAAATGTCATATTCATGAACGAATTCTGAGACGATTTTTCCTTTTGCAAAATTTTGTCCGAAGCTTAGTTTTTGAGTTATAATTGAAAAAAGTTAGCGAATTACGAGTCCGATACAACGGGCAGGCAGGGACGGCGCAACGCGTCGCGAGACTAATATAGCCCCACACTTCCCTAGACAGTCAATATTATTGACAATATTTGATATTAATTTTCTGAAGTTTATTGAATTATTATTGCAGTTTCTAAACAATTTTTTACAATATTATTCATTATCTAGGAGAGCTATAACGTAACGCTTGAGACTAAAATATTTAAATGCGAATTTTACATTAAGTGGAAAATAAATTAGAAATAGACGAATGAAAAACGAAGTAGTAATCGTAATTTGATTAAATATTCTTATCTTTAAAAAAATGGTAGCATTTGTATTACGTGATGAACGATCTGCATAAAGGAATAAAAATGCGTCGATTTTCTTAAAGATAAGAATATTTAATCAAATTACGATTACTACTTCGTTTTTCATTCGTCTATTTCTAGTTTATTTGCTACTTAATGTAAAACTCGCGTTTGAATATTTTAGTCTAAAGCGTTATGTTATAGCTCTCTTAGATGATAAATAATATTGTAAAATATCGTAAAATATTGTTTAGAAACTGCAATAATAATTCAATAAACTTCAAAAAATCAATATCAAATATATTGTGTCAATAATATTGACTGTCTAGGGAAGTGTGAGGCCATATTAGTCTCGCGACGCGTTGCGCCGTCCTTGCCTGTCCGTTGTATCGGACTCGTAATTCGCTAACTTTTTTCAATTATAACTCAAAAACTAAGCTTCGGACAAAATTTTGCAAAAGGAAAAATCGTCTCAGAATATGTTCAAGAATATGACATTTCAAGGACATCAGGTTGTTTTGAATCACCCTGTATATACACTCGTCAACAAAATTAACGCATATGTATTTTAAGTCAAAATTTCGTATAAATTCAAATAAGCGTAACTCCGCTAAAAATGATCGTATTTGAAAAAATTTTTTTTGACTGTCAAGGTTGAAGTCTCTACTTTAAAAACCATTCGTCAGATTTTTAATTTATCCTCCCCCCCCGTACGCCACTGCTTCAAAAGTAAGGACGTGTTTCGTTTCTAAAAAATTGCGTACTTTAACGCACTCCACGGGGAGTAATAAATTTTTTTCGCAAATCTTATGATAATTATCGTAAAATGTGGACTTTTTACTATAATTTAAAAAAAAAGCAAAGTCCGTACGATTTTTTTTCGCGGAGTTATTACATATGAAAGTTACCCATACATTTTTTCCATTTACCGCCAGGCATTAGCATTACCCGACGCGCACCACGAGGAGGTTGCTGGTCGGATTTAGCGCATCGTGTGTGTGTGTGTGTGTGTGCGCCAGCAGAGATAAGGACCCCACGGTTCGTCATTTCCGCGGTATTTAATGACTCCAAACCCTCTCTGCTGTGTGTGTGTATGTGTGCGTGTGTGTGCGTGCGTGCGTATGGTTAGGAGAGGGAAATGTAGGAATGTTCTCATTCAAAATTGTGTGTTCCCGCCTCATCTTCGGATTACTTCTTCCATTCGTTCACGCATATTAATGCATGCTCTAATTGTTGTTTGAGGAATTTGAGCCCAAATTTGATTTAATGCTGCTTCCAATTGCTCCAAATTGGTTGGCTGTCTCTCCAAATTCCTAAGCGCCCTTCCCATCATATCCCACACATGTTCGATGGGATTCAAATCTGGGCTTATCGATGGATGTGACAGCACCTCAATATTGTTGTCTTCCAAAAAATTTAAGGCAACTCTAGCGGTGTGTGGGCGAGCGTTGTCCTGCATTAAAATAAAATTTTGACCCATTTGACGACGCATTCGAATTACGTGGGGTCGCAAAATTTCCGCTACATAGCGCACCGCTGTCAATCCAGGAGGTGGTATAGTGACGAGGTTTGTTCGTCTATGTACTGAGATTCCACCCCATACCATGATGGAACCACCACCAAATGCCCGAACAGGCTCAATGGTATTTTGATGAAAACGATGTCCTCGACGACGCCAAACACGTATTCTTCGATCCGAACTGAATAAACAAAATCGCGATTCATCGGTAAACAATACGTTTGTCCACTGTCTCAATGTCCAGTGTTGATAAATGCATGCATATCGTAAACGAGCACGTCGATGTACCATAGATAACTCTGGCACATGATTTTATAGGTAATAAGTATATGCATTTTATAAAAAAAGCTTGTCTATATTTGTAAAAAAAACTTGTAAATCTTATCATTACATCATACGTCGAAGTAATTCGTTGAAGTAATGATTTTACTAACATACACATATTTGATTTAAATTGATTTTACTGAAATTTATTATTTGTTCGTATATAGCTGTAAATTGTTATAAAAATTATTCTTACTGTAAATGTAAAACATAAATTATATACAGTATATAAAACAGAGATATAGAGAGAGAGAGAGAGAGAGAGAGAGAGAGAGAGAGAGAGAGAGAGAGAGAGAGAGAGAGAGAGGAGAGAGGGAGAGAGGGAGAGAGGGAGAGAGGGAGAGAGGGAGAGAGGGAGAGAGGGAGAGAGGGAGAGGGAGAGAGGGAGAGGGAGAGGGAGAGGGAGAGGGAGAGAGAGAGAGAGAGAGAGAGAGAGAGAGAGAGAGAGAGAGAGAGAGAGAGAGAGAGAGAAGGAGGTTAAAATGAATGAGTAAATGGTAAAAAGATAAAATTGTTACGTACATTAATGAGACTCACGAAGATTTAACATACCTTTCTGAAAATATTATTGACTTTCCTTACTATTTATTATTATTTTTATTCTTAATTAATTTTTTAATATCTTCTTTCTTCTTTATTTTTAACTAAAATCGTTTTGACATAATCGTTTACTTCTTTCGCATACGAAGGTATTCCACACACACATATATACATATATATATATATATGTATATATATAGTATAATTTACTATGAATATTATTTTCTTATTGAGCTATCAAAATACGTGATGACAGATCTCTACAATGCCAGTTATTAATGAAATAAGCGCAATATCAGCGCGAGAGTTAAATTATCGATGTGAAATTAATAAATCAGCTGTATTCAAAATATATTTCTTTTATTTAAAATTTTTTTTGTTATTACGAAAAAGTTAAACGATTATGTCAAAACGATTTTAGTTAAAAATAAAGAAGAAAGAAGATATTAAAAAATTAATTAAGAATAAAAATAATAATAAATAGTAAGGAAAGTCAATAATATTTTCAGAAAGGTATGTTAAATCTTCGTGAGTCTCATTAATGTACGTAACAATTTTATCTTTTTACCATTTACTCATTCATTTTAACCTCCTTCTCTCTCTCTCTCTCTCTCTCTCTCTCTCTCTCTCTCTCTCTCTCCCATTCTTTAGAGCTCTCGCCCTTGTTCACACTCTGCCTCACTTCTTTCCTGTCTCTCTCTATCTTTCTTGAAATTATGATTATAATTTTAATGATTTATTTTTATTTTCAAAACAATACAGAAAAAAAATAATAAAAGATGTCGGAAGATTCCGAAATTGGTTTTGAAAGTTTCGCAGAAGAAATTGATAAAATTAACCCATTAGAATTACTCACATCAAACGAGATTATAGATAACTTTCAGATGTACGATGCAACCATGTGAGTAATATTAAATTCATATTTTTCTTTCTGTTAAAATTTTAAAAATGAGCACTGTATTAGACATTATATTATAGAACAGTAAGTCACAATAAAATAAAAAAAAGAAAATATACGATATACCATTAAAAAAGTTTTCAAAAGTAGATTCATCATTTATAAATAAACTATTATTGTTAAAGCGTAATCAAAATTTATATTATAATTCTATCCTTTTGTGAATTTATGTCTTATTCTATATACACGACTCTCGAATATTGTGTTTAAGTGTTTTTGTTTGAGCGATCGACGAAGACGATTCTAAAGAATCACACAAAAGGAAGGTAAATATCTAATATTGTCAGTTCGAGATATTTAGCTCAGTTGTTATTATTCTCTGTCTCTGATCACTGGATTGTCCTCCGTTAAACCGACTCTTTTAAATTCAACATATCGCGCAGACTCGGTCCTCCCCGTCTCATTTCTTCGAACTTTCTAGATTCTTTGCGGTATATAAGGAGATCGATGTTCGGACTTCGGTTCTGTTGATTTTCGTTTAGTGCGAAATAAGTCGAGCGTTAAGATCGCGCTTTAATTATCCAAGCGTTTTTAGAATCGCTAACTATAAATATATACATTGATCAACTATCAATTCTCGTGATCTTTTATATTAATTCCTGTGCGATTTTCCTCTCAATTTTTTCTAGCATTGCCTCCTAATTCACATACTGCTTTCTCTCGCTTACTCTCTCCTTCTCTCTCTAAAAGTACTCTCCAACTCTTTCTTTCACGCTCCGTCCCGCACTCTTCTTCAGTCTTATCGCCTATCGTTCTCTCGGAGCGAAACCGGCAAAACAATTTGCGTGCTGGCAAAATTCTGCCCGTGCGTGAACAATTATTATATTATTTTTAAAGCTCAGAAGTATAATGTTTTAAATAATATTTAAAATAATAATATTAATAAGAATAATATTAATAATAGAGAGAGAAGAGAAAAAAAAGAGAAGTAAGATTTTCATTTAAAATTAAAGAAAAGAAATTAAGCAATAAAATATTATTTCTAATACTTATTAGCTTCAAATTTTAAGTGTGTTATTGGCATCACATTAAATTCTATTACTGTATAAATATTTACGAGAGGTTTCACTTTTTAATAAAAATTTTTACAAGGAATAATTCTCTATTCCAATTCATTAAAAATATGCGCTCTTTCTGATCATATTCATTTATTAGAAAAAATATGGAGAACCTTTTTTAAATAAGTTAACTCTTCTCTTTTTATTAATATATAATACCATTATTTTTATCGAACAAAAAGAGAGATTGCAAATGTTATCTATTATATGATTGCAATATTTATCGATTTATAGGTGGTTTAATATCATATCAATACATATTCCGATATTTTAATTTTTTATAAACAATTTGTGTTTTGACTGAATTACTTTTAATTTTCTTCAAAAATCTTTTTTTAATAATATTAAAAAAATAGTATGCAACAATTATTATTCAGTGACTTTCGGCCCAATATTTTTCATCGCCTACAATTCTTCAGGGAAATACAGGAATTAAAATCTCGAATTGAGATTTATTTATTCTTTTAAAATCTTGGTGATATACGAAATAAAAATTCGTGCTTTGTGCACACTTTCAAAAAACGAAAAATTAATTTGTAACTCACGCATCACAATCCGCGTTTGACTCTTAAGGTCTATTATAGTTATTAGAATATTTAGAAACATTTAATAAATTAGGTTTGTTAAAAGTTTTAGAAAAACTAAGAAATATAAAATAATTATAAAATTATATTAATGTACTTTTTATTATTCTTATAGTGAAGTTGTTGGTTATATTGATGGTATAGAATCACCACGAATTATTGGCAATAAGCAGCAATATAAAGTATTAAAATTCTATTTAAATAACGGAACAGGAAGGAAAATACAAATTATTGCATGGAATGATGTTATTGACAGCGTAATACATCATTTAATTCCAAATCATGTAAATATTTCTTATTATTCATAAAAATCAATCTTATTTTATAATAATGAAAATCTTTTCGATATAAATTTTATTAAATTTCTCTTTAAATAAATATATATATATATATATATAAAATATATATATTTTTCTACAATTTTTGACACTTTTATAATTATTTAAAATTTTCATCAATATAACTAATCAAATAATATTTTATTCTTTATATTTTAATATAGATTATTCATCTTGATGGTGTACAAGCACGTGAACCGTAAAATGACCAGTTTTAATAAAGGAAATATATCGTACGAATTATTAATTAGAAATAATACAATTATCTCAAATTTAGGCAAATATGAACCACAACAAACATTTGAAGAAAAACCCCTTCCGATTAAATTGGATGAAATTTTGAACACTACTCAACGTATTAGTACGTCCTAAATAATAATAAAATAATAATGAATAATAATAGTAACAATAATGTAAAATTATATATAATGCAATATATAATATAATAATAATATAATATATAGGGTGTACCATTTTAAAAGATCAACTTAAATATCTCTTTAACAATGTATTTTATAGAAAAGTTTCAGATAAAATTGAATATTGCGAAGAATCGATTTCTATAAAAAATTTAAATAGTTCTACTTTTTTAAAAAACAAATAATTTCAAATGACCTAAAAAATCCCATAACTTTTGTCTGAAACATTTTTAGTTAATATATTTTGCAAATTTCAGTTTAAATATATACATTGTGACGTGGTCGTCACGACGCGCGTCCGCCCCAGCCTAATCGCGGGGCAAAAAGCCAAGCGGTCACGCCAATCGCGAGAGAGCGAGAGAGAGAGAGCGAAACCGAAAATCCCAGAGAGACTGAGCAACACAGTATCCATTGTTACTAATTCGCGTGTATTTTACTTTATTTTTGGGAGCCTGACCGAGAGAGAATATTGTCGCTGGAGAAAGAGAGAGAGAGGTGTTGTCGTCGCAGGAAAGAGACAGCCGCGGTTGGAGAGATTAGCGAGATAAACATACCGCCGAGAACCGTAAGAACTGCCCTTCCTAACAACAAAGAAGGAAGCAAATACAGAGCGTCACGTAGGAATTCGGCCTTGACAATCTACTGACAGGAGATCCAGTGAGGCGCCCGACAACAGGCGCCGGAAGGGCCCAGACCGGGAAGATAACTTTCCTCCCGCGGGTTACCGCTCCGTCGGATACTGGACACAAGGCCACCGCGGGGAGGCCCGCGGCGCGAGGTCGCGAGGACCTCGAAACCATACGCAAATACCGCGCGAATAAATATATTTTGTCACCATCACGAGGGGTGCTGTGAACCCCCGTACGGCCTTGCTAATCTCGCGCGACGACGGTAGACGGCACGGCGCCGTAATTGGTTATCGCGTACGCACCCCGCGTGCGCAGCATTGATCCAGCTGTCGATTTTCGGGCCGATAGATCCGGCAGATTGGTGCGACCGCTCAACTTAGCGAGACGTGTGACGACCTGAGCTCGATTCTGGCGATAAAGACGAGCTCACGAGGGACCAAGTCGAAGGGAGAAGTACCGGTGAGGCTACCCTTTCGTAAGCGTATCAACTAATTATCACGTCTGTCACGGTGTTAATCCGAGTCTCGTCCGTTCTGACGCGATTGTCTTATTTAGTGAAGTTTTGTCGCGGGGGCTCTGCCTTATTCGGGAAACTATTTGGTGTAAGAGCGATCGACGTCAAGCGGCGAGTACTTTCGCACCTTCGGGCAAGTGAATAATATTAACGCGAAATCTTCGTCTCTCTGGGATTCGATCACATATGTCGCGTCTCATATGACACGGTTGTCGCGTCTTTCTCTAATATTACTTCTGTTAGTGCGTATGTTTGTCGGGTCTCGTTGTTGTATGCGTTATCCGGCTGTGTCCGGACGTCACCTTGTGTTAATCTCATCGCGGAGGAATTCGACATAAAGAGAGTGATAACGCAGTTCGCGACCACCGGCGAGCGCGTTAGAGAGAGATTACGAGCGAGAGAGCGAGCGCAGTCGAGCGCGCGAGTGAGAGAGAACGCGCGCGAGTGAGAGAGATTACGAGCGAGAGAGCGAGCGTAGTCGAGCGCGCGAGTGAGAGAGATTACGAGCGAGAGAGCGAGCGTAGTCGAGCGCGTGAGTGAGAGAGACAGCGCGCGGAAAAGATTCCGGCGCCCTCGATTCACCGGTGAATTTCGCCCGTCGGATCGCGAAAAATAGATTAATCCAGATATTGTATCACTCTCCAGTCTCGTCGCCGATATGAACTTCCGATTGTTCGCGATCTAAGTCAGTTCGATAATGTCTATTTGTATGGTCGCGGTTATTCTTTCGTATTTGTCTATGCTATAGAGGCGCGTATCTCGGACTTAAGCTTGTCGCGGATATAACTCTGTGTTCAATCGTCGAAATATTTTCTTTTGTATAGAATTTTGGATTTACTGTGTCTTGTATATTATCTTCCGTCTTTATAGTCATTTCTTTATTACTTTCATAGTTTTCCATTATACTTCATTATTAATATCGGTTCCAGTTATCTTTTGTTATCTTCAACTTTTATTTATTATCTTTTGTTATAAAATTTATTCTCTGATTATCATCCGCTATTATATTTTTCTTTTATATTTATTTCTATTACATTGGTTTATAATAAACTTCATTATTTTGCTTTGCTTAACTAAATCGCGTACTGCTTTTTTTAGTACTGTCAACTTAAATGTCTGTGTCGTCATTTCTGTGTTCCTCACATCGCGAAAAGAGTGTAATTTCCTTCCGTTAGAGCAATTTCGGCAACCACACCCTGCCCCTCTGCCGTTAGGCGAGCTAGTTAGCCCGTAGCGGGATTCCCGGCCAAAACTTTGCGTTGGGTTCGCGATTTGTGGTTTGATGCGTGAAAGACCGTGTCTGGCGCCCAAAACTAGTCTCTCGCGAATATCACGGCTGGCGTTCTGCTGCGGCACGCGCGGGACGTCCCCGAGCTTAGTTCCGCCGCGTGAAACATTAAACCCCTGTGTTTTGACGACGGTCAAGCTCCGTTCTTCCGGCTTTTAATCGAGTCGGGAGAAAAAGACGTCGCAACATATATTGCATATTTTATAGTATTAGAAGTTTATGTCAAGACAAATTTCACGGAAGCACATGACAATCAACAAAATAAAGTAATTGGAATCGGATCTATAACTGACGGTACATATAAAGTGGAAACACACATTTTAAATTTCAATAATGATGAATACTGGAAAACGGGCATCGTAAAAGGAGACAAAATAAAAATTATAGGAGTCGTAAACATCACAAGTATATATTTATATTTAATAATAACATTTTATATTTTTTTAAGTTTTACTTTAAAAAAATTTTTTAAAATTATTTTTACAATATTTTTAAAATTTTTTAAATTAAAAAGGAATAATTAAATAAACAATAACATTAACAAACGTTATTATATTTTTCTTTAATTATTTTTAATATATCTTTTTATTATTTCTTTATAAGTAATATAATTATTAATCATATACTTATTATAATTGTTAATGATTGCACGTTCATAAATATAATAATTAATAATATAATTATTGCAGATGAACCAGCAATTCTTCTTGTCAATAATATTAAAGATCTGCGCAAAATAGAGGGTCACTTGCCCTTAAAGAATTTACTTAAAGGAGTCCAAGTTCCAAGAAAAAGAAAAACTGATGAAACTTTAGAAGTAATTGAAATATTTAATTATTCAAAATTACATATCTAATAATTGAATAATTTAACATTTACTTTATAAAAATTATCTGTGCTCTAAGAATTGATATGTCTTTTCTTATTTATAAACTATTTTACAATTTAATGTAATATTTTAAATCTGAAATGAATAGGCTATGCGAGCCGAACGCGGATGTCGGTGCGTTGCTTTCCAACGAAAATGAATTTTTCGTTGGAAAGAAATAATTATGCACGGGGCACGAATTTTTGCTTGATACGCTGCCAAGACTTTAACGGAATAATCTCAATTCGAGATTTATAATTCCGAAACCCCTCTTACCCCCCTAAAAAGACGTAGGCGAGAAAAATATCGATCCGATTTATTACCAAGCAAAAATTCGTGCCGCGTGCACAATTATTTTTTTCCAACGAAAAATTAATTTTCGTTGGAAAGCAACGCACCGACATCCGCGTTTGGCTCACATAGCCTATTCATTTCAGATTTGTATTTAACAGTGAGCCTTGATATTTAAATCTTAACGTAATAATATTTTAATTTCAGATACAAAATAAAAGAAATACAATATGAATATTAGAAGAGAGGAATATCCTCGGACATATATATTTAAAAACTTTTCGTTTCTACGTCTCGCTGAACTTTGTTAGCTGCTCGTTTATCTTTTAACTTATATGAATATAAGTTAGATATTAATTATGTTATGTTAGTTAGACGTTATGTGTTATATATGTTATGTGTTATACGCTTACGTTTACATTAAAATAAAATTTATAAAAAAAAAGAATTAAAGCTTTGAGAATAAAATTAGAATTAATATTATTTATTTAATTAATAAAAATATAAAAAATAAATTAATAAATAATAAGAAAATAGTAATAAATAATAATTAATAATAATTAATAATAACAATTAAGAATAAAATAATAAATAAATAATAAATTAAATTCTTTTACATTTAAAAATGTTTTATATTCTTTTTGAGCTTATTTTAAAAATTATTTACAATTGTATTTACAACATTATGTACAATAACAATAATTATAATTCCTAATTTAATCTCCAGTAATTTTAAATAAATCTTCTTTTTTCCTTCTTTCACTCTCTTTCTTTCCCCGTTTTCTCGACTCTTCTTAAAAATTTTTAAATAAAAGAAATATATTTTGAATACAGCTGATTTATTAATTTCACATCGATAATTTAACTCTCGCGTTGATATTGCGCTTATTTCATTAATAACTGGCATTGTAGAGATCTGTCATCACGTATTTTGATAGCTCAATAAGAAAATAATATTCATAGTAAATTATACTATATATATACATATATATATATATATATGTATATATGTGTGTGTGGAATACCTTCGTATGCGAAAGAAGTAAACGATATCGGTAAGTTTTAAGCTTATTTCTCAATAAAAGTATTCTTATTTAACGTCTGTATTTATACAAATAAATAAATAAATATATATATATATACATCTTCTTAATTTACATGTACATTACATTTACACAAACACACACACACCTACATACAATTATATATCATTTTGTTACAAAGATAGTTTTTCGGAAAATTAAAAAAAATTTTAAATATTTTTAGAGCAACGTAATCATAACATGTTTACTCCATGTGAGATACGAGACTATCTCTTGAAAGAAAACGAAGGTTCACTTGATTGACTTATCTTATTGAGTGCAGGTATTTATTGTTTAATATGGTTGTATATTTGCGAGTGTACATGTATGCCAGTATGTGAGAAAGTGTGTGTGTGTGTGTGTGTGTGTGTGTGTGTGTGAGCAAAAGAGAGGAAGAAAGAAAGAGAGGAAGGAGAGAGAGAGAGAGAGAGAGAGAGAGAGAGAGAGAGAGAGAGAGAGAGAGAGAGAGAACAGAAGTTTAAAGAAAAACGGATTTTTATTTTTAATATTAAGTAATAATATTATTCAATGTAATAATATTATTACATTAATAATATTATTAATAATAATATTGTAATATTATTATATTTAAAATGATTAAAGAAAAATTAATTATTATAGTTAAGGAAGAGCTGAAAAGAAAAGAGAAAAAGAGAGTGAAAAAAGGAAAAAAAATTTATTTTAAATTAAAGAAGAGGAAGAATAAGCGAAAGAGAGGAAGAAAGAGAGAGAGAGAGAGAGAGATAGAGATAGAAGGAAAAAGAGAGAAAAAGAAGGACAGAAATTTAAAAGAACGGATAAAATATTAGGTAATTTCTTTTTGTGTGTGCAAGGAGAGGAAAAATTACATTCCTACTGAGTTTTTGTATGTACATCAAATTATATTATGTGCAATATTAATGAATGTGAATTAATATTGTATTAATAAGATTATCATATTTAATTATAAAATATGAAATCATTAATGATCTTTTATTTATACAGGGTGTCCCAAAAGTAACGGACCACCCTAATAACTCTTCAGTATTGAAGTTTCAAGGAAAAAGATCCCAATAAAAGTTGTAGGGATCTAAGTGAGCTACCTTATGATGACCTTGACTTTGACCTTGACCTCAATTTTCAAGGTCATTTGAAGGTCAACTTGTGTTTTCCAAATGGGAACCCATATTTTTGACCTCGGATTCTGAAAGAGCGCAAAATTTTACGTTCAGATATGTATCTTTATGGGGGTCGAAATGAACTGTAGAGGTCATTTGAAGGTCTAATATGTTATTGGTACGAAATAGCTGGTAGATCGTGGTTTTTATGAAATATGACCCGAATAAAAGTTGTTTTTTACCTCTTTGATCCCAAGAACTTTTATTCGGGTCATATTTCATAAAAACCACGATCTACCAGCTATTTCGTAGCAATAACATATTAGACCTTCAAATGACCTCTACAGTTCATTTCGACCCCCATAAAGATACATATCTGAACGTAAAATTTTGCGCTTTCAGAATCCGAGGTCAAAAATATGGGTTCCCATTTGAAAAACACAAGTTGATCTTCAAATGACCTTTAAAATTGAGGTCAAGGTCAAAGTCAAGGTCATTATAAGGTAGCTCACTTAAATCCCTACAACTTTTATTGGGATCATTTTCCTTGAAACTTCAATACTGAAGAGTTATTAGGGTGGTCCGTTACTTTTGGGACACCCTGTATATCTTATTACATACTAATATATTAATTGTTTTATTCCTTTTTGTATTAAAATATATAATTATTTTTATTATAAATTAAATTAATTATAATATAATTATATATTTGATATAAAATATAGAAATTAATAAAGTATATAATATGTAATATACGTTTATAAATGTAATAAATTGTATATATATTATTGCAAATATAAACGTTTTATTTATAGTTAAAGAAGAGTTGAGAGAAAGGGAAAGAAAGAGAATAGGAGAAGGAAAGGAGAAGATTTATTAAAAATTAAAAGAAAAAGCATAAAAGAAGAAAAAAATAAAAAAAGGGAGAGAGAGGAAAATAAGGGGACAAAAGTTTGAAAGAAGAACAGATAAAATATTAGGTAATAATTGTTCAATGTAATAATATTACGTTAATAATATTAAATAACATTGTTATATTTAAAGTTTTACATTTTAAAAACTGTAAAATATGCAACAAAGAAATATGTGCATGTACGTATGTACATATACAGGGTAACCCACGTAAAATGTTATAAGCTATTTTTTATTATTACTAAAGATATTAAAAAATGAAGAGTCCATTTTGCTTCTTAAGTGTCCTCCAAGATTTTTTTCATCTTTTAAATGTTCTGGCATCTTATCCTTTGCATTTAATTTAAAAAAAATTGAGGTTAATATCTTAAAAAATAGCTTGTAAAATTTTACGTTGACCATCTTATACAGGATGTCTCACAACCTCCATACAATATAATTTATTAACGTGTTTTGGAGATAAAATTGAGTAAAAAATTCTAATACAAAAATGTTGAGGCTGTAATAGTTTTTGAGTTATAGCCTATGATATTGTGTAGAACTCGCGCGCTTAGGTCCATAACTACACATACATGTATACCGATCTGTCATCTGTTGATTTTTTTTTATCTTTATTTTAGCTGATTTTATGTTGCCGTTTAAAAAAATCAATAACAGATGACAGATCGGTACGCGTGTATGTGTAGTTACGGGCCTGAACACGTGAGTTCTATGCGATATTATTAACAAACTTTGATTTTATATATTTATAACTCAAAAACTATTACAGCATAAACATTTTTGTATTAGAATTTTTTACTCTATTTTACCTTTAGAACACGCTAATAAATTATTGTACGGAGGTTGTGAGACATCCTGTATATGTATATGTATATGTAGGTATGGTATGTATGTATATATATAGGTAAAATTGAAAGATTTAATATTAATATTAACATTAATATTAAGAAGATATAATATTAATATTTATTATTATTGTTTCAGGAATGCGGTCAAGGAAGTCGGTTTAGAAAGACAAACAAGAAAGCATTAATATACTACTTTTATAATTAAATATATAACATTTAATATTTATACTTAGTATACAGTTTGTATTATTAAATAATTATTATATTAAAATATAGAATTATTATATGTTATATAGAATTATTAATATATTATTAGTAAATATTATTTATTGTTGTAACTTGTATTATATTAAGGTATTATATTTATATTAATCTTGGAATTAAATATATTTTATTTGTAACAATTTTGTACATAAAAAAATATATTTCTGATGTAATGAGAATTGATGATAATAATAATAATATTATGATGTTGATATTATTGATGATGTTGATGTAATAATAATGTTAATAGTATTGATAGTATTGATGATGATGATAATAATGATGATGATGATAATAATGATAATAATGATGATGATGATGATGATATTGGCAGTGATAATGATGATAATGATGATGATATTGATGATAATTTTGATAATGATTATTATTATTATTACGATAATGTTAATGATAATAATAGTGTGAAGATAATTATTACTAATTATTACTAATTTTTATTATTAAATAAGTAAAATTAGTAAAATCAGTAAAATTATTTAAAACATTAAAATCATTTATTATAATTGCTTATTGTATTAATACATTTAATATTTAAAGATTAATAAAAATAAATAATTAATCAAATAATTAATTTATCAAATAATTAATTAAATAATTTAATTATCTAACAATTTATTAAATAATTGAATTATCTAATATTTAAATTTATATATCTTATAATTAAAGTTATATCTTATAATTCATATATACATATATACATATATATATATAAACTTTAATACATATTTATTAATCTATTTTAATAATGCCACGTCGTAAAATAGAACGTTCTTTTGAGGAAGAAGAAGAATTTCAACAACAACGTCATAAAAGAAAAGCAAATAATCAACGTCAACGTAACGAAATCATAAAATCTTTAATTAATTCAAAACCTTCTGTTTCAAATGTTCAAGGTACAGTACATGATTATCGTGAAATAAATTTAAGCGGTGAAATAAGTACAGAAAATTCCACGAATGTTACAAGAATGTGCCACATAAATGCCGAATGTCAGTCTTTTTATCGATCACGTAAGAGAAAATAACCACTTTTAAATATTAATAATACTATGTCTATAAACGATATAGTAGAATATTATATTGGTTCCATGGATGTGCTTTGTATCCATTGCAATGCAAAACATTTTGCAGCTGAAAAAATATCAAATAAAGGAGATTCATTTCATGATTGTTGTAATCATGGTGCGGTATATTTGGAATCTTTACCTCAACTTCCACAATTTCTTTGTAGTTTATTCGATGGTACACACGCAAAATCTAATGAATTTTTAAAACATATTCGTAGTTATAATAGTTCATTTTCATTTGCGTCATTTAACGCTAATTTAGTTAATTTTCAAAATAGGCGATCGGGTCCGTATTGTTTCAAAATACAAGGACAAATTTATTATCAAATAAATACAGCATTACATGCTGCTCAAAATGAAAATCCGACTTATGGTCAGCTTTTTATTATAGATTCTAATGAAGCAATAAATTATCGTCTTGAAAATTTAGATTTAGATTTTGAAATCATACAAAATCTTGAACATATAATGCGAGAATCGAATGTATTTGCTCAATCTTATCAAATGATGGGTGAAGAATTAGAAAATCAACGACGATTAGAAGTAGAATCTGGGGAAATATTATCAGAATTACAATTATCATTTACATTAAAGCCAGGTATGGATCGACGTCGATATAATGCTCAAAGAACTAATGAAGTTGCTGCTGTTTTTCGTACAACTGCTGACGGAGAAATTCCAGAATCATATGTAACAATACGTAATAGAAATACCAAAACTTTACAAAATGTTAGTACCATGGATCCAAATGTTGAACCATGGATATATCCATTATTTTACCCATATGGAACTCAAGGATGGCATTGTAATTTAACAAAATTAAATAATAATAAACGAGTAACTAGAACTCAGTATATTAAATATCGTATGGCTATTCGTGATGAATTTAATGTCTTTTTATTAGGTCGTCGTTTATTTCAACAATGGCTTGTAGATAGTTATGTTAAAATAGAAAAAGATAGAATAAATTATTGTAAAGATTATCAAAAAGAACTACGTACTGAAACATATCAAGGTTTAAAAGATTACATGCAAACTATGGCAAATAATTTAAATGGGCGTATTGGAAAGATGGTCATACTTCCATCCACATTTGTTGGATCATCGCGTAATATGTTACAAAATTATCAAGATGCAATGACAATTGTTAGTAAATTTGGTAAACCAGATCTTTTCATTACAATGACTTGTAATCCAAAATGGCGTGAAATTGAAGAGAATCTTTTGCCTGGTCAACAAGCTTCTGATAGACCTGACATTTGTTCACGTGTTTTTAATCTTAAAAAGGATTATTTAATTGATTTGATTGTTAAGCAAAAATTTTTTGGAGAAATAGTAGCCTTTGTATATGTTATTGAATTTCAAAAACGCGGTTTGCCACATGTCCACATGTTAATTGCTTTAAATTATAATTTTAAAATAACAACTCCACAGATCGTTGACAAATATATCTCTGCTGAAATTCCTGATCCTTGTGAAAATCGTGTTTTACACGACATAGTTATGAAACATATGATTCATGGACCTTGTGGTGATTGGTGTTTGGTAGATGGAAAATGTTCTAAACATTATCCTAAACCATATCATGAAGAGACCAGAATGGATGAAGATGCTTATCCTTATTATCGTCGACGAGATAATGGGAAAAGTTTTGAACGTCCTGGTGGATATATAGTTGATAATCGTTATGTAGTTCCATATTGTCCCATTTTATCAATTATATTTAATTGTCATATTAATGTTGAAGTTGTTTCAAGTATTAAATCGGTTAAATATCTGTATAAATATATTTACAAAGGACATGATGCTGCTGCTATTACAATTGAACCAATAACAGAAAATATAATTATAGATCACGATGAAATACGCAATTTTATAGAAGCTCGTTATGTTGGACCTGTAGAAGCGAGCTGGCGTATTCTTGAGAAAAAATTACAAGATAAAAGTCATACTATCGTACGTTTACCCGTCCATCTTCCTAATGCACAAAATGTTATAATTGAAAATGAAGCAGTTGAAGAAGCTATGACTTCAGCTTTAGATCAAGTTACTATGTTAATAGATTATTTTGCATTGAATTCTCGCGATGAAGAAGCAAAACAATATTTATATATAGAAATTCCACGATATTATACATTTAAAAAAGAAAAAATTAATGGTAAAAATATATCGCGTTGGAGTAAACGCAAAAGTCATTATAATTGCATAGGACGAATGTATTCCGTTAGTCCAACACAAACTGAATTATATCATTTACGACTATTATTACTCACAGTAAAGGGAGCTACGAGTTTTGATAAATTAAAAACTGTAAATGGAGAAGTTTGTCAAACATTTTCAGTGGCATGTCTAGCTTTAGGTTTGATTGAAGATGATGATGAATGGAGACGAGCTATGAACGAAGCTGTTGGATGGATGATGCCAAGACAACTTCGTAGATTATTTGTACGTATACTATTACATTGTCAACCATTGCATCCTGAAGAGCTTTGGGAACATTTTAAAGTAGCAATGTCGGAAGATTATGTACGACATTTTGGAATATTACAAGGACAAAAGAAAGCATATGCGCAAATCAATGCTATGTTGTGTGCTGAAGGCAAAAGTTTTGCTGATTTTCCACAAATGGAACAATTACAAGATAATGATGAAGAGAATGATTATGTAACACTTAAAGAAACTATGGAAATTGGTGTCAGACAATATGAACAATTAAATGACAAGCAGAAAGAAATAGTAGATCTTATATTAAATAGATTAGACAATAATAATTACAATAGTAATTGTTTTTATATCGATGGTCCAGGTGGTTCAGGCAAAACATTTACATATACAACTATTTATCACTTAGCCAAAATTCGTAATAAACATGTATGTACAATGGCTTTTACGGGCATTGCAGTGACATTGTTGCCAGCAGGAAAAACGGTTCATAAAACATTTGGATTGCCAGTTCCATTATTTACTGATTCATCATCTAGCATTAAAATCCAATCAAAGGAAGCTCAATATTTGAAAAAAATTGATATTTTTATTTGGGACGAAGCGCCAGTGACACCACGATATGCTTTAGAGATTATGGATCGAACTTTGCGTGACATCATGAATAATAATTTACCTTTTGGTGGAAAAATTATCGTATTAGGTGGTGATTTTAGGCAACTTCTTCCTATTAAAATACATGGTACTCGATGTGAAATCGTGAATCTTTCAATCAAGTTTAGTTCTAATTGGAGACATTTTATAAGTTTCTCTTTAACGGAAAACATGAGAGTTCTCCCAGAGGAAACTGAATTTGCAAAGTTTCTGTTGGATTTGGGAGATGGCATTAAATGATTCTAATGCTAATATACAACTTCCAGATTATTGTATTGCACCCATTAATGCTGATGTTGTAGAAGATATATATGGTGGTCTAATACGAAATAAAGAATTTAATAAAATGGCTAAGTGTGCAATACTTTCAGCAAGAAATGCTGACGTCGATGAAATTAATAAACGAGTTGTTGAATTATTAGATATATCTGAGGAACGATTTATACAAGTACAGATAGTACTGAAAATTGTGGCGATAATGGTGATATTGGAGAAGTTTTATTACCAGAATATTTAAATACTTTGTCTCCATCATCTCTCCCTCCTTACGAATTACGTTTAAGACCGAATTGTATTATTATGTTGATTAGAAATCTCAGTATCAATGAAGGTCTTTGCAATGGCACTAGATTAATGATTATAGAACTTGCTGATCATTTATTAAAATGCAAAATTTTAACAGGTGATAAAGTAGGAGATATTATTTTCTTGAATCGTATAACATTATATTGCGAAAATATATATCCTTTCACTTTTAAAAGAAGACAATTTCCAATAAAATTAGCTTTTGCTATGACAATTAATAAGTCACAAGGACAGACATTTGACAGAGTAGGAATAGATCTTCGCAAAGATGTTTTTAATCATGGACAACTTTATGTTGCTTTTTCACGCGTTGTACTTGGCAAGCATTAAAAGTTTACCTTGGCAGTCAGCGAGATAATAAAAAAGTTAAAAATTATGTGTATAAAGAAATATATATATGATTTTTTAACCTTTAATTTTTTATATAAAGATAGTTTTTGACATAATTAATATGTGTGCGTATGGATTTGTATTGTGATATTGATTTGATATAAATGCATCAAAATTTTTTGCGGTGATTGCAGTAGTTAAAAATGTAAAATGTAAAATTATAGATTACGAGAAATTTTATAATTTAATTTGACATAATCTTACGTAAGTTATGAAATATCTCGTAAAATATTTATTTTCTCATGATTTCATCCATACTTTTATGTATGTATAAAATAATGGGAGGAATCAATTGGTAAAGAAAATATATAGTTGTTTTTTAAAAAAATATGTAATTTACAACTAACAGTTACATACTTTTTTTAACAATTCTGTGTTTTTTACATTAATTGATTCCTTCCATTATTTTGTGCGTAAAAATTAGATTATCAGAAAATGAATATTTTATGAGATATTTCAAAGTCTACGTAAGATTATATGTCAAATTATTTTTAATTATATAAACAAATAATTAATTTCTAATTTTATAATTAATAATTAATTTTTTATGTATTCCTATATTTAAAATATAAAAATATATATATTTATATATCTAATATTGTAAATTATAAAAATATATATATATATATATATATATTTAATATTGTAAATGGCGCGCGCGAAGCGCGCGCATGTGTTGTTCTAGTCTATATTAAAAAACACAACGAAACAATCAACTTACAAACAGATACGGAGAATTTAAATAATATTTATGATAAAGTAATAAAGGTCGTATAAGGGGTCTCGGTTCTGTTCCTAGATTACTCATCATTTCTATCATATACAACACAGTCGTTTCTCTTCTCTAATTATTTAAACATGTTATCTTCTGTACATCGAATAACTTATTTATTTGACTAATGTCTTAAGAACACAGGTATGTTGCAAAATGTGTAAAAAATTGTGAAATAATTTAGCGTGACTTTTTAATTTTTGGTTTCATAATTGTATATATTTTTGTATCATAGCACTTGATAAGGACCGAAATCTACGGTCGAAACGTCGTGAATTAATAAAGTTCAATTTTGCCAGAATTGGTCGATTTAATCTTCGTCATTTTTAATTATTGTCTGGTGACCCTACAGTTAACATTTGTTGCATATATTATATTATTCAAGGCTACGGTCAAGACTGCATTACGAATCCTTTGGGTATTTTCTGATTCACGCATGATGCACATAAAGTGACAGAAAATCTAGTCATGTCACACATATAGAGTTTCTGTTGCTTCATGCGCATCATGCGTGAATCGGAAAGTACCCTTTGAAACATCAATTTTTGTTCTACATTACAGGAGAATAAAGATAATGTTTTTTTTTCGAAGCATTCATAGCGTAGCTTTTACCGCAGCCTATAATTTATAAAGCGTAATGATTTACTTACGTCTCCCCATCTTTGTTTCTCGGCTCTCTGCCCTCACAATAGCGGACCAACGTGACGGAAGACGGCTACAAGATAACTGATTTCACTTTCGGCCCTTTCGGGTCGCACACACGCCAAGTCGTAGTGGTGGGGGTATGGGGGAAGTCGCGGCGTATGTGCGAGCTCGACGAGAAACTCGTGACTGGCACGTGCGCTCGATGCGCTGTTGTCACACTTGGATAACTTTTTTTTTATAAATAAGATTTACGACTCCATTTCGTCAAACACTTATACGAAAAAATTTCACTCTCTCTGTTTTCAAGAGAGTTTGAGAATTTCGAGACCTTTTTTTTTTCATTAGACAGCCGTGTCCTATAGAAATATATATATATTTGCAAACTAACCAATTTATAATAATAAAATCACATGTGTGATTTTATTATTATGAATTGGTTAGTTTTCAATTTCCAATGCGAAAAGATTATGAATATATATACCAGGTATATTAAACTTAGTTTCGAGAAGTCAACGTAGCTCAAGCGTCAAGTGCGTGATAATACCACGCTGCGGACTAGGGTTCGATCCCTAACTGTCGCATTTTTTTTTTGTGCAAAATTTCATGTAAAATAAAATTTATTTTACAAATTTATGTTTGTGTTTTTTTATATGTACATACGCTTGATAATTTCTTAAATTTGCAACGATATAATTTTCAATATAAACGAGAAACAAATAGGCTATCAAGCCAAACACTGATGTTTGTGCGTCAGATATCGAAAATTAATTTTTTCGCTATAAGTTTTGTGCACGGGGCACGAAACTTTTGCTTGATTTAGAACTTTATTTAGGAATAAATCTCAATTCGAGTTCTTATATTCTCCTTTGACCTCCTTCGATAGCCTACTTATTTCTCAAGTTTATAATAACGAGCCTAAAATTCTTGGTATAATTTTCATTCACTTTTCATTCAATCTTACATTTATCGGATAAGGTCAGATCGATGTATAAGATAAATAATAAGATTGAATGAAAAGTAAATTGAATATATCAATAATATATATATTATAAATGAAAATGTATTATTATAGCCAATTTTTTAATAGTTTATATTTTTTTACTCCAATCTTTTCGCATTATAGAAAAACTAAAATATGAAAAATAGCCCTCCGAATAATTGTATTATTTATATAAGAGAATATCGATGTAACCAAAAAATTTATTCGGCGCGCAGTTCAATGAACTTGAAAGCAATAGTATGTAAAATCAAAATAAATATTACCACGAAGAAGATCCAGCTATGACCTAATAAGGCTCGTCTTTATTAGTTGTGTATTATATATGTTAAAAAAAATAGATAAAAATTGAACAAAACGCCTTTTTTATTTTTTTAAATGATCTTTCATTTATTTTTTCACTGTGTTCTTAGTTTACTTAGTTTTAGAAGTTATCAACACAATCTACAGTAATTACTACGATTGAAATTTGAGTTGTTTTGATTCTGATAAAGATAGTCGAATTTATTGAGAAGAAGCCGCATTCACCGTTTATTTATTGGAAAATTTCTTTTTTATGGGAAAATTTCAAGGCAAATGTGGAAATGAAATCTATTGGAGTTGGCACTTTAGGATAATTACTCCTTTTCAGCTAGAATGCGGGCGAAAATAAAAACTTTTTTTTACACTAATATATTATGTATATATACATATATATATTGTATACATACAGTGTCCCATTTATGATGCACGCAAATATCTTGAAAAATATGCAAAATACGGAAAAACATTTCGAACAAAAGTTTGGTTCGAAGGGGGACATAAGATGGTGCCATTGATTTGACCTTGGATAGTCAAGGTCGCGTGAAAGTAACCTTCAATTTCTTAAATAGAACTACCTATCTTTTATTACATATTCTTGTAGCTATCTCGAGACCAACACACTATAATAAAGTATTTTTTTCAAGTACTTTTTGAGTTAGGCTTGAAATTTACTATTTTTTGACATAAAATGTAAAATATCATATAAAATATTTATTTTTCGATTATCTTTCCCTAATACTTTTATGCATTGAATACTAAGACCAATCAATTGGTGTAAAGAAAATAGATAATTGTTTAAAAAAATATATGTTATTTGCAACATGCAGCTGCGTACTTTTTTCTTAAAGTAACTATGTTTTCTTTGCATCAACTGATTAGTCTCATTATTCCGTGCATAAAAGTATTAGGGAAAAATAATCGAAAAATAAATATTTTACATATTTTACATTTTATTTCAAAAAATTGTAAATTTCAAACCTTATAACTTTATTTGAAAAAAGTACTTTATTATAGTGCTTTGGAAAGATCTCGAGATAAGCTGCAAGAATATATAATGAAAAATAGATAGTTCCATTCAAAAAATTGAAGGTGATCTTCACGTGACCTTCAAATGACTATCCAAGGTCAAATCAATGGCACCATCTTATGTTCCCCTTTGAATCAAATAACTTTTGTTTGAAACGTTTTTCTGTATCTTGCATATTTTTCAAGATATTTGCGTGCATCATTTAAAATAGGACATCCTGTATATGTATATATAATCTTGAGGAAAAAATTTCTGAAGGATAACAACGCAGTCTTTTGTTTATATTTATATCTTAAAAAATTTATTGTATTTTATAGTAGTTAGTGCTAGAGGCGATCTATTCATGAGCTGGCTGTAACACCAGATGCGCTTTGCATGTGCGCTCTGGTTATTACTTCGTATCAGAGACGATCTATTCGTGCGCTGATTATTTTAAAAAATCCAGAGGCGATCAATTCGTGTGCTAGTCATAAAATCCAGAGGCGATCCATTCATGTGCTGGTCATAAAATCCAGAGGCGATCCATTCATATGCTGGTCATAAAATCCAGAAGCGGTCAATTCGTGTGCTGGTTATATTTTATATCAAAAGCAGTTTGCACCTGTGTGTGCTCTGTTTACTATAAAATATGAAGACATTTATTTTCAAAACATTATTTATTGTAGTATATGTATAATAGTTAATTTTTTGTATTAGATAAAAATTTATAAACAAAAGACTGCAGTTGTTTTTCAGATATTTAACTTTTCAAGATTATAAAATAATAAAATTATCTCTTCTTTTTGTAGTAATAGTTTACAAAATATTAATTCATTTATTTTTCTTTGCAGGCGACAACAGTTATTGAAGCTCAGCAATACGCAACAGCCAAATTACTCCAGGAGCACAGAAAAGAGTATTGACAATGAATCCATCGACCAATCGATTTCCGAAACGATGGTTTCAGAAGTTAGTACTGAAACAGTGCAATGCCTGGAGTCAATTTCAAAAACAGGTATGTGTCATCAAAATGTCGAACTTTGCGAAGATAACGATTTTGTTATCGAAATTAGCCCTTTGGATATAAATCGTATCCAGGAAAGCATGCCTCAAGGGCGTCGCATTGTCGACATTTCTTATATGTGGAATGAACTCCAGAGATCATTCGATAATCATATGAAAAGAATAGAGTGCCAATTGAAAGATTGGAAACTCATAAAGACACAAACCAAAGGCCAAGAGGAAAATGACTCTAGGAATAGCACATGTAAGGATACTAGCAATGAATCCATCGATTTTCAAAAATCGGTGGAATTATTCTCCGATACAATGGATCCTAAAGTTAGTATTCAAAAAGTGCAATGCCTGGAGTCAATTTCAGAAACAGGTATGTGTCATCAAAATGTCGAACTTTGCGAAGATAACAATTTTGTTATCGAGAATAGCCCTGTGGATATAAATCGTATCCAGGAAAGCATGCCTCAAGGGCGTCGCATTGTCAACATTTCTCATATGTGGAATGAACTCCAGAGATCATTAAATAATCATATGAAAGGAATAGAGTGCCAATTTAAAGATTGGAAACTCATAAAGACTAGAACCGAAGAGTTCAAGACGCATTTTACTTTCAAGTGCCAAATGTGCAATACTGAAGCCGACTTCTGGTCAGAACCCGAAGAGCCGGAAACATTAGACATTGGTATGGTTGTTGTAGCAGGAACTGTTACAGTAGGAATTGGCTATGCTCAGCTGAAGGAGTTGTGTGCAGCCATGAATGTTCCTTGCATGTCCGAGCCAATATATATAAAAAATAGAAAAAAGTTAGTCGATGCTTTTGAAAAAACAGCCATGGAAAGTATGAAAATGACTGGCGAAGTTGAAAAGCAACTCGCTCTTGAGAAAAACGAAGTTATAAACTGTATTCCGTATATAACAGTTGTAGCGGATGGTAGTTGGATGAAGAGATCGTATGGCAATGCCTATAATTCTCCTTCCGGTATTGGAGCCATAATTGGTTACCGCACGAGAAAGATTCTCTTCGTTGGTGTCCGCAATAATCGGGGCAATAAGGCCACGGGACCTGATGGAATTCCCGGACAGGTCTGGGTTCTGGCCTTGGACAATCCGTCTGTATCGAGCTACGTTAGGCAGCTCTTTACCGACTGCCTAAAAGAGGGGAGCTTCCCTCCAGTCTGGGAGAGGGCCAAAGTGGTCCTCATCCCAAAAGGGAGCGGTGCAGCGGGACTTCCTCCCGCTTACAGACCGATATGCCTGCTTGACGAGGTGGGGAAACTACTCGAAAGAGTGGTAGCAAACCGCCTCGTCGAACACCTGTCCCGGGATGGGCCAGACCTTCACGAGGACCAATACGGATTCCGCGAGAGAAGATCGACAATTGATGCGATCAAGCGCGTCCGATCTCTTGCGGAGTCTGAAATGGAAGAGGGCAGGGTGGCCATGGCGGTGTCGCTAGACATCGTCAATGCATTTAACACCCTGCCCTGGGATCAAGTGGGGATCGCGATGGAAAGGCATTGCGTCCCCGCGTACCTCGTGAGGGTAATAAAGAGTTACTTCCGGGACAGAAGACTGGAGTATCGCAATAGAGACGGACTCCAGTGCGGGAGGGAGATGTCCTGCGGGGTCCCACAGGGGTCAGTGTTAGGCCCCCTGCTGTGGGACCTCGCGTTTGACAATGTGCTTCGCACCGCTCTCCCCCCCGACTGCAGTGTCGTCTGTTATGCAGACGACACGTTAGTGCTGGCCGGGGGAGCAGACTGGAGGGAAGCAAAGATGAGGACGGAGCTGGCGGTGGCATGCATTGTCCGCAGCATCCGTGGCATGGGTCTAAAAGTAGCGCCTCACAAAACGGAGGCGCTATACCTACACGATGGCTCTCAAGGAGAGCCACCGGCGACCCATGTCATGGTGGATGACACCCCCGTCCAGGTAACGACCCGAATGAAATACCTGGGTCTAATCCTGGACGGAAAATGGACTTTCATAGATCACTTCGATCAGTTGGGCCCAAAAGTGGAGAGAGTGGCGGCAGCTCTAATTCGCCTACTCCCTAACTTGGGAGGGCCCGACGGTCGAGTGCGTCGGATGTATGCGGGAATCATTAATGCGGTGGCCCTATACGGAGCACCCACATGGGCAGAGGCTGCGAATACCACCCGAAAGATCAGGGACGCACTGCGACGTATACAGCGGCGCGTAGCGATCAGGGTAATTCGCGGCTACAGAACGGTCTCGCACGCGGCGGCCACGACTCTGGCCGGGCTCCCGCCGATGGAGCAGGTCGCGGGGAAGTCCGAAGAAACGTACATCCAGACGCGGGAGCTCCAGAGGCGGAATGTCAAGTTAACGGCTAGAGTCAAAGATATCATGAGGGTCCAGGCCCGACGACGTCTCCTGGAAAGGTGGAGGGAATATCTTGCCAATATTCCCGAGACCAACTCAGGGAGAAGAGTCGTCGGGGCCGTGCGTCCAGTATTAGAAGAGTGGGTGGAAAGGACGCACGGCGAGGTGCCGTACCGTCTTGCGCAGATAATAACGGGGCATGGATGCTTCGCTGACTTTCTGTGCAAGATCGGTAAGGAGCGGACGATCCACTGCCACCACTGTTGGGATGAGTTGGACACCGCGCAACACACATTGGTCCATTGTTTGGCATGGGCCGATGAGCGCGGTGTCCTTACGGTGGCGGTGGGTGAAGACTTCTCACTCTCGGTCATCATACCAAAGATGATTGACAGTGAAGAGGCTTGGAAGGCGGTCTCCTCCTTCTGCGAAACAGTAATGTTGCAGAAGGAGGAGGCCGAAAGGGAGCGCGAACGCGCCCCACGAAGTGACGGGAGCAGTGGCGACGACGGAGACGGGGGAGCACCTGCGCCTCGCAGGTTGCGACCCCGTCGCCGAAACCCGCGGCACCCGCCGAGGGCGGGAGAGAGAAGGAGACCGGGGGGGACAGAGGAGGCGATTATAGCCGAACCTGAATCCTCCCCTCGGAAATAGGCCTCACGGGAAGGAGCAAACGAATGGTCCTCTAGATATAACAGGAGGACCACCTGTGTTGCAACGTGCGGCAAGCTCTACCCCCCTGTGTGAAGGAGGTAGTCCACTACTAGGACTACCTCAGTAAACCCACACAGGGGGAGGGGGATCAGGCTTCGGGCGGAAAACCCGAATCTGGTCCCGTCCTTCATGGAGATATAGTTGTATCCCCCAGGGGGGCGCGGTGCGGAAGTGTGGCCCCTCCGCACCGCAAACTGTCGGGAAGACAAGTCCCTCGCCAAGTCAACATGGCGAGGGACAGGGAGTCGCAGTAACCAAACGCAGTGACTCCCACGGGATAGTCAGGCGGGGGTTTCCCGGAAGTAGTGCAATCGCCAGATTCCCGGGAAACCCCTACAACGCCCGAGGTGGCCACCGTGTGGGTTTTAGTGCGGTAAGCTTGGGCCCCCTAGCCGAACCATTCGAGGCTCGGTTAAGGGGAGCAAGCAGTCCCACATAACCCATGCTTCTTTCCCGAGGGGCATGGATATCCATAAAGGATTTCCTTCATGTAAAAAAAAAAAAAAAAAAAAAGGTGTCCGCAATAAATATTGTGCAATATGTGATATGGCAGAGCGAAAAAGTATGGAACCAAAAGCTCACATATGCTACAAAAATTTTGATCGCAACGAGAGCTACACAAGGATGGAGAGCGATGCCATCGCGGAAGGTTTCAAATGTAGCCTCGAAATGCATGGGCTGATTTTTAAAACAGTTATTGCCGATAGTGACAGTAGCGTTTATCAGACCATTATTGATAATAGACCATATAGTGAACAGATGATCACAGTAAAAAAAGTAGAATGCACGAATCATTTACTTCGCAATTTATGTAAAAAGCTCAAAGCTGACGACAGAGACGACTCAGCCAAAAACGCAGAGACAGCGTGGCTTTATAGAGTCGTGAAAAGTTGTGAAAAGCAACATGTTAAATATCAGAAAAGAGGTAGAAACAGCAGCCGAGCTACGAAGAAAAGACCAACAAACACCTCAACATTGTAAGGCTAGGGAACTGCAGAAAGATATATTGAACATTCCTAGCCATGTTTTTGGCAAACATAAGCGATGCGAAGCACGCGGTCGTATATGCGAAGAAAATGATAATAAAACGAACAAAAATTATGTTCCATTTCTGAAAATACATGATCTGTATCAAAAAATAGAAAGCTCTATCACATATCTAAGCGGTTATTCCGACAGTTTATTGCTGAATTTAAACAATAATCCTGCAGAATTGTTTAATTCGATAATCTGCAAAGAAATTGGTGGGAAGCGCATTCATTTTGGTAAATGAGGCTCTTATAATGCCAGAGTTGCGGCGGCAGCTGTGCAATTTAATACGCAACAAGTCCTTACAGAATTGCATAAGAGCATGGATAAAACTGTACCGCCTATTGTTGAGAATCTGGAAAAACAACGACAAATAAAAGTTGCGAAAACCAGAGAATCTCGACAAGTGCAAGGAAGGAAAAGAAATTCCAAACGAAACACAGGAACAGATCGTTACTATGGTTCGCAGTCTGAAAAACCAGATCTTCCATCTGATGTATTTGAGCAACTTCGGTAAAATCATGTAGAAAAATTGTCCGAAAATGCGATAAACTGGAAAAAAATTGAATTTGATACGAGAAACCAAAATGACTCAGAATTATGGTTATCATTGAGACGAGAAATGTTGACAGCATCCAATTTTGGACCTGTATGTCGCATGAGACCGACAACGTCTTGCGCAACAATAGTAAAAGCCATTTTATATCCTTCCTTCATTGATTCCGCAGCCCTAAAATATGGTCGGGAGAAGGAAGACGTAGCAAAGAAAGAATTGACTATAAAATTAAATAAAGAAATAGAACCTTGCGGATTATTTATTGATACTGAAAATTCTTGCTTGGGTGCTTCTCCTGACGGAATAATTGACGAAAATGGTCTAGTGGAAATAAAATGTCCTCTGTCAGCTGAGCATTTGACAGCAGAAAAAGCTATAGAGACCTCTTTTGAAAGGTATCTTTGATAAAAAAAAATCCACATAAAATGAATCGAAAGCATTGATATTTTTATCAAGTTCAAGGTCAGTTGAACATAACACGGCGAGAATATTGTATTTTTGCTGTTTGGACTCCACAAAGTATGAAAATATTGCGCGTTGATGCAGACAATATTTTTTGGAGAAATGAAATGCTGCCTTTCTTAACACGCTTCTATAACGAATACATGCTTCCAGAAATCTTGGATAGTTGTCACAATAGACATAAGCCGATTAGAAATCCAAGATATATTATGGAAGCTAAAGAAGCAAAAGAAGCAAAAGAAGCACTGACAACGAAACGAAGTAAGAGACAAAATAAAATAGAAAAGGAAAATGGCATAGAAGAGAGCAAACGATTCAAACCGAACGTTTCAATTGAAACAAAAATAACTGATATTGCTTTAAATAAAGAGCAAGATGATGATTGCATTATCATAAGTTACTCAAGTAACGAACGAGATATATCTGAAGATGATATAAAAAGAAATGAAAAACTTTTAAACACGTTTGCTCCTCTTTATTTGGTAAAGGATAATATCTTGCGTGTGTGACAAATCAATTAAACGATGAATCATTGGATCTATTTTTGCGTATTATAAGAGAAACTTCTCATTTCGAAACGCAAAGTGTGCTACATATAGAATACCCTCACATGATTAAAGCTAGTTGTAGTAAGAATAGCTTACAAATAATTGGAGGAATTGTAGTAATCAGTGGAGATGTATTTTCTTTGACGGCACCAAACTTCGCGTATACAATAGTCTACCTGGCTGTACATACGATAAATTGGTAGCTAAAGAGAAAAATTATATGCATCTTCGTTATCCAACAGTAAGCTCGAGTGACATAATTTTTGAAAAGGTTCAAACACAACCTGATGGCATATGTTGTGGAATTTATGCTGCAGCCTTCGCCACGACTGTAGCTTTAGGAGGCAATCCTTGCGAGGAAAAATACTCCGAAAATGTAAAATACATGAGAGAACATTTTTATAAAGTTATAGAAAGCAATAAACTCTCGCCTTTTCCAAAATAATAAGAAATTATCATTTTAAAAAAACCTATTCTGGTAAGAATATAGACTTCAAAAATCTATACTCTACAATTGGCCAGAAAAAGCTGCATCAATCTCGATTGTAAATTATAATCGGAGAGACGAAAAACATATTGGTTGCGTTCTCACGGGAATGGACGGGGAGGGGTCCATTCTATATTTAAATATTCAGAATATTGTAAAAATACATTATTCTGTTGCAATCGAGACAAACAATGTATTGTAAGTGTGTGTATATTGAAATAATACATTTTTATCTGTCGCTTATATCAAATGAGAAAAAAAATGAACTGTATTAGATAGATTGTAACTTATAGAAAGCTACATTATAATATCCAGAATATATAGGTATTATGCACACATCTGCATGCGTCATATACATCTTATATTTACATACGAGTATGCATACATACATATATAATATGTATATAAATACAAAGTATTTTATTTGATACAGTGGGTTATCATAAAAATGAAACACTTTCGGGAAAAATGTTCCATATAAAAGCTGTAAGGTTTCGAAGGAGGACAATATCGTAATAATTGTTCTTGAGTGGCGTTTTTTAAAGATATTTAGAGGTCAATTTAGTTTTTTTAAAGTTATAAAATGGCTAAAAAATGAAAACTACGAGATATTTTATAATATAATTTTACATAAACTATGAAATATATCTCATAAAATATTAATTTTTTTATAATCTTACTTCTACTTATGCACAAAATAATGAGAGAAATCAATTGCTGTAAAGAAACAGTTGTTTACCTCAATACTTATGTACAACTATGTTTTCTTTACACCAATTTTCTTTTTATCTTGTACATAAGTATTGAGGTAAATTTATCGAAAAATGAATATTTTATGAGATATTTCATAGTTTATATAAAAAATTATATTATAAAATATCTCGTAAAGTTTTCATTTTTTAGCCATCCTATAACTTTTTATGTTGAATGTTGCGAAAGTTCGATTTATATATATAATACAAATAAGATAGTTCAATTAAAAAAATGAGATCTAAATATAATTGAAAAACGCCACTCAAAAACAATTTCACGTATACTGTCCCTCTTTGAAATCTTACAATTTTTATATGAAACATTTTTCCCGAAAATGTGTTTTATTTTTATGATAATATACTGTAACAAATAAAATATGTACCTTATATATATATATATATGTATATATACGTATTATATATGTATGCATACATGTATGTAAATATAAGAAATGTATATGACACATACAGATGTATGTGCATAATACATATATAACTGAATATTATAATGTAACTTTCTAGTAAATTACAATCTAATACAGTTCGTTTTTACCAATCTATATAATCGGCGATTATATAATATAACAATGTATTATTTATAAATATATATTTTTATAATTATATATATTTTTGATCATATAAATAAATATTTATATATATTATATGTAATAAAAATTTATAAACGCAATACGCTCACACATAAACAATTGTGTTCAAACATGTACATATAATAAAGGCAGACACATGTGATATACTGTTATCTATGCGCTTCGATACTCTTTGATACGCGTGCGAAGCGATAGAACAGTAGAAATATATGATGTTGTCTTTTCAACATATTAGACACAATTTTTAATTACTTTTTTATACATGCATAACGCTGTCGATAATGGTAGAACTAAAATTATCGACAATTATCGACAATTTTAGTTCCGCTCAGATGAGGGCGCAAACCCGTCGGAGTTCGGCCAACCGTTTAGGATCCCCTTAAGGCTTCAAAACATTCTGGGTCATCCTTTAACGCAATTAATGGTCTCGAGTTTAAACAAGCTTCAATCTGGCATAGAAGCGTAGAATGTTCTAACTGAGAAAGCGTATGAGCGCCGACTACCCGCTTGAGATGGTGCTTAAAACTCCTTACTCCGACCTCCCACAAGCCGCCAAAATGCGGCGCGGAAGCGGGAATAAAGTGCCAAGAGATACCATCGTTCGCGAAGATTTTACGAAGTTTTTTATCCTTGCAAATGGTAACAAACGCTTGACGAAGTTCGGTATCCGCGCCCTGAAAATTAGTCCCGTTATCGCTATAAACGTCAATAGGGAGTCCTCGCCGACTTACAAATCGCTTAAAGGCGGCTAAAAATGCAGATGTGGCGTAATTATCGACGTAGTCGAGGTGGATAGCGCGTATCACTAAACAAACAAAGATTGCAACGTAGTAATTTCTAGCCCTTTGTCCTCGGCCTACATAATGGATGATTTGCATAGGTCCGGCATAATCTATACCGCAGTGGGAAAATGGAGGGGCTGGATTAACTTGAGAAGATGGAAGGTCACCCATGAGTTGACTAGCGGTTACAGCGCGTGCACGAAGACACGTTACACATCGATTGATACGGGTTTTGACTAACGATCGCGCTCCGATAATCCAATAATTTTGTCGGACAATGCGTAATGTCAATTGAGTTCCACCGTGCAGCGACCTTTGGTGAGCCTGGTCTATGATTAACTCGCTTATGTGATGACGTGGGAGGAGAATCGGAAAGCGTTCGTCATAAGAGAGAAACGAATGGCGTAGTCGCCCGCCCAAACGTAAGATTCCATCTCCATCAAGAAATGGATTTAAAGCCTTTAAAGAGCTAGATCGGGAAATCGTTGTTTGTCATTGAAGCGCTTTGAATTCAGAAGCGAAATATGCTTGTTGAATAAGTTTCAACCAAAATATCCGGGCCTTCTTGAGGTCAGGTGCGGATAGCAAAATTTCATTCGTGTCTCCTTGACGGACGTGGTGACGTAAAAGATCAACAAAACGACGTAGGTATGCGGTGACGCGCAAAAGTTTACCCCAACTGGAGAATTGTTCCGGTAAGTCCCAGATTTCTCTAATTGTCGCGGTATGAACCATAGTTGAGGAACGTGATTCAGAATTGATTTTCCCCTTAAGTGAATCAGTTGTTAATTCATTACTGGTTTTTGGCCAAATGTTGAAAGGAGTTCTTAGCCATGGAGGGCCGAACCAAAGAGGATGTTGTAAGAATTCTTTGACGGAAATACCGCGTGAGGCGCAGTCAGCCGGGTTGAGTTGCGAGGTGACATGATGCCAGGTAATGTTAGGCATCCTTGTTTGAACTTCAGAAACGCGATTAGCCACGTAAGGTTTCCATCTTGTCGGATACTGAGATATCCACGCAAGAGCGACGCTGGAATCGGTCCAGCCGTACTGAAGCAATCTCGAAATGAAGATTTTGCGTGACATACTCAAGGAGACGAACTAGTAAAACGATTCCGTTCAGTTCCAATCGGGGAATCGAGACTGTTTTGAGTGGCGCTACTTTCGATTTTGCAGCGAGCAGGGTTACGGAATTATTATTTGTTGTGTTTAAGATGCGCAAATAAACTACGGCAGAATAGGCTCTCTGCGATGCGTCAGAGAATCCATGAACTTCAGCGACAGAGCCGTTCAACCTTCCGGTCCAGCGAGGAATTCGTAATGTAGCGAGTTTAGGTAATTCTCGATAGTAAGCTTCTCATTGACTTAACAGGGCTGGGGGAACGGGCTCGTCCCAATCTATTTTTTGCAACCAGAGGTCTTGCATTAACAGTTTTGCAGAAATAATTATCGGTGATGCCCAACCGAGGGGATTAAATAATCTGGCAATAAGAGAAAGGATGGTTCGTTTAGTATGTTTGCTTGTAGGTAAGACGGAGATGTGAAAGCGAAAGATGTCTTCGGCTGGTACCCAGGTCAAACCGAGAACCATTAATGCTTGTTCATTAGTTAAAGAGCGATCTAGCGCCAGTTCATATTCTCCGGCTGGGATATCGCGTAATAGCTCTTCATCATTCGCGGCCCACTTACGAAGGTGGAAGCCGCCTCGATTCATCAGCGTATTGAGTTGATCGCGTATAGCGCGAGCGGTCGCGAGATCGTCAGCGCCGAATAGTACATCATCCACGTATGTATCGTGACGCAAAACTAGCGCGGCTTCAGGAAAGTTTTCACCTTCATCCTTTGCGAGTTGTAGTAGTACCCTTATCGCGAGATAAGGGGCACAAGTTGTGCCATAGGTAACTGTAAGCAGATGATAAACCTTGATGGGACCGGACTTGTTTGGTCGCTAAATAATTCGCTGATAGTTTGCGTCGTCGGGATGTATTCAGATTTGGCGAAACATTTTTGCGATGTCCGCGATGTAAACATAACGGTGCTGTCGCCAGCGTAACAAAATTTCGGTGATGTCCCGTTAAAGTTTAGGACCTCCTAAGTAAACAATCGTTTAATGAAATGCCATTGGAGGTGACTTGAGACTCGTTAAAAACGACGCGTAATCGGGAAGTACTACTACTCTCGCGCAGGACCGGGTGGTGTGGAATGTACGCCGATTTAACTCTCGACCTTAAAACTTGAACTAACTCCATATGACCAAGGGATTCGTATTCGGCCAGAAAAGAATCATACTCGTTCGCTAACTCTGATTTAGTGGAGAGACGTCGTTCCATTTTTGTATAAAGAAGCAGAGCCGTGTTATAGCTATCGCCTATCTCGGTAGATGGATCCTTACGAAATGGTAATCGTACAACATAACGACCTCTAGCATCGCTTGTATGTGTTTCGACAAAGTAAGATTCGCATTTCGTTTCGTCCGGCGAGAGATAAGATTTCTTGGGAATTTCTTCGATCTCCCAAAATTGCTTTATGAGGGCGTCAATACTTACCGAATTTACGCAATGAATAGCGATACTAGTCGTATCGGACATTTCGCAAAGATTCCCCACCGGTCCGGATACCACCCAGCCGAATATCGTTAATTGAGCAGTAGGTGATCCAAGAGAACCCTGTCGTATTGGGCCCGATAATAGATAGCCATATAAATCAGCACCTATTAAAACTTTGATCGGCTCTTTACTGGAAGGAGTCGGATCCGCTAACGTCAATCCATTTAAATGCGGCCACCCGTCAATACCAAGTGTTTTGGTAGCGGCGTAGGTGATATTTTCTGATAAATATACGCGGCCATTGGTAATCGCGGGCCTTGACCGTGACAAGGTTCGATAGTAAGGTTCATCTTAGCTCTAGCCATCCCGGAATATTTCTCGCCAAATACAGTGATATGTAGGTTCGTACGATGACGCGAGGTGTGTAGTCTTTGCGCAAGTGACTCCGTTATAAAACTAAAGGTGGATCCTTGATCCAATAGAGCGCGCGCTTTAACTAATCTTCCCTCAGAAGTACGCAGAAGTATCCATCCAGTGGCTAACATGACCGTGGCGGGAGCACTCGAACGCGAGTGCAAAGTCGCTGTTAACTGAGACACATCCGTATAAGACGCGGGATTCTGCGTAATCGGCGTCGATCGAAACTGCGCCACGCAATTAACGATAGACGAATTGCCCGCCGAGGCAATCGCGGCAACCGGGGACGGGTTATTTGCCTGTTCGGTTTTTTCTGAATTAATGCGGTGCAGGACCGAATGATGCGATTTTTGACAGATTGAACATCGATGTTCGCTGGAACATTGAGCCGGAAAATGATCTGGCTTTAAACAATTAAAGCACACTCGCGCTTGTTTCGCTATTTGATATCGTTGATCTATCGGTTTCTTTCGAAAGGCCGGACAGAACGTTAAAAAGTGATTGCCCTTGCAACAGGGACACTTCCTATCCGTCGCGTTATGTATTGCGGCCTTAATTTTATTTTTAACTCCGGCTTGTATTGCACCGGAAGAAGCAGATTCTTTATAACTAACAGGTTCAGCTATCCCGTGAATACGCTCGGTTAAAAAATCTCTAAGAGCTTTAAATGATGGATAATCGTTTGACGCTCCTAGTCGTAAATTCCATTCGGTTCTTGTGCAAGAGCTAAACTTCTGAGTAATAATATAAACAAGCAGATCGTTCCAATGCATAACTGGACGATTTAAATTAACTAAGGCGGATAGTGACGCGCTGCCGGTATCCCGCAAGTGTTTGAGATCATGCGCCGATTCGTTTTTCATAACAGCAATGTTCGCGAATGCGTGGATATGCGCGTGGATGAGCGCACGCGAATTGTCATACTCGTCAGTTAATAATTTTCAGGCGCCCTTGTAATTCGCATCGGAGGTCTAAATATGTTCTATAATTCGCGCTGCTTCGCTTTTAAGAAAGGATTTTAAAAAATACATTTTTTGCGCGTTGTTTAATATTTCGTTAGTACCAACGAGGGCGTTAAAGGAGTCGCGAAAACTTTCCCAGCGCGTGGGATCACCCTTGAACGCCGAAATAGTAATACGCGGGAGCACGAATGCGGAAGTACTGGTCGATTCCCCGAAGAGCGTCGACTCGCCGTCCTTACTTGTAGTGACTGGCCTTGCAGGCTCTCCTGTTTGTCAAAGATTTCGGTGAGGGAATCAAGAGACTTTTCGTACTCCTCTTCTGCTGAGAGAAATTCGTTGTCGGTAAAATATTCGTTCGTCAGCTGTTCCTCCGTGGCGCTCTGCTGCAGCTTGACGTTCAAAGACGAGCATGACGTCCATGCTTCCTTAAGCGCGTCGATGCGATTTCGTGTTTTTACCGCGGTGTGTTTTTCTTTCCCGAGTTTTCGATAATTCGGAAGAATTCGTTCGATTCGTTTGATAATCGAACGTTGTTTAATTAGAAGGTCATCAAAGGATGACATGTCTGTTTTAAATTTAATACACTTGAATTTAATAACCGTTTGTTCGGAGTTGCGGTTGAAGATTGATCGCGCTACTCTTGTATTGTAGCAGTTAGTTCGACGGAATAAGACTTATTCGTGGTTCTCACTAAAGTATAAGAGCGAGACAGTGCTAAGCGTCGCACGAAGACACAAACTTTAACTCGAATAGACAACCACTGTTCGTATTGACTAGTTCAAATCTCGCTTCAGGAGCGAGGGAGAAGCACAGTTTTCGCACTACTGCACGCCGTGAGCAAGAGTGAGACGTCTCGTTTACGTTATCACCCGAAGCGGGGCAATGAATTCCCCAGTATACGTCCTCGCAATACACTTTCATCGGAACGTAACAGCTCTGTTACTTTTGCTCGTTACAAAAAATCAGGCTCGAAGGACCTTAAATTCAATGTTCACGACCTTCGATGTAAAACATCGAATTTAATAATTTTTTTTTATATCACCGGTTTTAGAGCAGAGTGTATTGAGAAAACACTAACAGCTTGTTCCTTTGCTGAAGAGATTTTATTTTTGTGACTTGATACAAAAGATTGGCGACGAAAGTTAGTTTATGCTTCTCGTTTTCACTTAGACTGTGTATATCGACAGACAGAACGAAAGTTAGGAATTTCGCTTTCTCGGGGAGTCGAGTTGAGAGGGGCATTTGTATTATCCAATCAAAACGCCGGGTAATTCATATGATCCGTGTTTATTACGTGATCAATACGTCTTAAATTCCTTTAGAATAATGTATACTCACTTTTAATCTAGAGTCTTCGTATTTTGAACAACGGAGATAGAAAATGAAATCCGTTTAATTTTAAAAATTACGGCATAAATTTCTTCTCTCTGTACGTCGACGGCACGCAAATTCCTAGTAGGCCGTTACAATCGGTTTTCTCGCCGGTAGAACCGCTTTACGTCGATGCTTATCAAATTCTCTTCTCGGGAACGGACATCCATTTCTTAAACGAGGGAAATTCCATAAGTAGAGATGATTATTCCAAGGGATACACGTTTTTCGCTTTTGATCTCACACCTGATTTGTCCGCTAATTGCGCCGGGCATTGGAATCTTGTGAGACACGGTAGCTTACGATTAGAGGTGCGATTCGAAAAGACGCTCACCGAGACAATTAACTGTATTGTTTACGGCGAATTTGATAATGTAATAGAACTCGTCTCGTCAAGTCATCGCCGATTTTTCCGGTTAAATTTTTTATCGCGGCATTTACATGTCTCTCGTCGCAACGTACGATTAAAAATTTTTTGTATTTTTTTTATCCCCACTCTCTTCCACTTCCATTCGCCGACGCGTTTTACGAGAAGAAAAACTTATAATGTAACAAAAAGAAATATCAGTTTCCTTCGAGACGCGTTCGTCGACGGTTCGTGAAAAGCTTAAACCTCGCCAACGAAAGTGTATAAGTTTTTCTTCGCAATATGGATATAGTCATCGACATTCAAGGCTTCCGCGATGCGAGCGAGAAGTTTATTTCTAAGGAAGTCGCGGTTGTCGTGATTGACGCACCGATCGTCGACCATTGGATTATGATACCGCCCTATCCGTTCGCCGAATTACCCGAAAAAGTAAGACGACAAAACTGCTGGCTCGCACAAAATTATCATGGGATCGAATGGTTCGATGGCGAGGCTAATCCAAAATATTTTACGCTGCATTTACGTGAAATTATAAGGCACACGCGTCACATTTACGTTAGAGGCAGTGAAAAAGCACATTACTTGCGAAATCTACTTTCCAGAGAAATATATAATTTGGAAGGTATCTCTCCAGCATTCGAAAATCTATTGTTGGAGGAAGAGTGCGGACAATATTGCGCTCATCACGGATTTCGACAGATATTTCATCGCGCATTACATAACGCTTACAAATTGAAACGCTGGCTACTTGATCAAAATAATACCGGCAGCAGCGATACTCTCAGCGTTAGTCAGCCCACTACTTGTAGTTCTCCCGAAAATTATCAATTGAGTAACGACGACGACGACGACGATGATGATGGCTACGAAAGCGTGAAAACCGACTACGCAAGGATTACTCTGCTAGCAACATAAATGTCAATCCTGTTCTAATTCGTAATATTCAAACTCAAACGGTAAATATAATAGAGACAAAAAATTTGTCAAGCGTCGAGCAGACAATTAAAAATGAAGAAAAAAAAGAAGAAATATTTGCGGGAGAAATAAAAACCGAAGTTATTCAAATAATACCAGGATCGACGCGTTCGTCTTTGTGTCGAAAAAATAAACTGTTGCGAAATTCTACGAGCATTGCACCATATCGATGCAAAGCATGTGGGGGTCTATCCCGCCGACAGAGTTCCGAGGATGTGGACGAGGTCGACGGCTATTGTCGCTAATACAGACGATCATAAACGACCTAGAGAACATTGGGTCGCCTTTTTCCTCGATGAACACGGAACAGGCACCTACTTCGACAGCTACGGAATACCGCTTCTGCAGCCCGGATTTCTCCTTCGTTTTCGACGAAACTTCATCATCCATCGATGGAATACCCGACAACTACAAGGGTTTTTCTCACAAATTTGCGGACAATATAGCTGTGTATTTCTATATTACATGTCTGTCGGTTACGATCTTAATCAATTTCTTATTCTGTTTACCGAAAATTGTGAACACAACGACCGATTAATCATACATTTATTTCGCAAAATCTTTCTTCGTGCGTGTGAAACTTTTTTTACTTGAATTCTTTTATATTTTTCCCACATCTTCTACCCTTTACCTCATAGCGAAATAGAAACTCGATCTTTTTAAAAACTTTAGCGTAATTTACGGTTTCGGCAACAATATTTGTCTAAATATTGCGTCTCAGTCTCCGATGCCCGAACATATTTTGTTTTATTACCCACCTATTGTCAGCGAATGCTACCCTTCCTATCTGTTCCTACGTATCGTTTACTAGAATGCGAACTCAAATGCGCGTGTTTTCTATTAGACCTTCTTTTGTTACCTGAGGTATCGATAATATCCGACAACGCGACGCTGAAGCGATTAGCTGAAATTGTAAGCGGGTGCTAACCGCTTGTACTTTTTATATTTTTTTCAGCAATAAAACCTTTACGTAGCGTCACTAGAATGCGAACTCGAATACACGTGTTTTCTATTAGGCCTCTTTTTGTTACCTGAGGTGCCAATAATTAGCTTAAATTGAAAGCGGACGCTAGCCGCATGTACTTTTTATATATCTTTTTGTTTTCTTTATTAGCGACGATGCCGACGCTACCCGTCAATGCGACGCCGAGTAACGACGGTCAGCCGAAATTAGCGCATTTTTTGTTTATCTTTCTTCAGCGCTATACACGATCACCGGGGCCCATCCGCTCTATGACGGCTTCGCTATACCGCGTTTTTTATCGACATTTTCTCGGCTATTTTCAGAAACGTTGTCTGTTCACCCCCTACCCTTCCAAACACAAAAATCAATCAATCAGAGTGCTGGGCCACTATAGTTAGAGCCTATCATAGACGGGGTGGGGTGCCATAATCCCCACGCCGGCTTTGGTATACCACGCTATTTTATCGCCATTTTGTCGGCTTTTTTCAAAAACCCTGCCTACTCTCTTTCCAAAAACAAAAACCAACCAATCAGAGTGCTGGGCCACTATAGTTAGCCCTTTTTTTTTGCGCTGTGGAAACCTCATGGTACCACTCACACCCCGGGTAGGGGATGAGGGTTATGTGGGACTCCTTGTCCCCCATCGCCGATCCACATATGGATCGACGGTGCGGTCCAAGACCTACCTCACTAAAATCACAGCGGGTGCCTTCGCTGGCGCTTATGGGGATGGCAAGGAACCAGCTATTGCATAACTTCTTGCCATCCCTTGGCCCTACCTACTGAGGAGAGCATCTTCCCCGAGAGGAGGATACTCTCCCCCGCGAATTGGTGATGTGACCTTTCCCGGTTGCGGCGCAGGGGGGCACCGCCCCCACGCCGCGCCCCCCTAAAAGAGCTTGGGGGCGGGGTCACGGCTCGAGTGTTCCCGCTCGAGCCGCCACCCCCCGCTCCCGGAACGGGGCTCCCTCTCTCTCCCTAAAGGGACGGGAGATTCGACCGACGCTCCGGGAGCTCTTCTCCTGAGGGCTCCCCCAGAAGGGGGGGAGTCCTCACCGCAGGCAGCGGTGCCCTCCCACCGGCGCTCTATGGCACCGATGAGAGGGCCGCCACTGCCGCGTCCCTTCCCGGGGGATCACGTGCAATGGGACCCAGCATGTTTCCGGGCCCCTGTGATCCCCCGTGCCCCCAGGCCGCGATCCCCTCCCTTTACGGGATCCGACCATCGGTCTGGGGGCCCTCCCCTAGGGGTGGAACTCGGCAGGGGCGGGGACGAATGCCGCCCCCGCCCTCCTTCTAGGACTGCTCCGCCCTCACGGGCCACCCTCCTTATCTCTGGGCGAGGGGAGCACCACGCCCCTCGCCCAGCTATTCCACCCTTACGGGCCTCCTCCTCCATTCTCCTTGGGCGAGGGGGGCACAGCGCCCCTCTCCCAACGCCCCGTCTAATCGTCCACTCTCTCCGGTGGGCGTCTTCTCCTTCGGCGACGAGGGGGTCCGCCTCCGCCTCCTTGCCTCGGCGGGCCGCCACCCCTGCCTCGGGCACTGTCTCTCTCTCGTGCCCTCTCGGCCCTTCCACGCCGGGGCACCCAGGTGGGGTCATCCCTCTCTTCGCGGGATTCGGGGGTAAGCCTACCCCGTCTCCCCCGTCTCTCCCGCTCCCTCTCAGCCCCTCCTTCTGCTTCATAACTTTGAAGCAGAAGGAGGAGACCGCCTCCCACGCCTCCTCGCACCCGACCATCTTGGCAAAGATGGCCGGGAGCGAGAGGTCATTTCCGATAATTTGGACAAGGACACGGCGCTCCTCTGCCCACGCCGGACAGAACTCCAGCGTGTGCTGCGCCGTGTCCCTGTCCTCCTCGCAATTATGGCACTGCGTGGTGCGCTCCTTCCCTATCTTACACAGGTATTCGCCGAAACATCCGTGTCCGGCGAACACCTGCGTACGTAGGTGAAACGACATCCTGCCGTGAGACCTATCTACCCACTCTTCCAAGACCGATCTCACGGCCCCGACGACTCTTCTTCCTGAGTTAGTTGGGGGGATGTTTTCCAAACAATCCCCCCATTCCTCAATCATGTGTCGTCGGGCCTGCGTTCTGACGACGCCCCGGACCCTTTCCGTTATACGGAAGTTCATCACACGGAGCTCCCTAATTCTTTCGTACATCCTTTTATGGGTGTACGCCTGGAGCTCCGTGGGAGAAAATCCCGCCAGGGCCGAGGCAGCTGCATGCGACACTGTTCGATAACCTCGGACGAAGCGAATGGCCACTCTCCGTTGAATTCGACGGAGGACGTCCCTGATACGTCGCGTGGCCATCGCCTCGCCCGCCCAAACTGGTGACCCATATAGGGTCACCGAGTTAACCACGTTCGCATACAGCCTACGAATCCGATCGTCTGGCCCGCCAAGATTGGGCAGCAGGCGGCTAAGTGCCGCCGCTACCCGGTTGGCTTTTTCGGCCAGACGATCGAAATGGTCGTCAAAACGCCAGGTTCCGTCCAGCCAGAGCCCTAAATATTTGATGTTTAGCCCCAGCTGGACGGGGATGCCGTCCACGATAACGTGAGCCTTTGGTGGCTTCCCCCGAGAGCCATCGTGAAAGAAGATGGCCTCGGTCTTATGGGGAGCCACCTTAAGGCCCAATTCCTTAATAGAGCGCACCACGCAGGCCACTGCTATATTGGCCTTCCTCTTTGCTTCCCCCCAGTCACTCCCCCCGGCCAGGACTATAGTGTCGTCCGCATAGCAGACAACACGACAGCCGCGGGGGAGGGCAGAACGGAGCACTTTGTCGTATGTGATGTCCCACAGCAATGGGCCCAGAACTGACCCCTGCGGGACACCACACGACACCGTCCTTCCGCGTAGAGCACCGGTCTTGTCCCGGTACTCCAGGCACCTGTCACGAAAGTAGGCCTTAACGACCTCCACAAGATATAGAGGGGCGCCATGTTCTATGAGGGCGTCCGTCACCTTTCCCCAGGGCAGGGTGTTGAATGCGTTGGTGATGTCCAACGAGACACCAACCACCACCCTGCTCTCTTCAGTTTCGGACTCCGCGAAAGAACGGACGTGTAGAATCGCGTCCGTTGTCGATCTACTTTCGCGGAATCCGAACTGGTCCTCGTGGAGGTCCGGCCCCACTTCCCTCATCCGCTTGACGAGTCGGTCAGCTATTATTCGCTCGAACATCTTCCCGACTTCGTCAAGCAGACAGATTGGCCTGTACGCGGAAGGCGCTCCGTCCGTTCTGCCCCCTTTGGGGATAAGGACTAAATTGGCCTTACCCCAGACTGGGGGGAAGTCCCCTGCCCGTAGGCAGTCTGTGTATAGCCGTTTGATTGGCTCCGACAGGTAAGTCAAGGCATATAGCCAGACCCTTCCGGGAATGCCATCTGGCCCCGGGGCCTTGTTACCCCGGGCTCTGAGCCTCTTGGCAATCCCGGCCAGCTCGGCACTGGACACTTCGTATTCCCCTTCCCAAGCGACGGGCTCCCTTATGTATAATTCGGGGACCCGGTCGCACTGTGGGAAGAGGGTGGATAATATGTTATTTAACACATCTGTGTCCACCTCCGTCACGGGGGGCGTCCATTTTCTCAGTTTCTTCATAACTACTTTATATGGGCGTCCCCAAGGGTCCGCATTGAGGCCCTGGAGTTGTTCGTCCCGGGACCTCGCCTTTGACTTCCTAATGGCAGCGCTCAGAGCATTATGTGCTGTTCTGTAACGCTCGAGCGCCTCTGCCAGGCCCTCGTCGTCTTCGCCGAGGCCTCTCCTTCTTAGTCGCTTGAAGCGGCGCCTGGCTTGGACGGAGGTGCGTCTGAGATCCGCAATCTCCTCCGTCCACCAGTACGCCGCTCTCTGCGGCCTCGGCCTGACTCGGGGCATTGAGATGTCACAGGCATCTCTGATTATTGTCCCGAGCCATGCCACCTGGTCTTCGATCCCTTGCGGTGCGTTCGCACCGGGCCAGGTGGCCGAGAGCATGGCTGCCACCAACCTGTCGGAGTCCAATCTCCGTAGGGCCCACCTTTGGGGTAGATCCCCCCCTTGGGCGCGGTTCAGCATCCCCCGGCGGGCGACGTCCACCCTCATCCGAATGTATAGATGATCGGAGAGGGTCTCGTCGTCCGTCACCCGCCAGTCCTCAATCCTGTCCGCCGCAGAGGGAGATGCCCATGTTAAGTCCACAATGGACTCCCCCTGCGGCCTGACGAGGGTGCTGCTCGACCCCTGATTAACAATACAGAGGCCGAGAACCGCTGCCCAATCCTCCAAGACCCTACCTTTGCGGTTCGTTCGACGGGAACCCCAATGCGCCGAATGGGCATTGAAGTCCCCAGCGACCACAATGGGTTCGGGGAGTCTCCTCTGCACGATAATTGAGATCTCATCGAGGATATCCCCGAACGTGGCAGGGTCGACACTGGGGGGAATGTAACATCCTACAATCCACAGTGGGCCCCACTCCACGGCTACACACGCTCGCTCGCCTCCAATTTTTATGCATGGAGGCGAGCCCGTCTCCCTTCTCCACATGATTGCGACCGAGCCAGTATCGTTAGTTGCCCAACACGGATTATCCGGTGGGACACGATACGGCTCGGCCGCAATTCCTACTCCGCATTTGCACTGCGCCAGGGTGTGCAAGAAAAGATCCTGGGCCCTGGCGCAGTGATTAAGATTCGCCTGGAGGAGGCCTATTTTCTTCGCCATAACTAGCGATGCTTAGGCCTCCTCCGTGACCACCTCCATTGGCTCGCTATTTTGAGCCGGGAGCGCGTTTGCTCCTGCCTTTGCCTTATTGGAGGCGCCCCTGACCTTACGCGTGCGTTGTGGTTTGGGCGCCTCCTTTGTTTGGCTTTGGGCGAGCTCGGGGGAGGCAAGGCCATCCCCGGAGCCCCCCTTAGCCCCTCCTTTCTCCTCTCTCTTTTTGCCTTGGGAAGGCCCGGGGGAGGCCCCGCCATCCCTTGAGCCCCCCTTGGCTCCACCCTTCTTCTCCATCTGATTGCTGCCCTTCCTGGCTGTCCCTCCTCCCTTCTTTGCGCGGCAGCTATCGCCGCCAGCGCGGTGATTTGCCGGCAATCCGGCCTCAGCGCATAAGACGCAGTGCGTCTTGTTTCGGCACTCAGTAGCCCTGTGGCCAGGGGAGCCGCAGTTATAGCAGCAGCCTCTCCTATCGATCGGGCTGCTGCATTGCGACTTGACGTGTCCCTTCTCCAGGCACTTAAAGCACTGGAGGGGGCGCGTGCTCAGTGATTCTACATGTGCCACTATCCAGCCCACCTTGATTTTTCCTTCCGCAGCCATTCTTTCTGCAGCTGCGATAGGGCATTGCACCCAAAGTGTGCCCATGGATCCTTTATTGAACCGGATTTTTCCGGTCTTTATATCGGAAGTCTGGCACTTTCCTCTCTTTGCTATCTCCGCTACCACTTCTTCCGTGGTAGCGGATTCGTCCAGTCCTCGCACCCTTAGATCTCCCTTCTTACAGGGGCGGGTAACTCGGACTCCTTCCTTTTCCTCCAGCACCTCTCTCAGCTTCTGCGCGAAGAGGTCTGCCTTCTGGGCCTTATCTTCGCCCGGGATCTCATATACAATAACTCCCGTGACGGCCCTTCTCGCCTTAACGGTCTCTATATTGAGCTCCGAGAGGTCAATCTTCTGCCGAGCCATTGTTATTGTCTCGGCATATTGACCCTCGGGGCAGGTGATAGTTATTGTCGCCGTCCTAGGGACTCTCCGTGATCTCCTCGCAGAAGCAGTGTTTGGGCCGGCCTTTCTCTCTGCCCTCTTATCAAGAGGGGGGAGGCTTTCTGGGCCTTGCTGCCGTTTGCGGAGGAGGGTGTTATGGGCTGCGCTGTTTGAGCCCTTGTTATCCTCGCCTCCTTTCTCCCTACGACCTTTGCCCAGGGTGTTTCCCGGGTCCTCAAAGGCTGCGGAAGCGGGGGGGATTTTTTAACGGAAGGTTCCGGGTTTTGTGTCCTAGTTCTTCTTTTTGCCTCTTCCGCCGTCTTCCTCCGGGGCCGCGGTTTTAAGTACCGAAGCATACTGTCGGTTGACGGCGGGTGTGGCTATCTTCCTCGAGGGAGGTTTGGTCTGAGGTATCTTGATATCTCTTTTCAGCTCCTCTCTCTTATCGAGGAGTCTCTGGATGTTCGATGTCAGGTCATCGTACATTCTCTTGTCTTCATCACTTTTAATCTCTGGAGGATACTCGTTTAGCCTTTTGGTGATCCCCTTTACAGAGGGTCTGATGATTGGAGGCGGTGTAACGGTATCCTCCGTATCTATCTCCATCTCAGCCGTTGGTGAAAATGGAGGGATGTTTCCCTTCTTCGCACAGGGATTAAACCTATCTCCCAGTGGTTTTGTAGGGGCAGGCCGGGGTTTCTTCCCAGGTGCAATGCCCCCTCCTTCCTTAAGGCGTCTAGTCTCACCTTTCAGCATAAGTATTTCGGATCTTAAGATCCTATTCTGCTTATGCAGAGCCTCCACCTCACTTTCCCCCTCCATAATTGGAACGGTGGAGGTGGCTGCTATGCTTGTTGCGGCCAGAGCGGTAATAGCGGCTTGGAGATAGCAGGCCGCTTCCATCATTTCCTTCCTCACCGTGCCTTTTAAGTTTTTGCTTAAGATGACCCATTTCTTCAGGATCGTTACGCTTTCCAATCCTCGGGCTGTTACGTCCATCGTCGGAGCTTCTATGATCTCGTCCGCGAAGTCAGCCACTTTCGCGTTAAGTCTTGACCATGCCTGGCTGTTCCTCATCGGCGTCGTGGGATCCAGCATACTCCTTTCCTCCCGGAGTTCCTTCTCGACCAGTTGTTCTGCTTTTTGGGTCTTTAACCTCTCATAGTCCCCTGTCGTTACGGGTCGACCTTGTTTCTTTTTCTTCGGTAAAGGCTCTGTCTCCAAATCTGGAACATAGATGTTCTCCTCAGGAGTGGTAATATCTATCGTTTCCTCTTCCTCCATCTCCGTGTCAGATTCCCCGCGATTGGGTTCCCGCGAGGGTCCGCTCCGGGGCGCGATGTCTTCCCTTTTAATCAAGACCGACACCGGTCTGATTTCTTTTATTATAATTTTTGAGGATTTTGGTCCAAGCCTGGACCCTTTAGCCTCATCCTCCCCCTTTGTCATACTTCTTGTTTTGGTTGATATTTCGCTGTTCATTGTATTTGTTCCCGCTGCCCGTGGAGGCTCGACCGGCCGGCGTATCTCCCACGGACGGGAGACGGCCCGAAACATGACCGGCCTCGTCACCCGCCCGTGCCCCGGGTACTCCCGGGGGGCCGGCTTATGCCGCAGACCGGGGGGATACCGCATCCCGGCACTGGGCTCCGAGCCCCTTACTGGTCCGTGAGGGGTGTGAACCCCCCACGGCTTTTCAGGGGTCCCCCGCCTCCGACAACGGAGGCACCTCCACGGGTGACGCCACTCGGGGGGCTCCACGGACGCTTTGGGCAAGGGTCGCCGCTCCCCGGCCCTGCCCTACACGCCGTGGCGACCAGCGCGTCCTCCCGCCGGTAATCACATCCAGCGGAGAGGACATCACCTCTCCCGGTCGGCCGGTTCAGGAGGGGAAACGGTTCCAACCGATCGGGAGTACTCTCGCCGCCGAACCCCGCCTCGGAAATGTCCGAGCGGCCTCGGCAGCTGGCCAGCGTGGCATCCTCCGGGCAGAGCCCCTTGGGTAACCCCTCCGGGCAAAGCCCCTCGGGTGACCACGCGTGGCCTTCTCCGCCGCCCCCGGCCCGAGCTCGGAATGCGTCCGAGTGGCCCGGGTGCGGCCAGCTCCAGGGACACTGGGACGAGAGCAAGCTCTTCACCGGCACCCTGGGGCTCCTCTCTTCGCCGGACCCCGCCTCGGAAGAAGTCCGAGCGGCTCCCGCGATCGACCAGCGTGGCCCCCTCCGGGCAGTGCCCCTTGGGTGATCACGCGTGGCCTTCTCCGCCGCCCCCGGCCCGAGCTCGGAATACGTCCGAGTGGCCCGGGTGCGGCCAACTCCAGGGGCGCTGGGACGAGAGCAAGCTCTCCACCAGCACCCTGGGGCTCCTTTCTTCGCCGGACCCCGCCTCGGAAGAAGTCCGAGCGGCTCCAGCGAACGTCCAGCGTGGCCGCCTCCGGGCAATGCCCCCTGGGTAAACCCTCCGGGCAAAGCCCCTCGAGTGGCCACGCATGGACTTCTCCATCCCGGCCTTGTCTCGGATCACATCCGGAAGACTCGGGACCCACATCCCCACCCCGCGACCCACGCCGCAAGAAAAACCCCATCCCGCGACCCCGGGGGGACCAGCCCCCGGGAATAACCCCAGACAAACCAAGCCCCCCAAGACACAGAACGGAATCCCCAAGCGGCCGAGGCCGCCGAACTCAGTATTGACCCAGTCTCCCCCGCGACCTGTCCAGCATGGGTGACCCTACCGAGGACCGAAGTCCCCGCCGGTTTAGCCCGCGAGATCATTGACTAAGTGTATTGAGCTCGGATGCTTGTGTTCATGGAGGGAGGACAGCGCCAAAGACGCCGTGCAATGTCCTCCCCTTACGGTGCCATGCCACCGGGCGATTGAAGTCAGGGCCGCCTACCCCTATCGGCTCGCGGGCGATAAACCCGTGGGGGAGCCGGGCCCCATGCTCTCCCAGACGTGGGAGAGCCCCACAGTATGGAGAAGACATCCTCCATACCGTGGGAAGTGTTCCGCTATCATGCGGAACGGATCACTCTTAGCACCCATCTCTACGAGATGGGTGAGCCCCCTCACCACGACAAGGTGGTGACCCACGAGGGGGACTATAGTTAGCCCTATCAGAGCCCTGGACCTAATGACCCCTATTAGCGGATCGACCAATCACGGATCGAAAAGCCCTGTCTAGCCACGCCCCTCTGGTGCCAGTGCCGAGTGGTGGGGGTTTGTTTTGACTCACTATAGTGGCCCACATACTACTCGAATCTCAAAGAACTAAATTTCTTTCCCTTGAAACATACTAGCGAGAAGCTAAGAAATGAAAAGCAATGTTAACTTTAGCGCTAACTGAAATATTATAAAATATGCTATAAAATAAAATGTAACTCTCGCGCTAATTAACATAATATAAAATAACTAAAATCATATAACAATGCTAAACTAAAATAATATAAACTACCTGAGATAACATATAATAATTAAAATGAATAGAATATAATAACTGAAATATTCCGAACTCTTATTATAATTCTTACTTTTATGTTTTTATTATTTTTGTTTTTGTTTCTTTTTTTGCGTAAGAACACGTCTTTAGTTTTAATATGACTTAATAATTTGATATTGCTTATTATTAATATTATTAATCTTTATTTTTTATTTACAGGTCCTGTTGGTTTCCAACCGTCTGCTGTTTCTCCGTGGAATCCGGTAACTGCCCGCACACTCCAGAAACCTTTGTCGGTGGTCCGCTGTCAGGAACACCAGCTGTCGGTTTCAAAGTTAGGTTGTGACCGGACTCGTAATACACACTGGAAGCATGCAAGACTCACCGATCAGACAGGTTGCTGCGCTTTCGCCTTTGTCGTGGTCGCCAGGTATTTTAAACTATTTAAATACCAAGGTTAGTGGTTGTTGTACGTCTCCAGTAACGTATCGTGTGCCTCCTCTGCTTTACTAATCCTCCTTTTATGTTTCAGGTCGCCGTTAGACAAGGTCAGCTAGGGTTCACCGCTCGCCGCCTCTGGATCATCCGTCGGGTCGTCAGAAAACAGGATCACGAATCACTCGCAGGGATTGATGGATTTTACATAGGTAAGTGATTAACACTATGTTCCAAATGACACTGAATTATATTTATTGAGATAGTATACACTATTCAATATTCGTTTCGTCGTGTGCACAGAAACTCGCGTCACGAGTATTGGTCGCGTTCGCGTTGGTTCGCGGAACTTGCCTTACCGTGTTTTTATTACGCGCGTGCGTTTCGACGGAGCTCTCGCGTGGTTTCGCGTGATTGACCTCGTGTGAGGTTATTCGGACATGCGATCGTTCAGGATTACAGTCATTCACTTTTTCGCGTCGCGTCACGATACTTGTTCGGACGAGTTTGTTATACGCAGTGAGTTGACTTGTATATATATCCGTTATTCGACTTGCGCAGGTTTTACGTCGTCGAGATCTGCAGCCGAAAGAGCTCTCGAGCTCTCCAAGCGTCGGTACTTATACTATGTCTCCCCACCATGTGTCCGTCAGCCAATCCGCGCGCGTAGCTGCAGCGCACCAATAGCGCGTCGGGCCTCTCGTTATGGTCCGCGCTCCAGACCCTGGCCCTCGCTTATTCAACTCGCTCGCTCGCTTCAGATAAATTATCAATTCACATATGTTATGCTATGTTTTTCATTTTCAGCGGATATTATGCTTTCTCTCGCGATTCGGGCTTCTAACCTTATGATGACTTTCGCGATTTGAATTTCCCATGTGTGAATTGACTGAATTTATCTTTTTCGGATCTGTACAAGTGTCAAAATCTTTTTCACATTTTTCCCTCTAGTAGAATATAATTATTTCGATCGGGTCGAATCTTTTAACATAGAATAAAATAAAATAACTCGCCAACTATCGGCACGTAGAATCTGATATAATTCGCAAAATAAAAGTGAATCAGCTGTCCGATGCAATTGTGCTCTCCGCGTGAACTGGTTCTGCGCTGAAATAAAAATTATCGGTTCGCTGTCTGTCGGCTTGGAAGCGGGAATAAAAACATAAAAGAAAAGTATTCCAATTAACCCTAGTCGTTTATTTTATCTCTCGCCACTCGCGTCGGCTAGTTTTCGGCTACGATTATTATTTCTTCCAAACAACGTTTAATTAATATTATACTTTTTATATCTTACGCGTTATTTTATATACAACTTATTTACTAACTTAATGCTACTATGTACAATCTAGTCAGGCTAGTCGTTAGCCGTCGTCTCACTCCTGTGCTTCGGGTGATGGTCCTTGCGTCGGAATCGGCTTGGTCATTAGCCGTCGTCTCACTCTTGTGCATCGGGTGATGTTCCTTGCGTCGGAATCGGCTCAGTCGTGCTGTGAGCATCTGTCGGTCGCATACCCCCTTCTCCGGATTCGTCGAGTTCCTTGGATCTCGGCGGAGCTGGATCTTTTAGCTCGGGTGAGCCGACTTCGTCGTCCTTATTAAATTTGTGTCCGATCGGTTCGCTTTTACCAGTACGCCAATGTTGTCGTCGGCTTTTGCTGGTAAACCGGAGTTTCTTGTCGTCCTCCTCATCGGACGATTCGTTCTCGATGTAATGAGATGTTTTGCGCTTTTTTTGTGTTCGGGTGTTTAGAATGTCAGATTCTTTAAGTGAATCTAACATCACTCGAACCTCTCTTGGAAGCTTAACAAAACTTTGAACTCGTTTTATTATTGGCTTACTTCCAATTTCTTGCGTCTTCGAACCGGAAGTTTTCGGTTTGTTAGCCATGGTTAATTGAGGATCTCGGGGTGTAATCGGTCGAGTGTCGACTCGAGGATCAGTATTCTCGATATCGGATGGTATTTCTCGATTTTCGGCATCGCTCGTCTGTTTGTCTTCGTTGCGATCCGTGTCCGATTTTTGTTCCTCTTGATGTGTCTTAGAATTGTTTGATGATTCTGCGACTTTTTGTTCGGCATTCGCTTGCGTCACATCTTTCTCGGGCGGTTCGGTTATGTTAATGTTACCGGGTTGCTCGTGAGATTGCGCCAGGTTTTCCTCTGGTTGTGTTTGCTGTCGTATTCGCATTTCGATTCGACCTGTTGTATTCTCGTTTCTCGAATCGAGCATGTCGCAATCGATCATCCTCGTTGCCCATGTGGCACGAAATCTGCGGTGGATCGTGTTGCCGGTTATGTCTCTTGAGAGATGGATGTTTCGGCGGCACGTTTCCTCCGGTGGCATGTTCGTTTCGATCCTGGTGGTAGTAGTGATCGATATGGTTGCGCCATCGTCGTCGTTGATAAAAATGTATTTGTCAACGTGCGTGTTTGCGTTGCTGCCTGAGATCTGATCGATCTGATGTTCGATGTCACTCAGTTTATCTTCACCGTCGCTCTCCTCTTGCATGATGGGTGTATCTTCGAGCGTATTAATCAGCCGTTGGAGTTTGCTGATTCGGTCGCGTTTTCGCTTCTCACTCTGGATAGCTCGTTTGCGCGTCTCGAGCAGTTGTTCGGCGCGTATGCGCAATTGCTCTTCTTGCTCGTTAAGGTCTCTCAAAGTTTTCTCCATCTCGCTGAGTTGCTTCAATGCTTGCTGGTAACAGAATGCGGCGCTCGCGCTTAGCGCGTCCGTATTTATAGGATCGCCGGTGGCGGCGCTGTTCTCGATTGTCTCGGGAGTAGCGTCCTCTGTCGTATCAAGCTGTTCGCTGGTGATTATATCTACTCGATTCGTTTTACAATTGAATATTATCGGTATCCCATTGATTATATCGAGTCTATTGTTGTATCTTAAAATTTTATATTGATTGATGTTAAAATTGCTGTTTGGAGAATCGTATCTCTTCGCATCGGCGTTGTTGTCCTCGACGGTGTCTTCGACTTCCGTTTTTATTTCGAGTTCGTCTTGTATGCTTGATGATAGCTGATCTCCGTTTTTCGGAAACTGATTCTCACTGATATTTCCGATATTCGTTGTTCGTACTGTTTCAGTGAATCCGAATGTTGAATTACTTTTCTGTAGTGTTTTTGATTGTAACTCAGTTTGTAATTCATTTATTTTTTCTCTTTCAGGTGTCGTCCACTGCTGCGGTGTCTTCCTGGAGTTTCGTCTGGGAACAGGTAAGTATCTTCCGTGTTGACGATTAATGAAATGTCTTTCTTTTTCAGGTGATGTCCACTGTTGCGGTATCTTCCTGGAATTTCGTCTGGGAACGGGTAAGTATCTTCCTTGTCGACGAATAATGAATTCTTTTTCTTTTTCAGATTGGTGTTGGTGCTTCCTTCTGATGTCAACGACGCCCCCTTCTAAACCGGATTGGTCCGATTCTTTGGTCAGTGACGGCGGTAAGTTTATTAGACTTTTTTCAGGTACTACCGTAATGACGTTTATTAGGTGGTCTTCCTCGTTGTTTATTTGTTTCAGAATAGCTCTCCTGTGTGGTCTTAGCTGCCTCGCGTTGTACGTTCCGATGATATCTCCGTCTAAATTCTCGACTAGGTATGCATTTCTGCGTATTACCTGTCGTATCCTATAAGGCCCCTGGTACACGAGATGTATTTTTTTAGTTATCTTGCGGCTTGCGTCTGATCTACGGTGCAGCTTCACCCATACTTCATCTCCGGGTTGAAATTCTTTGGCCTCTTCGTGTTTGTCAGTTTGCCGTTTCCTATCTCTCGCTTTTGTTTCAAGGTGTCTCTGGATTTTTTGCGTCTGTTCAATCGGATTTACGTCTTCGCGTGTTGTCGGCTCGAGTCTTGGATCAACCGTTAGGCTTGGCTGTAGCTGTGGGTACAGATCCATCGGTGTTTCTCCGGTGCTAAAATGACTCGTGCTGTTGACCGTATTTTGAAATCTTTCTACGACCTCGTCCCACTGTGTGTGTCGGTCGTGAAAGTACGCTCTTATAACCCTGCCTAACTCCCGCATTACGAGTTCGACGGGGTTAGATTGTGGGTTGTATGGCGACGTTCGCCTCACCTGAAAACCGGCTTGTCCCGCGAAATGCGTCCAGCGGTCGGTCAAAAATTGGCCTCCGTTATCTGTCACAATCGTCTCGGGTGTGCCCATTTCAGTCAGGTATTTATTTTCTAATATATTAGTGATCGTTTCGATCTTTTGATTAGCCATCGGATAACAATGAGTTAACTTTGAAAATTGGTCCATCGTGACCAGTATATATCTATTTTGTAATCGCGTTCTTGGTAACGGACCGAATATATCCATAGATATTACTTTATTTTTGTTATCTGGAAGCTCGTAATACTCCGGACCTCTCGTTGGTCGCGTGTAATACTTTGTGGCTATGCACGTTTCGCATGATGCTACCACGTCACGTGTTAATCGATCAATATTGTCGATTTTGAAATATTTTTTCGCAAACTGTAGCGTTTTATCTGTCCCGAAGTGCAATAGAAACTTGTGAATTGATTCAATCAGTTCCCACGCGACTTTGTTTGGAACCGCTATTCTTTCGTTCGCGTCTATTCCTACTCTGACTAGATCATCTCTAATCGTGTAGTTGTTGTTTCGCGTTTCAATTTCGCGATTGATTTTTTCGTCATTTTGCTGCGCATTTTTGACTATTTCTATCCATTTTTCAGAATTATGCTGTCGCTCGCGAATTAGTAATGGACATATTTTGAATTCGCTAATTCTGTCGGATTTGTCGGCGTTTTCCGCGAATTGTCGGGATAGTGTGTCCGCCGTTTCGTTATCTTTGCCGGGGATGTGATGGATTTGTAAGTCGAATTCCATTAGAAACGACATCCATCTCGCTATGCGTTCGCTCGCATTGGCGCATGAGCTTACGAACTGTATTGCTTTGTGGTCTGTGTTGACCTTTACGCGTCTACCTAATAGAATGATGTGCCATTTTTTGAGCGCAAAAACTAACGCTAGGCACTCTAATTCCGTAATAGTGTAATTTTTCTCCGCAGATTTTAAACTACGGCTCGCGTATGCTATGTTGTATTTACGTTCGGGCTCGCTCTCGCTAAATTGATATAACCTCGCGCCTAATCCTATCTTGGACGCATCGACATCTATCCCGAAGTTGAAGTTCGGTTTTATTAGATAAAGTGTCGGCGCCTCGTCAAATGCTACTTTGATGTCGTTGAACGCGGATTGTTCCGTATTCGTCCATACGAATTTCGCATCTTTTTTGAGTAGGTTCTCGAGCGGTTTGGTCATTCTCGCAAGATTTTTGATAAATCGCCTGTCCCAGTTAACTAGGCCTAAAAACGATTGTATCCCCTTCTTATTTTTTGGCTTAGGAAAATTTTTTACGGAACATCTAGTATCGTCGTTTATACTCGCCATGATTTCATCGAATGTGTGTCCGAGAAATTTTATCTGATTCTGAAGGAATTCGCATTTTTCTCTATTGAGTTTGAATCCTACCTTGTCTAATCTTTCTAAGACGGTATCTATATGACGTATGTGTTCCTCGAGTGTGTTTGACGCTATTAGTATGTCATCTAAATAGACTATAACGAAGTCTAGCGCGCTGTCGTCTAAAGCTTTATTCATCGCTCTCGTGAACGATGCGCCTGCCGTTTTAAGGCCGAATGGCATTCGCTTAAAAACGTAGCTCTGATTTTCAAATAGGAATCCGGTGTACTTACGACTTTCGCGATCTAACGGTATTTGCCAGAATGCTTGCGTGATGTCTAAAGTCGTGAAGTATTTTTTATTCCCCATCCTATTGAATACTTCATCGATGGTCGGGGGTTGTGAGTGGTCCCCAATCATTTTTCGATTTAATTCGCGCGCATCTAAACATACGCGTATTTCACCCGATTTTTTCAATACTGCTACTAGCGGGCTTATATAGGGTGTTGCCGCTTTCGCGATTATTCCCTGACTTTCCCATTCGTTAATGAGCTCCCTAACTTTATTCCTATGTATTTCCGGAATCGGATAGCTCTTCTTTTTGAATGGCTTGTCGTCTTGCATTTCGATCGAATGTTTGTAATGATTTACTCTGCCTATTTTCTTTTGAAAAGCATTCGTATGCTTTGCTAAGACGTCGCGTAACATCGATTCCCCTTCTACTTTAGATTTACCGGGCCTTGCTGGTGTGTCTTTCGACGTTTTGCCTTGCTCTATTTTAGAATTTTTCGGCTTTGCAAGTACGCTATTTAACGTGATGCCCCCCTCTATTTTCGAATTTACGGGTTTGGATGGTTTGCTTTTTGACGCCATGCCCCCTTCTAATTTAGAATTTATTCGGATCGCGGTTATCTTGTTTTCTCGCGTTGTTTCGGTATTAAAATTTAATTTAAATTTACCTGTAATCCATTCTAAACGGGCATTGTATTTTCTTAAAGTGTCTCTTCCTATTACTATAGGATATGCTAATTTCTCGACTACGAAGAATTCGGTAAGTAATTTATATCCCTCGATCAATACTGGTATCTGAATTTTATACGCGATTGTGCATTCCTGCTCGCCAAAAGCGCCTCTTAGCTTACACTTACGTATTGGGATTTTGTCTATGTTCGCGTTCGCTTTTTTGAGTTTATCTAGCGTTTCTCGCGTCATTACCGTTACTTCTGCTCCTGAGTCGATTAGCGTTTCGACTGTTACGTCGTTTACGGCGATTTTAACTACCGAGCTATCTTGTTGCGCGTCGGTTTCGCTCGTTTCTTCGCTCTCTAAGTCGCGAATTATTTGTTGCGTGCGCATAATCGTGACTTGCTTACTTTCGTATTCGGCATCATTTGTGTCACTTTCTGCCGCATTATTATTATTTTCCGCGTCGTTTTCGTCTATTACCCTGTCGTTAACTTTTAGTTTCGCACTCGCTTTCGCGTTCTGTTTCGCGTTTACCGATTCGATTTTTTTATTCCCTACGTTTATCGCGTTGACTACTTTCTTTCCGGGTCCTTTCGTTATATTCGGCCGCTTTCTCATATCGTTACTCGCGTTTTCGCCGTTTTTCGTCGGATTTTTGTTCCGGTTTTCGGTGTCGCTTTCGCTTTCGGGAAATTCGATTATCGGTTTAGTCGTTTTCGCGTTCCGACGACTTTCTTGTAAGTTGTCGTTCCAAGGTAACGCTTTTTGCTTTCCGCCGTTATATTTTTGGAATTTGTTCGCGTTCCACCTATCGGTTTTCGCATATCCTGTATTTTGCGGTTTTCTGTTCGCGGTGCTAGTTTTAACGGGTGTCTTTTCTCGCGATTTTATTTCATTCTCCTTTTCGCGTTCGTCGTGAATTTCTTCTAGGAGGAATGTGAAATCTGCGATATTTTTGACTGACGCTAATTTAATTTCACGCGCTGTTTCTCTCTCGAAGTGTCTTTTGAGGCATCTAATGATTTCCGCGTCTCCCATCGGTGGGTCTAATGTCTTTGCTTTTCTCGCAAGATCTAACGCGTAATCGGCCATACGGAGATTTTTCGTCGGTTTGTACCTGCCGGTATATATCCTCTCTCTGAATTTGGCCTGTTGATTCTCGCCCCAGTAATACTTTACGAACTCGGTTCGCGCGTCGTGGATATTATCAAAATCGTGGATTTCGAACCACACGGACGCTTGATCGCGCATACACCTTCCGAAAAAGTGTAGTTGATCAATCTGGTCGACATCTTCGAATCGCGCTGTTTTCGAATTTTTTAAGAAATCTCATCGGGTTGAGATCATCACTTTTACCGGTGAATTTTAACTCGTCAAACGGGCTTTTTATCCAACCACCCCTTGGCAGTCTCAGTCCTTCGTGTCTGATCGGGTTGTTTATCACGTACGGATTTTCGGCTTTATTTTCCCTAATCGTTTCGGTATTTATTCGGTATGGGTTTTCCGTTTCATCGCTTTTTTCCGTTTCCGGTGATATGCTTCTCGGATTTGTCCCGGTTATTTTGCGTAACGCTTTTACGATGTTTGTTCTCTATTTCATCTAATCTTTCGTCGCGTTCGCTACATTCGCTTCGCGTTTCCGGCTGTTCGTACGGTTGATTCGTTTGCAAGTTTTTGCTTGTCGCTTCGCGTATTTTTCCAGATCTTAGAGATAAGACCGGTGTGCGTTGCACATTGCCTGAATTTGCGTATATCTGCTCGTCTTTGTCCATTGTGGATTGTTTATTCGACGATGAATCCGATTTGAGTAATTTTCGATTCTATTTTTGCAAGGTCTACGCTTCGCCTATCTATACTGTAATTGTTTCCGCGCTGTTAAGCTTTTCTCGATTGCAGTTTCCTTTCGCCTATTTTTCGCAATATTTTTGTGAAACTACTTATTTTTCGTCTCTATTGCACGTGGGTTACTTGAAACGCTTTACGTTTGCTTTACGGTACTTTAAGCTGATAGATTTTTATTAGGTTGCGTTTTCTTGTTTCTACTTGAAAAATCTACTAGTATACTTTTTGCTTTTCGGACTTTGTTTTAACGCAATTCTTTTGAGTTTAATTTTCGCTTTTCAACGTGATCGCTATCATGCGGAACGTGTTATTCCGTTTTTAATATGACGCGTTGCTTTTCGTCTACTTTGCTGAACTCTATTGTAATGAAGCTTTTCGAATCTCGCGAATTTGTTTGTATTTGAAACAATTTATAGAGATTTTTGCCTATCGTCACTGTACTTAGGTTATTTAAACTTCAGTAACGAGTGAATTTAATTTTATTTTTTCGAAATTGCTTAAGTTTTTGTTAAAACTAATTACTACATTCGCCATGTGATTTGAATTTTTTTCTTTTGCAGATCTTTGAATCTGTGATCACGGTCGTAATGTTTTTCTATTATAGCAAATTTTTTCGAAAATTTTAAAATTACGTAGTTACGGTTGTCATGTTGCTTGTTAGCTATGGCACCGAGTTTATTTCATTTATGACCGATTTTTTATGTGCATGTGCTTAATCGTGGTAAAATTTTTCCACGAATATTACGGTCTTTCGCGAATATCACGGTCTTTCGCGAGCGTCACGGTCTCCACTTTGTTTGCTACTGTGGGATTATAACAGTGAATCTTTAGAAAAGATTTTTGAGTACGTAGTCACGGTTGTCACTTTATTTAATCACGTGGTTTTGTATTTTGTTTAACTTTTCTTAAAAGCTAGTTGTCACGGTTACCATGTTATTTGCGACTATGGTGCCGTGTTACCGTGTTTTACTATTTGCAAGTACTTTTTATCCAGCTTTCTTAAAACTGGCTGTCACGTTCGCGATGTAGTTTACTACAATGGTATCGCGTTATCGTGTTTGCAAGAATATTTTTATCTCGCTTTATTTAAAACTGGTTGTCACGTTCGCCACGTTGTTTAACGTGGTTTTATAAGACAACTGTCACGATCACCACGTTGTTTATTCTTAACATAATAAAAAAAACTGTAGTGTCGTGTGACCATTTGCAGGTGTATTAACCTTTATTTTGTTTTCAGCTTTTCCTAAAAGCTGGTTGTTACGGTCGCCACGTTATTTATTTTTAACATATAAAAAAAAAAACTGTGGTGCCGTGTGACCAATTTGCAGGTGCTTAAACCTTTTTGTCCAGCTTTTCCTAAAAGCTGGCTGTCACGGTCGCCACGTTGTTTGCTTGCTAATCCCGATAATGTCTCACGGTTACATTAATTTCGCCTGACTCAAGACTCGAGACTAGAAACGGGCCCCCGCGACGACAATACTAACGCTGCTCTTTTTACTGTGACCGGACTCGTAACACACACTGGAAGCATGCAAGACTCACCGATCAGACAGGTTGCTGCGCTTTCGCCTTTGTCGTGGTCGCCAGGTATTTTAAACTATTTAAATACCAAGGTTAGTGGTTGTTGTACGTCTCCAGTAACGTATCGTGTGCCTCCTCTGCTTTACTAATCCTCCTTTTATGTTTCAGGTCGCCGTTAGACAAGGTCAGCTAGGGTTCACCGCTCGCCGCCTCTGGATCCATCCGTCGGGTCGTCAGAAAACAGGATCACGAATCACTCGCAGGGATTGATGGATTTTACATAGGTAAGTGATTAACACTATGTTCCAAATGACACTGAATTATATTTATTGAGATAGTATACACTATTCAATATTCGTTTCGTCGTGTGCACAGAAACTCGCGTCACGAGTATTGGTCGCGTTCGCGTTGGTTCGCGGAACTTGCCTTACCGTGTTTTTATTACGCGCGTGCGTTTCGACGGAGCTCTCGCGTGGTTTCGCGTGATTGACCTCGTGTGAGGTTATTCGGACATGCGATCGTTCAGGATTACAGTCATTCACTTTTTCGCGTCGCGTCACGATACTTGTTCGGACGAGTTTGTTATACGCAGTGAGTTGACGTGTATATATATATCCGTTATTCGACTTGCGCAGGTTTTACGTCGTCGAGATCTGCAGCCGAAAGAGCTCTCGAGCTCTCCAAGCGTCGGTACTTATACTATGTCTCCCCACCATGTGTCCGTCAGCCAATCCGCGCGCGTAGCTGCAGCGCACCAATAGCGCGTCGGGCCTCTCGTTATGGTCCGCGCTCCAGACCCTGGCCCTCGCTTATTCAACTCGCTCGCTCGCTTCAGATAAATTATCAATTCACATATGTTATGCTATGTTTTTCATTTTCAGCGGATATTATGCTTTCTCTCGCGATTCGGGCTTCTAACCTTATGATGACTTTCGCGATTTGAATTTCCCATGTGTGAATTGACTGAATTTATCTTTTTCGGATCTGTACAAGTGTCAAAATCTTTTTCACATTTTTCCCTCTAGTAGAATATAATTATTTCGATCGGGTCGAATCTTTTAACATAGAATAAAATAAAATAACTCGCCAACTATCGGCACGTAGAATCTGATATAATTCGCAAAATAAAAGTGAATCAGCTGTCCGATGCAATTGCGCTCTCCGCGTGAACTGGTTCTGCGCTGAAATAAAAATTATCGGTTCGCTGTCTGTCGGCTTGGAAGCGGGAATAAAAACATAAAAGAAAAGTATTCCAATTAACCCTAGTCGTTTATTTTATCTCTCGCCACTCGCGTCGGCTAGTTTTCGGCTACGATTATTATTTCTTCCAAACAACGTTTAATTAATATTATACTTTTTATATCTTACGCGTTATTTTATATACAACTTATTTACTAACTTAATGCTACTATGTACAATCTAGTCAGGCTAGTCGTTAGCCGTCGTCTCACTCCTGTGCTTCGGGTGATGGTCCTTGCGTCGGAATCGGCTTGGTCATTAGCCGTCATCTCACTCCTGTGCATCGGGTGATGTTCCTTGCGTCGGAATCGGCTCAGTCGTGCTGCGAGCATCTGTCGGTCGCAAGGTTAGGTTGTGACCGGACAGATCACGCATAGTTTTGTAATGCAGAGCTTACCGATCGCCAGGTTGCAACGCTTTCGCCTTATGTCAAAGTCGCCAGGTATTTTGACCTATAGAAATACCAAGGTTGTTGGATGCAGAATGTGACTAGCGACAATTTCGGATGGAATTCCTCTTCTTCTCCTTTTTCCCTTTTCCTGCTATTAATTTTCCTGCTTTTTGTTACAGGCCACCGCTGGACACCGAAGGATGTGGACAATGCCCTGGACCGGATCACGATCACGGAACCCCAACCAATTGGACCTTCCAGAATCTCCGAGAATATTACCGAGGGATAGGATGTTCAACACGAGGTAAGTGTAAGTCTATTGATTACACGTCACTAAACAGTCACTATATTTTCTCTCTTTTATTTTACAGGTAACAATCGCTTGCTACGAGTACGCTCGCGTAACAATGTTTCATCACGGTTACTACACTACTGTTCGCGAGACTTATTATTAAGCACGCAGTCGTCACCGCTCGCACTTCGCATATTAATTATCGCGTTCGCGTATTCCGGCACTGACTTGGTTATCGCGCGCTGAGATTTCGGGTTCGCACGATATTGTACATCGCGCAATCGCGGTTTCACTTTCACAAGTCCTTCGCCCGAAAGTTGTTCTCCGAACTCCCGCAACCTCTCCGTCTGAGTCTGTCCCGAAAAGTCTGTCAGCTTCTTAGTATTCACTCACGCAGTCGCTACCATTCGCACTTCGCGTTATTTCGGTTTTGACTTGTTACTTGCGCGGAGATATTATTCGCACGACCGATTTTACTTTTCGCACGAACGTCGGTTCTCTCGCCGAGGTTCGACCCAGAAAGCCTCACGAGTCCTCGGGATTCTCGTTCTTATGCTCGCTTGCCCCACCATGCGCTTTCCGACCAATCAGCGCCTCGCCGTCTCGGTAGACTACCGCTTACCACCTTTACTCGCGCATCGGCCAATCGCGTGACTTCGCCGTTCTCATTGGCGCGCTCTCACTTTCTCGTTGTTACGATTTTATTCTCACGCTTAATAATTATCTCGCAGCTAATTAAACTAATAAAATAAGATTCTTTGCTTGAAAATAATATCTTAATATACTGCGTATCTCTTCGCGCAGTTTTCATGCTTTACTAAATAAATAACTTATGAAATAATAAAAACACTTAACCTATTACCTTATTTCATAGTTATACAGACTGGCCCACCGAAAACGTAACAGACATTTTTTGGCATTTAACAATTTGGTCAAAAAACGCTCGGACAGATCAACTTTGTTGTCCACGGGAACATATTAATTGGCTATTTTCGTTCACCTAACTTCAACCCCAAAAAAGGGGTTAATTTCACCCTAAAAATTTCACCCTAAAAATATGTCTGTTTCGTTTTCGGTGGGCCACTTTATATACATGTATTTACAATGAGGAGTTCCGAAATTGTGAATCGACCAAAATAAGATGTAAACTCGATTTTATGCTTCTCGCTCGCCTTTTGACAATTAAAGGAAATGATTTCAATCATAGTTTTGCTTGCCAAACACTTCTAAACAGGCTAAGTAAAAGAACACTATGACAATGTTAAAATAAACTCTCTGTTATCATTGACCTTCATTTTCTATGTCTTCCCGTGTTAGAAGCTGTCTTCCGTTTCTCGGAATGCGGTCGATTTGCAATTTTGTCCCTAGACTTATCATTGACTTAAAACTACTTTCAAGCTAACTTATTTTTATCATTTACTTTTTATTATATCTTTTGTATGTTTTTCTATATTTACTTCCGCGTTGCTAACGTTTATTATTACTTTGACTTAAACTAGCTGGATAATGATATTTTTGTATTTCTGTGTTTCTATTATGCTTATATATTTTTTGTATTTTATAATAAATGTAGTTAAATGTTATTAACTTAAAAGATCTCTTTATTTTTAGGCTTTGCAAAATAACTCAAACTAAAGTAATCAAAATCAATATCTTTTGCATCCGGGCATAAAGTAAACTTTGTCTGAATATGTTTTCATATTAAAATGTAACTAAATTAGAACTTTAACGTTTAACCAAAATAATTATTAATAAGTGTATATTTGATATAACTATATTATATTTAATAGTCAAACTTGACTTAACTCGCTTACTTACTAATTATTGTTTTTTCTGTTACAGGCTTCATCGACTCCCTGTGTTGACGTCCCCGGTAGTGTTGTGAGACGGGCCGGGTTTTCTCGCGCATGCGCGGCCATAATGGCTGTTAGCAGTGATGTATCTATCTGTAGTGAAGAGGTGGTAGGAGATAGGGCGCTTGACACTCTTGGCGGGAGAAATATGTAATACATATTTAATAATACAATATATATGTATATATATATAATTGTGCATATGTATGCTGTATTATTAATTATATATTACAAATTTTTCCTTATATTACAAAAAATTTTGCAGAATTATGTGATCATGGTACATCTTTTTATCTGTACATATACTTCACTGATGCTATGTCCGCCGCGCATGCGCGAGAAAACCCGGCCCGTCTCACAACACTGGTCCCCGGCTGTGTATCTGCTGTCGAAACGGGCTCGTCCGTGCTGTGACCAGCCTGCGGTAGCAAGGTCCAGGTTAGGTATCAGAATGCACGCGTGTAGCGATAAAAGAAAACTTACAATTAGTAACTTTTAGTAATCTACAGCGCCAGTATGCGATAATCATGAGGAGTATGATATCGCTAAATTCAACAGTCCCTTTTGCAATTAACTTCTCAAAAAAAAATAAATAAATAAATCTAATCAAAATAGAACAACAATCAAAACAAAAAATTTATATGTATAAACTGTTTGCAGTTACTCCATTCCAATCATGCGAACAAACTCAAAACATTGACTGTAAAGTCCTTTTGTCAATCCGTCGGCAGCTTGTTTTTCTGTCGGAACATACTCGACGTTGATGTGTCCCTTTTGTTGATGCTTTCGGATTACATGATGACGGACATCAATGTGTTTCGTGCGACCATTAACTTCGTGATTTTTCACAATCTTGATTGCACCTTGATTGTCACATAGTACCACTGAAGGTCTCTCTACTTCTGAATTTATATCTTTTAGTAGTTGGCGCATCCAGATTACATCTTTGACTAACTCGGCAGCGGCAACATATTCGGCTTCACATGTTGACTGGGCTTGTATCTTTTGTAGTCGTGACCCACACAACAGCAGCTCCAGCTATTAGACAGACATGTCCGCTTGTGCTGTATCTTTCGTCCAAATCACCGGCGTAATCAACATCAGTGTAGTTGAGTTTCTTGTCATCATCACGTTTGTAGACAATTACGCGTGAGATTGTCCCTTTTAAATAACGGAATATTGTTTTTACTGCAGTAACATGCATTTCAGTTAGCTTTTCCACAAAACGTGCCAATTTGCAAACATAAAAAGCGATGTCCGGTCGAGTGCTTGTTGCTGCATACATCAAGCTTCCGATTGCTTCACGATAGGGATAATATGTTACTTCATCATTCTCAGTTGCAGCTCTCAACTTAATTGAAGGATCACCATGCGTTTTTACTGCACGACATTCGTTCATTCCAAACTTCTCAAGCATTCGAGTGATATATGCCGTTTGATGGATTTTTAGTGTGTCCTTTAATTCGTCTGTATCCACTTGCATTCCAACAAAGCATGATAATTCTTCGGCGTGTAATTCAAATTCTTTCTCTAAGAACTTGATCATTTTCTTGATCACAGAATTATCCGTCGATGCCAATAAATCATCGACGTAAATTCCAAGAATTGTAGTTGAGGTTTTCGTGATTGAGACATAAATGCATGGATCGGCCTCTGAGCGCGTCATTCCAAATTTAATTAAGAATTTGTCTAATAATTTGTTAAAAGCGCGAGAAGCTTGCTTTGTTCCATAAATTGTTTTGTTCAATTTACAGACTTTGTTGTCTTTGACATAACCTTTAGCTTGTTCCATGTACAATGTTTGCTCCATAATGCCGTGCAAAAATGCAGTCTTCACATCGAAATGGACAATTCGCATTCCTCGTCTGTGAGCGATGGCCAATACAATTCGAACTGAATTCCTTATCACGACTGGAGCCCATGTGTCGAAGTAATCGACTCCTTTCTTCTGTAAGTAGCCTTTCGCCACGAGACGTGATTTGTATCTCATAATTAAACCATCTGGATTCTTCTTCAACTTAAAAATCCATTTGCTCTTCACAACGTTAGCCTTTTCCGGTTTATTAACGAGAGTCTATGTCTTATTTTTCTCGTGCGAATTCATCTCATTTTCCATGGCTGCAATCCAATGTGGCGTTGCCTCGCAACTAATTGCTTCTTCATAAGATTATGGTTCGCAAATTGCAATTAGGACATGTGCTTTTGATCGTAGTGTGCGATCAACCTTCTCGTAAATTCGGTTCTTCGCACCGACTGGGCCACGTTTTCGTGGTTCTTTGACTTCGTCATCTTGTTGACCATCATCTTCACATGACTCGTCACTCTTCTCTTTGTTGACAATAATTTGATGACCAGTGCTGATTGTCGATTCACTTGTTAAGTCGAACTCAATATCCTTGTGAATTGTCAGTGTGAGTTAACTTGTACAGTCGGAAGTTCTTCGCAGTCTTTTCATATCCAACCAAAATTAAATCTTCGGATTTTTCGTCCAGCTTCTTGCGTTTTTCTTTAGGAATGTGGGCTGCAACTCTTGTTGCAAAGACTCGAAGATGTCCAATATCCAATTTCTCACCAGTCTACAACTCATGAGGGGTCTTATCTAGATCTCGATTAATGAAGCGATTCATTATGAAAGTCGCCGTGTAATAGCCTCGGCTCACAAGCTTTTCGGCAACTTCTTTGCATGAATCATTGAACGTGCGAGATCGATCAGTGTCCTGATATCTCGCTCAGCGAGACCATTTTGCTCATGGACATAAGCGACACTTTTTTCTAGTCCAATTCCTTTTTGTTTCAGATAATTGATGCAGCGTGCGTTGATATACTCTGTGCCATTATCTGTCCTCAATGTAGTCATCTGATCGCTACGTTCTGCTTTTTGCTCGTTGACGAAATCACGCAATTTGTCAAATACTTCTGTCTTCTCCTGATGAAGTATGTTTTTCGAGACGCACTTGCTTCATCCTTAAAAAGAACAAAATACTTCTTACCAGAAATTGATTTTTCTTCCATTATACATATGTCGGAATAGATTCGAGCACCGACAACAACTTCCCGAGATGACCACCTTTCGCAAGGTTTCCGTAGCACCTTTCCTTTCACGCATCCATCACAATAGAAATTTGTCGTGTCATCTGTCGTGATGTCCAGGTCAGTGACAATGTTCGTTTTTGCCATCCGTTTTACAATGTCTACACTAATGTGACCAAGACGTTCGTGCCATAGTTTGACACTTCCAGCGGCCTTTTTTGCAACATGGCCACGAAGACGGATCATCAAATAATATAGTCCATTGTCACCCGGATAACCTGCAAGAACAGTTTGACCATCTTTATTATTGATCTTAACGTCTTCCTTGCGGAACACTACTTCATAGCCTCGTTTTGTGACGACACCAGCGGAGAACAAATTTGTGTGACCCATATTAGGAACATGCCAAACATCATTGAGTGTTCTTGGTTCCCAAGTATCTCCGTCACTAAAATCTACTTCAATTTGTCCTTTTCCAATGACTTGCAGCGCAAAGTCATCGTCAACAGTGATTTCGAAGGGCTTCTCCAGCAATTCGTGTCTTATACATGCTCTGATCACGTACAATATGATTGGAAGCACCCGAGTCAATTATCCAATTGCTTTGATAAAATTGGGGTGTTGGAACAAGTTGATGTTAGCGCGACATTCGCTCGTCCTTGTTTTTGACGCTCCTGGTCTTGACGTCCTTGTTCACCTTGACTACTAGCCAGCTTAGCCTTCCATCTTGAACAGTCATTGCGTAAATGTCCAACTTCTTTGCAAAAATGACAAGCACGTGTCTTTTTTGCTTCTCTTTGTTACGATTTTTATCACCACGCTGACCAGTCTGATTGCGTCCACAATTCTGATTGCGATGTGCCACCAGAGCTTCATCCGTCTCCACTACATCAGCATCTTTCTCAGCAGCTCGTAACAAGTCGCTCAATAATTTGCAATTGCGTCTGCATATCTGCAAAAGTAAACGGCGTACCAACAGCAGCCTGCAATCGATATGTGTGACGAAACAAATCAAATTTCGACGACAGTAAATCTGCGAGCAGATTCACAATCTTCTGAGGCTCTTCTACCTTCTGTCCTAAGACCTCGAGTTTCTGACAAATTGTTAACAATTCGGCACAATAACCTGCAACTGATTTTTCATCTGTAAATTTTAACGCACACAATTCTTGATTTGCGAGATACTTATTGGATTCTGACTTAGCTTCGTAAAGTCCGATGATCATCGTCCAAATCTCATGAGCAGTCGAGCAGCTTCTGATTGTGGCGTGAAGTTGATCATCAAATCCTGATGACAGCACACGGCGAGCCTTGGCGACTAATCTACGCCACCTCTTGGCATCCTCCGCTTCAGCCGGCCTTTTCTCGATGCTGAGCACAATGCCCAATAATTAATTCCAATGACTCAAGGATCAACTTAACATCGAATTTCCATCGTTGATAATTAGATTTTGTGAAAGTCGGCAAAGGCATGCTTATGCGATCCACGTCCATGTTTCCGTCCATGTAAATTCAATTTACAACTCAACGATAGTTTTCAAATTTAAACCTCGATTAGAATCTGATTCACAATTACTTACTTCAATCGACAGTTACAACGTCCTGGACCCATAACCTGTGAGCTTTATAAAGTATACTTTATTGTGACAATAATAAGTATCGTTGAGCTAACGACGAATAAAAGGTTAGGGTTAGGTTAGGTTGTGACCGGACGAAAAGATTCGAGAGTATGGGATTTGGAAAACTCCTTTCCTACCTTAGTTGTTACGGTCGCCAGTCCGTTTGACCCTTCACGGACAAGGATATTTAGCCAGGATGTCGTCCTCACGTTCCCGACCTCTCACTTTGGATCCCCAGATTGAGAACCCCTTCGCAACTTCGCTGCGTAGTTGCCTTTGTCTCCGGACAAAGGAATCACAATGGCCGCTGTCAACGGTAACCACTGAATGACGCAACAATTGCGTCACCACCTTTTCCCTGTTAGTTAACAATAACTATTGTCCTCTAGAATTTCCCGAAGACTGCTCGGAAACCCAGGATGGCACGAGAGTTCACTCGCGCACCAGGAAATGGATCGGATTATCAGAACACTTAATATTTTTTAAATATATAAAATATATTTAATTTTAATAAAATATATATATATAAACTTCGAACACAAATTAAATAATTCAATCGCTTATCGTGAATCGCGTAGCTCTATAAAATAAACTTTTGTGACGCGATTACTCCTGTGGACCTTTTGCACATGTTACACTCGTCATGTCTTTCCGACAAAAGGCCTCTCCGCTCGATGCTCTCTCCATTATATAAGGGCTATCCCCTCCAGAGTCGCACGCCTGGTGGCTTACGCATGCGCCGTTCATCTGCGCCTGCGTATCTTTCTTAGACTAGGGTTTACCCTCGCTGGGTAACTATCTTTAAAAAACGCTCGTAGCAGGTAACATCAATTACGCTAGATTAAACTAAAGAAAAGAAAAAAACAAATCATACCGTTCGTTTTTTGCGTACATAACAATATCTCGCGTACTTAGCTTAATTATCTTAACCTATGAGTATATTGCTTTTTTGTGACCGACCTTTATCATTTGGTAAGTCCTGCGGGTGGTAAGCACTGTGTTTACCACTAGGTTCGGCTTGTTGCTCCCGCGGTCGGTAATATCCGCGGTCGGTATTATCCGCGGTATCCTCGTCGGTAAGCTCCCAACGGGTTACCTCTCGGTCGGTAACTTACCCTATACCGACGGTGGGTCTTGGGTAAGTACCGACTGTCTCGTACCTTGTTGGCCCTTTACCTTGGCCGTAGGCTCCTCAGCTATCTCGGGGTTAACCCGGGCAGGTCCCTCCGCTGATCTCGGATCCCTCGGTGAGTCCTCGACCCGTTCCTCGTCCGGTTGCTGACTTAGCGGTCGGCTCGGCGATCGGCTCGGTGACCTCCACGGGGTCCTGTCCCTTCCGGTGTTTACCCTGGTTGGCTCCATCCTGTGCAGCCTTACTTCCGGCTGCAAGGTTAGGTTGTGATTGGTCGACTGTGACTCGAGTCACCAATTTTATAATATTTGCCTCTCGGGCTTATTTTACGAGGTATCGAGTACTCTGACTCACCTTATATAAATGTTCCTTTTCAGGTTCTTCACGGTCGCCAGCAGTTTTGACCGCCAAACTGCAAGGATGGACCGGAACGCCAATGAGCCACGCCGACTAATTTCCCCTCGAGTATAAGCGGCGAGTTATCGTCACCCTCTCGCTCGATCGCCGTCGTTCCCTTTCGCTATATGTCATATTACAAATTAACGACGGACAAGGACTGGACAGAGAAAGGTTCAGCAGGGAGAAAAAGTTCAACACGCATTTCAATTCCAGTTATATATTATTATATTTATTATGAGAAATTTTCCTCTTACAGGAATCCATCGGATTCACAATGTTTACACAGGGTAACCTTGACCCCAAGGACGATGCTGTGCGACGTCTCGTTACAGTCAACACTATTGTTTCCACACGGGAAGTTCACGTGATCACGATTTTCATATACGTGCGTCGCAATGACGACGATAATTATAATGTTCGCTTAGCGCCGCGCAGTGTGGCGATATGGGCCGGGTTTTTCGCGCATGCGCGACCAGTACGCTATCAGTAAAGTACCTATTTCCAAGAAAGAGGGGTATCGTTAATCGCCCCGCAAATTTTTTTTTAATTTTTGAGAATCGGTAAAAAATTATATATATACATATATATATGAACTTTTTCGATTTATATATATATATATATATGCAACATTTTCTTTATCAATTCTCAAAAATAAAAAAAAATTGTCTACACACGCGCGCGCGCACATATATAAAAATATAATTAGCTCCATTTATTATTGTAGAATAAAATAAAAAAAAGCTGAAAAGGGGAAAGGGCTAAAATAACTTTAAAAATAAAACACTTTTAATATAACTCAAATTAAAATATTTTATTTGGCAGAAAAATATTAAAGAATACCAACATTTGTTGCAAGGGTAAAGAAAACTGCCAAAAACCTTACCAGTATTCATAAACAAAAAATTAATTAAAATTAATAAACAAAAAATATTAACGTACTAGAATAATAAAGAAACATCGGATAATAAATTTTAAATAAACTATATTTTATAATAAACTATATCTTATAGTAAACTAAAAATAAAATAACGTTTTAAATAGATTTTATAACATATATATATATATGAAACTCTAAATATAAATATAATTAAAATCAAATTAATGTTATAAACTTAATTATATAACAAATTATAATTATCTAAATAAAATAAATAATTATAGAAATAAAAATAGAATAATAATTATATATTTAGAAATAAAATTATAAAAATAAAATTGCACAAAGCTTTGACTTTTACAGGTACACAAGTTTACGTTACAGGTACACAAGTTTACGTTATTAAGATATATTATGACTCTGAAAAGAGAATAATAATAAAACTCTGAAAAGAAACAAGTTTATAAAAACACATAACTAACATGCATTAAGAGAATATTGGCTAGATGTGTGACTCTACAAAATAAAATAATTAAATAATAAAATTAATGAAATAATAAAATAGTAAAATAAAATAATATTTAAAAGTGAAAAAAAAACAAAATGATTAAGAACCATCAGGTGTGCATTGTTCTCCATATAAATTTTGCGCGTTATGCAGTTTCAAATGCCTGGCGTCTACTTCAAAGTTTACACAATTAATGTTTTGTGATTGAAAATGAGACCGAATAACACAAATCGCGGAAACAGTATCATTACACAATCGGTTCCTTTTTTTATTTTTTATATCTGTTACTATTGAAAAAATTCGTTCGGCCTCGGCATTCGAATGGGGAAAAGAAAGAACTATTTCGATTAAAGATTCTAAATTTGGAAACATTTTTTCCCCAGAAATATCTTTAAATTCTACTATTTTTTTCCACATTAGATCTATTTTTAAAGACGCTAACTCTGTTTTCTGCTCATCATCAAAACATGATGGCAAAATTCTCCATTCAAAAGCTAACTTTGTGATATCAATATGTCCTAATCGCGTAGCAATGTAGGTTAAATCTTTAATTTTAAGTCTACCTTCTTCATAAAGAGCAATCTTCGGTTCTAGAAAAGTTAATTGTTCAAATAATTTATCTTTATATGGTAAACGCTTCAGCATTTCTCGAACTGCTGTGATATAAAAATCTAAACATTTTAATTTAATTTGTTGCGCGCATTCCAAAGATAATGTTTCTAATAATGTATTACATTCGGGTCCAAGATATATATTTTCAATATGTTGAATATTATTTTGATCGTCTATATTTAAAGTAGAAATATATTTAAGAGCATTAAAATTTATGAAATTTTGAGCTATCTGGTGAATTAATTTCTGGCTAGTTGAATATAATTTATGAATTAAAATATCACGCGACTGAAATAAAGCATTAAAACTATTAAAATAATTTAATGAATATTTTAAGAATAATAAATATGCTTTAATTGAATTATCATTTAACATTGCTAAAATGGTTTCCGCAGATTTCGTTTTATCCTCTACTGTCGCTAAAATAAAATAATTTTTTAGAACTTCCCAATTGTCGAGAAGTCGTACAACGCAATTGTGTAACACAAGCCATCTAGTACTAGATAATTTTAAAATTTTATATCTCTCTACATTAAAAAATTCTTGAAACTCTTTTAAAATTGCACTTCTTTTTGCACTGCCCGAAATATAAGTGGCAACTCCTCTAATTAAATTTTCACAAGATGACGGCAATTTTTCACACGCTTTACTGGCTACAATCGCGGAAGAATGGCAAATGCAATTTAATGTTATTAATTCTGGTATTTCTAATTTTAAACGAGACATAAAAGAGTTATTGCGTCCTGTCATTACTGATGCATTATCACATGCCATTCCAACAATATTTTTGATAGGAATTTTTTTTTCTTTTAAAAGATTTTTAAAATTTTCAAAAATTTTACTCGCGGTGCAATCTGTCGCATCTAAAGATAATAATTCTAATAACTGCGTTACAACATTTTTATTTAAAAGTGACACATATCGAACAAGAACGCACATTACTTTGGTGTCTGAAATATCTGTGCTTTCATCAATTAAAATGGAAAATTTACAATTTCGTAAGTTTTGAACAATATTTTCAATTTCGCGTTTTGCAATAATTTTTGTGATAATATTTGCGCACTTATGTCGAGCAAGTGAAACATCTTGTGCAATTTCAGAATCTATATAAATATCTTTTAATAACGGAATTAAATGATTCACCGTACGAAAAGCAACGTTATGCTCTGCGAAAAAAAAGCTAATTTTATTTCTGCGCGTTTGACTTTATCCTTATGCGTTAATGTGCTTGTATTTTCAGTCGCGTTATGTTTTTCGGAATTAATTTCTTTCGAATTTTCCAAATGTTTAAATGTTTCAGAATGTTTAATTAAATCCGTTTTGCAGCACCTGATGGTCTTATTACATATTATACAAATTGCTTTATTTTCTACAGGATGAGGAGCCAACCATCCTTTAAAAATATTTTCATCTAGCCATGCTTTTTGAAATTTCCTAATTCTCTGTTTTTTAATTGCTCCTTTTCCTACGTTATCCATTTTAATATTATTATATTAATAAATATATAATAAATAATATTATTTATAATTAATCGACTTACCTAACTAACCCTTACTGCTCGCTGTCAGCTGTCACTAGGCCTGCCGCCCGCCGCCAAGACTTTAGCGCCCACTTGATAGCTAACATGATACGCCGTTGTTTCGGCCGCGCATGCGCATAAAACCCGGCCCATATCGCCACACTGGCGCCGCGGTAAAGCGTGACGATTCAATATAGAACGGAGTCCTTGCACGAGGTGGATAAAACACTCGCTTCGCGGTTATACGAATTACGCTGGCCCGAAAGTATATCCAGCTTTGTTAGAAACTGGCGGAAAAATATCCCCGAATCGACCAGGCTGACACGTTCAGCTAACTAGCTTTATTTAACGAGAATGTATCCCGGGACAACGACTGTCGTTACATACTTGCGATATTACTTCGACTGACTTGACATTATGCTGAGTGACCGACTGTACAGACATTACGCCGACTGACCACGATCGTTGCGTGGTCGACACTTATATAAGTTCAAACTCCGCCTAGAAATTGTTACGGAGCATCGCTACTGCGCATACGTCTCGAATCCGGAGGCAACTAAATCCGCGATAAATTTTACCCGCAGCATACTCGACCTTCACGATGACAATCTCGAGCTCGTAGATATTATCAAGTATAAATTATGATGTCATCGTTGACCTCTTACAAATTACCGAGTATAAATTATCACATGTCAATGTTGATCTCTCACATATTATCGAGTATAAATTATCACATGTCAATGTTGATCTCTCACAAATTATCGAATGTAAATTATCACATGTCAATCATGACCCACACAAATAATAACGAGTATAAATTATGTCATGACAATCTCAATCTAATATGCCAATTATAATTTGCCGAGTAAAATTAGACTTACATCCTCATAAAAGAAAAACTGAAAATATCAAGATATAAAAATTTTTCCACAGAACCGCATACATAAATCAGCAGAAAAACAGTTACGCTCCAAACATATGCATGCCTTTCTATTTACGTCATTCAACATCTCATATAACATACTTATATATTCTCTAGTCCTTTCATAAAGTTTGCGTATAAAATAATAAATTAAATAATATGTATATATAGGCTTATAGAGCCGAACGCGGATGTCGGTGCGTTGGTTTTTTTGCGAAATTAATTTTCGCTGCAACCATTAATTGTGCACGGGGCACGAATATTTTCTTGGTATACTGCCAAGACTTAAATTTGGAATTCTTATTTAATTCCTGTGTTCCCATCTGACCCCCCTAAAGAATTGTATGCGAGAAAAATATAGATCCGAAAGTCGCTGAATCGGGAATCGAACCCGAGACCTTTCGCTTGTCGGGCGACTGCTCTCACCAACTGAGCTATTCAGACCCTTCGATTCTATACTTTTCTCTTTGCTTGTAAATAATAACTAATTCTAAATAACGCCATCTCTCAGCCGGCGTAAATAAACATTAAGAAATTTGTAAGGCTCTCAATATCAAATATAAATAATATATATATAGGCTTATAGAGCCGAACGCGGATGTCGGTGCGTTGGTTTATATATTATTTAAATAAAAAATATATATTATTTATATTTGATATTGAGAGCCTTACAAATTTCTTAATAATAAATTAACATTAATAAATATAAATATTAAATAAAGCTTTTACAAGATTACAGCTCTCACAACACAGGAATAACCAACGGATATCAGGATCATATTCAAGTAAGTATTAATCCAGATAATATATGTTTTCCCCAAATATAATTTAAGATAATATATATTTTGCAAAATTAGCTATAGTTTAAGGTGTGTATAAATAAAAATAATTAATTAGCATTAAAGGTAAGTACGAATGAAAGTTATGTTTTGCAAAATCATTATAATTTCAAATATTGGTAAAGATGAAAAGAATGAAGTTATAATTAACCCCTACTTGGTCAGGATCAACAAAATCACATAAGGTAATTACAAACATGTTATGGATACATATATTTTATTATAAATCAAGAAGGTTTCATGTGTAGCTGCTACATAATAATATCTCTCCTGCATACATACACTTTCCATCTACGCAAAATAAAATCTCTTCAACGCGTAATATATTAATATCACATCTTGTCATTACGGACTAGAAAACAATATCTCAAATCGAGAACGTAGTCAAAATAAAGAAATACAAAAGAATTACTCGCTTAATAGAAAACTATACTTGTTTAGTAAAGGACTATTAAATACTTGTCAAAAGAAACAATATAATAACTTTTCCGCAAAAATGAGAATAAAATAACATAATTGATATACGTAAATATCCCACAAAATATAAACTCTCTTAAAACTAAAGTACGCATAATATGCGTTCAGTCTTATATAATGTGCTTCGAGCACAGTTCCTCGCAGAAAATCATCAAGAATCGAACCAGCCAAATGATGCCTTCCTCGCTTTACTTCTTTCCTTCTTGGAAGCGTATGGTGTTCTTCCCAGCCTTACGCGAGGCTGAATATCTCTACCCGGAGTTGGCGGGCGTTGAGACGGCGTCGGGGCCACTTGTGGCACCGGTTGCAAGGTTAGGTTGTGACCGGTCAACGTTGACTCGCGTCTATACAATATTTATATTTAGCTAATTTAGCCGATTTACGGGTCCTCGAGTATTTGACTCACCCTTGTACGAAAAAAAAAAATTACACCTCGCACAGAATCACAATTTAATAAAGAGAATTTATTTCTTCAGGTTGCTAGTACAGTGGGATACACAGATATATTTGCGGATACTACGATCCGACTTGATTTCCTCGACACAGGAATGCGTAGAAAAAATGTCCGGGCGACATTGACCCCTAAGGACTGCGTGTTGCGCGACGTCTCGCGAACAGCAAATATTCGGCGTACTGTCTTATAATTTAGCACGTGCTTTATGGTTGCGTTGCGGTGAACGACTTACGGTAATTTTGTTCGTTTCACTGTTTTCACAACGCGTAACTCTGTCTGTGTTGCGGTCCCGGCACGAGATTATAATAACACTCGCTCTGTTATACAGATTACGCACTAACACGCTTTTCCGTCCGTCGTTAGACAGAAACAATGTCAATTGTCGCGAGCCGCGAAGTTATTCACGAGTGACAACGAGTTACAGGTTCGGACGATAAACTTTTACCAACGACTCCCGTAGAATCCTTTCGGTTACTACACTTTGCCACGAGTCGAAACGGTCTGCGGAATTATTATAAGTCCCGTCGCAGAATTTACTCGTTTATCCGGGACACAGACTATCGTGCGATTCGTTCGCGTGATCGAAGCCGACTGACCAGGAGCAATGCCCGGTCCGCGCTTATATAGCCGACGTTTGCTCTACTGCGCAAACGCATATCCTAGTGTACGCTTTACATTGTCATGCTCCGTTCTGGAGGAAGCATGAATTACCCGCAACAAGATTTACCCAATGCAATTACAATCTTGACTTTCACTATTAATTATTCGAGATAATAACTGATCTGACAAGATTGATCTGTCAATAAATACCGAAGTTAAATACTGTGTTTCACTCTTGACCCTCTCAAGAAATACCGAGGGTTAATATTCAAGTACAAATTTTATCTGATGTATCAAATTTTACCTTTTTTACCAAATTGCATCTCTAGGGTATATCTTGCATCACAAACTTATCAATATATAAAATAAACCTGAAAAGCACGTCGTTACGAATATATATGTATTTAAATATATAACTTTCGCCTGTATATGTTTCCAGAAATAAAGCTACGCTCGATACAAATACACGCGACGTTATAACTGTCGGACAACGACTCTAATATATAAAACTTCTGTCTTGCATTCCAGAATAAATACTTATCCAACAATTAAAATATAAATAGACAATAATAATTATTTGGACGTCATATATAAATAATATTACACCGAATAACTTTAATTTAATAAATTATTTAACAGACAATAAAGATAAGTATGAAATATGAAATCTTTATGTGACGGTAAGTATAATATAAATTATTCAAGGTAAGTATGACTTTGTCGTTAGTACAATGAAGGTAAGTATTAAATAGGGTAAGGAAAACACAAGGTGAGTATTGTTAGTATAAATGATATAAACTTTATTATATTAATGCGAATACTATCACAGCATTCACTCGCAAGACTAGAATTGTCATTAATTCTCTCCACGTAGAGTACGTAGTCAAAATAAACAAAATAGAAAATATATCTCTTATAATGTGTAACGAGTCAATATAACAATATAAAGGCATTCGACTCGTACTTGTCTAACATAAAAATATATTAATATTAAGTCAGTAACAAAAATAGCATCTTGCTATATATATAAGTAAAATGAATATAATATAAACTTATAACTATATCGCATTATCGCGATCAGTCTTTTTATGGGTCGAAAGTCCACTGGAATTGACAAATATTATTTTGTCGAGCCACCGAAAGATGATCCTCGTCTCGAATGACGCCGCTCTTTGTTGGCAGCGACAACCCCTCTCTCCAACCTCACTATCATCTGGATGCTGGATAAATTTTGTCTTCGGGTTGTTGTCGGTTTGTTACCGCAATTACCGAGGATAATGTGTAAAGCGGTTTGTCATTTTTATCTTTTAGTTCGATTTCATCCGACACTATTTTCGACACAGTTGAGTGTTCGAATCTTTTCACCACAAAGCCCATCACTTCACGCACTTTTGCTGCTTCTTCCGTCATGTCCAGCTCGTCGAATTGAAATGACGGATCCGTTGCTAATTTTCTCTCGGCGAGACTAAGCATTTTGTATATGCCGATTGCTTCTTTTCTCTTCTCGGACGCCTGCAACCTCCTCACGATTCTCTCACGTACTTCTTGAGATAACCTCACTATCGGCTGGATGCTGGCCCCTGAAGTTGATGGGCGATCGGGCCGCGTCGGGGTCCTCTCTGACGCCGGTCGCAAGGTTAGTGACCGGACGATGGGTCTTGAGAGTTCGGGAGTTATATTGTTTAGGTAGTTTTCCTACCTTTAACACGGTCGCCAGTCCGTTTTTCTCCAGCACGGACAAGATCTTTGGATCCCCAGAATGAGAACCCCTTCACCAGATGAGTACCGCTGCTGCGTAGTCTACCTGGTCCACAGACAAGACCTCTGGATCCCCAGGATGAGAACCCCTTCTCCAGATGATCACCACTGCTGCGTAGTCTACCTTGTCCACAGACAAGACCTCTGGATCCCCAGGATGAGAACCCTTTCTCTAGATGAGCACCGCTACTGCTTCACTGCTCGCGGCTGCTGCGTAGTTTCCTTTGTCAGAGACAAAGGCACAAGATGACGTCATCCAACTGTCACCTTTGTTCGTTAGATGTAATGACGCAACACTCGAGTCACACACTTTGTTAATAATTAATCGTATTAATTATTGTTTCAGGATCCACCAGGATGTGGCGGCTTCCAGTCCATGCATCAGGGCCTGTCCAGGATTCACCGAAGACGTCACCACGCACAGGATTCGGTTTATGGATAAATAAACGGGCACTCGATTCATTTATATTAATAAATATATAAAATATTTATTTTAATTAATATATAATAAAACTCTCCCTTCACATCCAAAAACAAAATAAAATACACGCACAAATAAAATAAAATATTCTTTGGTTGAATTGCACGCTTGACTCATGCGTCGTTCCGCGTCGGTGGTCGCGAGAGCAAGAGCCTCGATCCCTCTCTCGGCTCTCCCTTTATATCCGAGCCCCCACTCCGCATGATGGAGAGCTCCTTGCGCCTGCGCCTCCTACAATCATGTATACGCGTCTTACACTCTAAATACATATTATATATTTTGCGCTTATCATATCTAACCTTTGGTAAGTAATTATTAAAATAAGAATTTGAAGAAGCTTAATACTTTATTGAGAAAATATAAAGGAATAATATATAAGCTAGCTAAAGTTATAATAATATTTAATATTTAATATTTATTTTTATTTTTAATATTTTTGAGGCTATACAACTTTATGTAATCTCAATGAAGGAAATTTTAATCTTAACAAATTTTCTTTATTCTTTAACTTACTCTTTACAAACTATCTTTTTATTTTATCTTTTGTATTATTCCTAACTGAAATAAACTTCTGATATTACTATTATTAATAATATTAATAATATTATGTAATAACATATTTTTTATTACATATTTTTTATTATGGTCTAACCAAAGACTTTTAAGAAGTTTTAAATTAATAAAAAAAATGTATTTGTAAACTCATAAAATAAAATATTAAATATTAAAGTAAAATATTTAATAACATTTTTGATAATATTTGTAATAAGTTTGTAAATAATTTTTTAATATTTTATTTTTATAAGAATAAGGCCCTGCGCACAATAGAGAAAATGTTAGGAATAAATATTAAATATTAGGAATAATAATTATTTTAAAGTGATAAAATCGAAAAGACTCTGATATACAAATACAAATTCGGATATAAAGAGCTCTCATTAGCCTTAGTTAACTAATAAGAGCTCTTTATATACGCGAATTTATATTTGTATATCAGTCTTTCCAATTGTATTATTTTAAAATAACTCCTATTCCTAATATTTAATATTTATTCCTAACATTTCTTTATTGTGCGCAGGGCCTAAATTAGATAAAATATACATTTGCATTGAAACACGTTTGAGTTTTGCCGCTGAACATACCCTTTCCGCTTTTGAAACAAATGGCGACGATTATTCCGATCACTCCCTGGAGGATCACTAACTTTTAGTAGAGATACTCTAGTAAGCGATCGGATAACAAGTCAACTGACTGCTGATTGGTCGCCGCCATTCGAGGGACACTTCCGTCTTTCGAAATGTGCGCGCCACGCAGTTTTGACAGCTTTAGCTGCATTTAGCAGTGAGCGCTCAATGAGCTGCTTTAATTGCTTTATTTCTTTTCAAATTTACAAAAGTAAGTATTATATATATGAAAAGAAGGGATTAATGTTGACCTTGTGACATTTTATAATTTGCGAAATCATCATTTAAAGTAAAAATCGTATAAAAATCAATATCCAACCTAGAAACAGAAGTAATTTTTGTTTGTTAAATTTTATATATTTTAGAATATTATTGTAATGCGAACGTGCACTGCTCGTAATTGTCGTAATAGCACACGAAATGGCCATAAAATGTTTAATTTTCCCAAATCTCCTTCCCGAAGGAAAAAATGGAAAGAAAATGTTGGTTGCCCTCATCAAAAATATCCTGCCTTATGCGATGTAAGTTTTAATATAATTATTATAATTTCAAATCTATTATTTTATTTGTCAGTGCGATCCCTAAGATTTATTATTTTTTTATTTTAATATGTATTATACTTAATGTACTTTTTTTCAGGAACACTTTACTAATGATATGTGGGAAAATGAACAAATATTTGGGAAGAAACAAAAATTAGAACCAAATGCTGTGCCAATAAAAATATCGCACATATTACAAGATGGTGAGTTTAAGATATATGTATATATGTACATACCCAGGTAGAACATTTAGTTGCTAGAAAACTACAAAGCGCGCGCCATTTATTTCCTTCTGCTATGCAATATAATGGATTAAATATATTACAATTTTATGCTATTATTTTTACCCTGTATATGTATGTACGCTGATATCTGCTTGGTAGCAAAATGTTCTGCAAGTAATATACTTTTGAAATATGCAAGAGATTAATTTTTGGCTCATCTTTGAATATTAAATACCGACACTTCTTTACCGCGCGCACTGTACGGCGCACACTTCTATTATGTATATAAAATGAAAGAGTGTGTAGGTTGATATTTGCTGGGTAGGAAAATATTCTTCAAATAATATACTTTCAAAATGCGCAAGCGATTAATTTGACACGATACGAACTGTCATTATCATACCCGCGATCTCGATCGCCTCAAATCGACCGCCAATCACATATTATCTTTTCTTTTGCGTGCGTGCGTGTGTGTGTGTGTGTTAAGTTGTGTATATATATGTTTTTTATTCTTTTGCAGATACTATACAAATGCAAAAAATGCACTTAGTCAGTATTTTAAAAAGTAAACAACACATTGTTAATTCAGAAAAGCCATTGGAAGAAAATATTGAAAAGCAAATGACTGAAACAGATGATGTAGAAGTCACACATATGATAATGAAGGAAATAAATGATGTAGTATCTGATGTACCTGATTGTGACAATATCAATCCAAATATAACATTAGTAGATCAAACTAGAAAAAGTGCAGAAAAAATTAAACAATTGGAGAGACAATTGAGAAAAAAAGATCGAATTATAAAAGAGATAAAGACAAAACACAAGACATATAAAAAGGAATTACAATTAAAATTACGGCGCCTTCAAAATGAAGTACGTAAAACAAATTCTCTTTCAGAATTTATGTCTAAAATTTTTAATGATGATCAAGTAAATTTTTAAAAAAATAAAAAAGTAGTTAAATGGTGTAACGAAACTTTATTAAAATCGTACAAACTGAAATTTGCATGTGGTACTTCGGGTTATTTAGAGTTATTAAAACAAAGACATCCATTACCTTCTCTTCGAACGTTAAGCAGAAGACTAGAAAATTTAAAATTTAGAAGCGGTTTAATTGATGAAATTTTTTATTTTTTACGGATTATAGTTTCACAATTCGAAAAAGAAACGGACAAAGACTGTATGCTAGTATTAGATAAGATGAGTGTTATTGCTGGAAATATATGATAACTCTACAAAAGAAATGATAGGTCAAATAACTTTACCTGATCATAGTGGCGAAGCTGATGAAGCATTAGTATTTTTAATAGCAGGCGTAGCAAGCCGATGGAAACAGATAGTCGCATATTATTTTACAAATAAGGAAACACGCGGGAAAGTATATAAACCAATTATTATAGAAATAATTAAAAAGTGCGAAGAAATAGGTTTACGAGTCCATTCTGTAATATCCGATATGGGCGCACCGAATCAAAGTATGTGGAATGCATTTGATATTTCAGCGACTAGATACTCTACTGTGCGTAATTCATGTAAACATCCTTGCGATGAAAATCGAAATTTATGGTTCTTTGGTGATACTCCACATGCTTTTAAAAATATTAAAAGTGGTTTTTTTACAAATGAAATTTTTACAATCCTTGATATTTTTGTTAAAAAGTACAATTTGCCAAATAATATTGTTAAAGCCTCACATTTTAAAGAATTACTTTCTGCCCAACAAAATTTAGAATTTAAACTCGCTCCAAAACTTACATCAGACTACTTAGATACAAAAGAAACATTTCTTAAAAATGCGAGTCAGTAGTGCCACTAATGTTTTTAGCGATGAAACAAGCTCTGCTTTAAAATTCTTAGCCAAAGAGCATTCTAAAGAGGAATATTACACTACTGCATGGTTTGTAGATTTTATTTTTCGTTGGTTTAAAATAATGACTGCACGTCATCCAGTATTTGGATTAGGAAAATAAAATATGGAATGCTATGAAAATGCAAGAACACATCTGAAAGAAACCATACAGTTTTTTTCCTTAGTAAACGTCGGTAAAAAAATCAATGGAAACTGTTTCAGACATCCGTTGTGATATCTACTACATCATTTCTCGAAGTGTCGGAATATTTATTAAATGAATGAGATTTTAAGTTTGTTCTTGGGTCGAGATTCACTCAAGATTGCTTAGAAAATGTATTTAGTGTACTTAGATCCAAAAACGAAATACCAAATTGTTTACAATTTAAAAATAATATAAAACTTATTAGTATTTCCCAATATATGAAAAATGTTTCTTCTGGAAATTACGACGAAGATGATAGAACATTTTTATCAGAATTTCTAGACATTTTACAAAATAAAAAAATAATACAGACGAACAGAACGACAGTACAAATAAATATCAAACATTAAATTTAAATATACCCCACACACTAATATTGTGCTAAACAATATCAAATTAAATGGATTATATTATATAGCTGGATATATAGTGGGTAACATTAAAACAACATGTTATGATTGTCTAAAATGTACAGGTTCTAAAACGCCAAGAATATATCATTATTCAAAGTTAATTCGTATAAAAAAGAAAAGTACCAAAGATACTTTGTTTTTTGTTAATGATACAACATTTAAGTATTTCCTGTCTATGGAAAAAATATTTAGAGCTTATTATAAGACAATCTGTTCTTTACGTGAAAAATTCAATATAAAACAATTCTTTGTTTCAAAATTTGAAGAGATTCCTTATTCCATTCCAGATTGTCATAGTTTAAAAAAGAAAATTATGAATAGATATAGTACATTTAGATTAAGAATTGCATCTCAAAAGGTTCAAAGCAAAAAAATATTAGAAACAGTAAAACAATGGCTATGCATTCAAACGTGCAATAATATATATATATATATAAATTTATATAGTGTTTTATTTTAAATGGTTTATTTTGCTTCGATTCTTATTGTTAGATATATAGAAATATATATATTTATTTAATTCTTAGATATATAAAAATAATAAAATTATATCAATTCTTCCATGCATTGATATGTTTTCATAATAATTATATGTTCTTGGTTTGTTTCGATCAAAGCTTATTTTTTTTTATTTACAGTTATTACGATTTGAATGGTACTATAATAATATATTTTTTATTTATTAAATTATTCTTTTCATGCAATAATTATGTATTTAAAAATTGTGATATACAGGGTTTGTCAAAAGTGTGGAAACCCCTAAATAATTTTTGTAAAAATGAAAATATCAAAAAACGGTAAAACACGTATTTTGATTTATCAAAAAAGCTACCCTATGACATGGATACCGATCATCCCACACTCCCTGGTACGCGGGGGTAAGAGGGGGGTTAAAAATTTTAAATTGAATTAAGGGTCGAGTGGGGGCTCGTTTGAAAGGTCTTTTCATAACAAACACACCCTTAAAATTTTAAGTCGCTCGACCCCCTCATTCAAAATGGCGGCCGTTCAAATTTCGAAATTTCATGCACTTAATGTTATCCAGGATCAACTGCGTGGAAGTGGCATGAATTTGATCCCTTGTGTGTGTGTGTGTGTGTGTGCGCGCGCGCGCGCGCGTGTGGCTAAACAAGTGTGAATGTGTACATAGTGGTGATAGGTTGCAGAACAGACGATTGAAAACTGTTATCTCTCTTTAATGATTCAAAACCTTTTACTCCGTGTGTTTTAAAATAAATTTTACTCAGTGTGTTAAAGTAAATGCTGAAAGTGGCTGCCATTTACTTCCTGACAATATGCCAATCTTTGATAGAATGCAGAAATGGCTCTACGATTCGTCTCAAAAGGTATCAAATCTATTTCATCCCTTATTCGCTGTATCAATTCTTGGATGCTTTCAGGTTTTGTTTTGTAAACCTTACTCTTCAGGTATCCCCATAGATAATAATCAAGAGGAGTTAGATCTGGTGACCGAAGTGGTCAATCCTCTCCTCCCTCATTTCTGTTCCTTCTTCCTATCCATCGTAATGGAAAAGTCTCATTTAAAATTTGACGTGGCCGTAAACCAAAATGAGCAGGAGCTCCATCATGCTGAAACCATATTTCTTCGAAATTATTTGGAAAAATATTTCGTATGGCTGGAATTATTTGATCTACAAGTAATCTCTCATATCTTTGAGCGTTCAGATTTTCTTAAAAAAAAAACGGCCCTATTAAGTAGCCATCTATTATTCCACACCATACATTAATTTTTTGTGGATATTGTGTGTGAGTTTCCCGCACTCAATTCGGATTCTCATCTGACCATAAACGAAAATTTTGATTATTAACTTCTCCCGTTAACGTGAAAGTTGCCTCGTCTGTAAAAACAATTTGATAAGGGAAGATGGGCCGGACATCTATTAGTGCCATCATTCTTTCACAAAAACCTATACGACGCTCCAGATCTCCGTCTTGCAATTCTTGAACATATTGTAATTTGTATGGATAGAACTTGTTTTTCTTTAAAATTCTCCAAACAGACTTGGGAGCAATATCGTGAATTTGAGCGGCTCTGTTAATAGTAGAATTGGGATCTTCAATAAATGTCTGCATAACATCAAGTTGTTTTTCTTCGTTAGTGGCAGACGATGGTCTCCCTGATTTAGGGCGATTTTTTATGCTACCAGTTTCTCTAAAACGTTCTATTGTTTTTAAGACAGTGGACTTATTAATTCGACGATTCGGATACGTCTCATTAAATAATCGAGCGACAGCAGTGTACGATCGCTCGTTGTCACCCCATCCACGCATCATGAGGATAGTGATTCTTTCACGTTCCGACAATTCGCCAGCCATTTTTAAAACGTTTAATTTTTAATCTGCCTAAAATCTGTGAAAACAACTGATTTTGAGTAGCCGTGAAAACAACTGATTTTGAGTAGCCGCGAGAAAAACTGATTTTGAGTAGCCGCGAGAATAACTGATTTTATGTAGCCGTGAGAACAATGTGAAAAACTTACCTCTATCTTGCCTTACATGGTAGGATCCTCCTCATTTATTTAAAATCAGTTGTTCTCTGATTTTAGAGATCTGGAGCGTCGTATAGGTTTTTGTGAAAGAATGATGGCACTAATAGATGGCCGGCCCATCTTCCCTTATCAAATTGTTTTTACAGACGAGGCAACTTTCACGTTAACGGGAGAAGTTAATAATCAAAATTTTCGTTTATGGTCAGATGAGAATCCGAATTGGGTGCGGGAAACTCACACACAATATCCACAAAAAATTAATGTATGGAGTGGAATAATAGATGGCTACTTAATAGGGCCGTTTTTTTTTTAAGAAAATCTGAACGCTCAAAGATATGAGAGATTACTTGTAGATCAAATAATTCCAGCCATACGAAATATTTTTCCAAATAATTTCGAAGAAATATGGTTTCAGCATGATGGAGCTCCTGCTCATTTACGGCCACGTCAAATTTTAAATGAGACTTTTCCATTACGATGGATAGGAAGAAGGAACAGAAATGAAGGAGGAGAGGATTGGCCACTTCGGTCACCAGATCTAACTCCTCTTGATTATTATCTATGGGGATACCTGAAGAGTAAGGTTTACAAAACAAAACCTGAAAGCATCCAAGAATTGATACAGCGAATAAGGGATGAAATAGATTTGATACCTTTTGAGACGAATCGTAGAGCCATTTCTGCATTCTATCAAAGATTGGCATATTGTCAGGAAGTAAATGGCAGCCACTTTCAGCATTTACTTTAACGCACTGAGTAAAATTTATTTTAAAACACACGGAGTAAAAGGTTTTGAATCATTAAAGAGAGATAACAGTTTTCAATCGTCTGTTCTGCAACCTATCACCACTATGTACACATTCACACTTGTTTAGCCACACGCGCGCGCGCGCGCACACACACACACACACACACACACACACACACAAGGGATCAAATTCATGCCACTTCCACGCAGTTGATCCTGGATAACACTAAGTGCATGAAATTTCGAAATTTGAACGGCCGCCATTTTGAATTAGGGGGTCGAGCGACTTAAAATTTTAAGGGTGTGTTTGTTATGAAAAGACCTTTCAAACGAGCCCCCACTCGACCCTTAATCCAATTTAAAATTTTCAACCCCCCTCTTACCCCCGCGTACCAGGGAGTGTGGGATGATCGGTATCCATGTCATAGGGTAGCTTTTTTGATAAATCAAAATACGTGTTTTACATTTTTTTGATATTTTCATTTTTACAAAAATTATTTAGGAGTTTCCACACTTTTGACAAACCCTGTATGTTACTGTGATACATACTATTGTGATATATATTAGGGTGATACATATTATTGTAATAATATTGTGATTATGTTAGATATTATTATTAAAAGCACAAACTGTGTACCTTTCTTATGTTCATGTTCTTGTTTTTTATGTGTTTTTTTAAAACAAATATATGTTTTGTTCTCATTGCATTTCTTTCTTCTTTATTCGTAGTTATTGTTTTTAAAATAATTTATTTGCTGCGATATTTATTATTTTGATGTATGTATATAACTATAATACATAAAACATTATATATATGATACAGATTACTTAATCAATTCTCATTTCAGGTCACACATCATCTCGTCACTTTGGATTACACATGAAATTTGATAAAAACTAATCACCCTAAAAATTGATGCAAATGGTATTGTATAATATATTAATGTATTTTAAATTATATTAATATATGAATTATTAATTAATAAATACTGATTCATAATAAATTAAATCACTCGTAGGTAAAGTATTTTCATTTTTTATTTATCCCAAATGAAGTTATTATTCTTATATATTATTATATTATTATTTGTAAACAATTAATTTTATTAAGTTTGAAATAAAAAAAACCCTATTATTTTTATTATACATAAATATGTGTTAATGAGTAAATGGGTATTGTATTACATAATATTAATGTGATTTAGTAATGATAAACATTCGAATGTAACATTTACTTTTGTATTAGAACACAGGCTGCGGTCAAGAATGCGCTACAAATGCTTCGAAACATCATTCTATCTTTACAAATTCAAAAGGAGGCTATATGGAGCCACGCGTAGGGTGTAGGTACGCAAATATTAAAAACAAACTTGTTGGAATAACAAATTTATTGAATCTAAACGTTTCGGTCCTTTCTTTGGACCTTCTTCAGTAAATTTAATACAATAAATAATAATGGGGAATCTACATACTACTGCACGTAGCGCAAAAGCCGTGAGCCCCCCCTATCGATATCCCATTAGATAGACAAAGTGACATAATATGTCAGGTACTCAAAAGTGGACTCTAATGACGGGTATAGTGAGGAATTTCCGAAAGGGGGCTCACTCTTACTCACACACTCATTCATCGCACGTTCACACGACCGTACGCGGACGCGCCCGACGCACGAGTGAAGAAGATATTCGTTTTGATATTTATAAGGCGCCCTACCACGGCTATTTATAAGGCGCCCTACCACGGCTCATAGCCTGTTATCGAAGTCAATGTCAAACAATGTGTGGAATTTATTTCTCCTTCTCTCTCTCTCCCTCTCCCCCTCCCTCTCCCCCTCCCTCTCCCTCTCCACTCTCTCCCTCTCCCCCCTCTTCCCCACCCCCTCCGTATCTCTCCCTCTATCCCTGTCCCCCCTTCCTCTCGCTTCCCCCCTTTCTCTATCTCCCTCTCTCAAACATACGATGTATGGAGATTAATGTTACAAATGATTTATGGCTCTCTAAAGGAATTCGATAACAACTAAACGAAGACCGTCTTTCAAGAAATTTGAGGCATATTTTAATGTCCCATACATACCCAAATGGTTCGAGCGGTTTAGCCATGTGGTCCGTGATCTAGATGTAAAAATGTCCTACACAGGTTTGAATAAGTTACGCTCGTTTATCCGCGTGCATAAAGACACACTGCAGAAAGACTGGCATAATAACGTTGTATACAAAATTTCATGTCAAAATTGTAATGCCTCTTATGTCGGTCAGACCAGCAGGCAGTTGAGAACACGCATTAGAGCACAGAAATCACATAAAAAGAAACACCGCGCAAAAATCCGTGATCACGGATCACAGGCTGAATAACCATGTTTGACATTGACTTCGATAACAGGCTATGAGCCGTGGTAGGGCGCCTTATAAATAGCATCAAAACGAATATCTTCTTCACTCGTGCGTCGGGCGCGTCCGCGTACGGTCGTGTGAACGTGCGATGGATGAGTGTGTGAGTAAGAGTGAGCCCCCTTTCGGAAATTCCTCACTATACCCGTCATTAGAGTCCACTTTTGAGTACCTGATATATTATGTCACTTTGTCTATCTAATGGGATATCGATAGGGGGGGGCTCACGGCTTTTGCGCTACGTGCGGTAGTATGTAGATTCCCCATTATTATTTATTGTATTAAATTTACTGAAGAAGGTCCAAAGAAAGGACCGAAACGTTTAGATTCAATAAATTTGTTATTCCAACAAGTTTGTTTTTAATATTTGCGTACCTACACCCTACGCGTGGCTCCATATAGCCTCCTTTTGAATTTGTAATTTATCAATGCAGGGAGCCTACATTGTTACTTATTCTATCTTTAGTCTCATGGAATGTAGAACAAAGATCGAATGATGTTTCGAAGCATTCCTAGCGCATTCTTGACCGCAGCCACAGTTTGAAACATCGCGCGGCGATTGTTCCTGACCCTCAAATGGCGGCGTATCCGGCGCGTTGTCCGATCCCTTACTAGAGTATCTCTAACTTTTAGTAAAGTCACTAGATATACAAAGTAGCAATCATCCGCTATTTTGACTCCAACGTTACGTATGTGTGCGTGACTTTCGGCTGTCATATACGTATTCGCATCACAGACATCTATATTCGCACACATCTAACGCCGGACACCATTTCTGCCGGTGCGTGTACGTATACACTTTTCGACGCCATTTTGACGCCAAATTCTTATACATTGCGTCTTATGGATTGCGGTACTTTGTTTATCTAGTGACTTTAACTTTTAGTAATCTACAGCGCCAGTATGCGGTAATCATGAGAAGTATGATAGCGCTAAATTCAACAGTTGTAACAACAATTTTTTTTCTGCTGAGAAATATAGAAAAGCCAGGATTCTTGTGAAATATGTATTTATTTGAGTGAAGTGTCTTATTTTTCTGAATCGAATTTATTAGTATAATTAATAAAAAAATGTTTGTGTCCACAGATGAATGTCTTGATTGACAAAAAGGTTGAAGACTCTTAATATTTCTACAGTTGTATCTACGAATGAAACTTTTTCTGCATCATTAGAATTGTCTTTTAATCCAATTAATAATATAATTCAATTTCAGTAACACTGGACACTGCTTTATTACAAATTGAAGAGTTAAAACAGCAGTTGAAGAAAGCTGAGAATAAATTAGAGATTTCACACAAAATTATAAGTAAATTTAAAAAATGCAATAAGGCTCTAATCGCTCGTAATATAAAACGTTGTAAAAGATTACGTGTCGAAGAAGGTACATATATTAAAATCAAAAGATATATTGCATAAAATGTTTAACAATGATCAGATAAAATTGCTTCAACATGACGTTAAAAAACGTCGACTATATAATTGGTCTAATAAAACAATAAAAAAGGCGCTCCGACTAAAATTGTCATATACAGAAAATGGTTATAAAGAATTAATTAATCAAAATATTTCCATCCATACGTACACTGAGAAGAAGTCTTGAGGGTATTAATTTTTCTCTCGGAATATGTGATAATATTTTTGAGACTTTGAAAGATAAGATAGAACAATTTACTGATAATCGTGAAAGAGAGACAAGCACTGCATGCTTGGAATTGACAAAATAAGTCTTGTAGAAGCCTTCTACTAGAAGGTGAACACACACACATACACACACACACAAATTGATCCGTCGACAAACTTTATTACTGGATATTCTATACTATCCCTTTACTATTCCTAATTACCAAGGTTACTATTCCTAATTACCAAGGTAATAATTCTTTATAAATAAACCGATGTTGTAGCCTTCATGAATTTTGCTAATTATTTTTCTTGTAATTATTTACCTTTTTATATTTATTTTTTTATTCTTTTTTTTTATTTTTAATAATAATTATTACATTTATTTTTCAATTCTTCTTGTTTTTGTTTTTTCTTTATTTTTTATTTTTTAAGGAAAAACAAATGTGCGTGCTATACATGGTTTGATTTTTGCTTGGTGATATTTTCGTAAGATGGAAGCAAATTGTTGCCTATCATTTCACTATCCTAAAGGGTTTGATGGTGCACGATTAAAACCTATTCTTGAATAAATTATTCAAAAAGCTGAAAAAATAAATCTTTATGTGCATGCCATTACATTTGATAAATACTATGTTACTCAAAACTCTGTGTCTCATCCTATCAATCCACAACGTAGACTCTTTTTTGCTGATGGCCCTCATCTTCTTAGAAACCTTAGAACTGCATTAATAAATAATAGAAGTGTTATTTTCCCTAATTATGTCGAAACCTTAAATTTATCATCATCTATTGTTCAATGTTCACATCTTGAGGAATTAGTCGTAAAACAAGAAAATGTTTTTCAAATTTACTCCAAAACTGAACAAATATCCTCATAAGTCAGTTTAACAAAATGAAAGTTAATAAGGCCAGTAAATTTATTCAATCGAAGTTCGAGCAACGCATTGAATTATATGAGTGAAAAATATGATAATAAAGAGTATAAAACAACAACTTCTTTTATTGAAATAGTATCTAAATGATTTACTTTAATTACTTTAAGGCATGCCTCAGTTGCGTTGGGAAAGAAAATTGAATGCCTAGAATTTGAAAACAAATTTAATGAAACTGTCAACTTTTTGGAGTCAGTTATTGAATTATTTCGAACCATAAAAATAGGAGAAAAGAGAGAAGTATTTAAACCAGTCCAAATCTGTATATCGATTACAACAAATTCTTATACTGAACTAACTAAATATTTAATTAATGAACACGGATTTTTGTATGTATTGGGTAGTCGATTTACAAATGACTTTGTGAAAAATGTATTTTCAAATTAAAGAAAGAAATTCCCTACACTTAATGCGTTACTTTTCAACAGAGTTTGAAACTTTTGAACGTTTTCCAGTATATGCAAGAAATAAAAAACACAAATTATGAGCAAAACGATGGTATTTTTCTTGTTGATTTTTTAAAATGTTTTCGACAACAGAAAACAAAGAGTATTAGACAAACATTATTGGAAGTCCCTGAAATTCCTGATTACATCAAAAATAAAATTATTGAAATTGTTCGGTATATGAAAGGCTGGAATCACGTACGGTTTCGGCGAAATTCTATGTTCGGTATAGTCAAGCTGTTATCACGTATGGCAACGGCAAAATCCTTCTTCATTAATAATTTAATCGTTATTCGTTGAGATAATGATATATTCTTTTCTTTGCTGTAAATGAATTAGAATATTGAAATAATATGAAATTTTACAACTAAAAGAAACTTGAAGGAAATGTCATAGATTCGTATTTATGACTCTGTCATCATGTAATAAACATATTTAAAAAATATGAAAGATTATGTCCCTTGCGGCACGTATTAATGATTAGAAAAAGAGCCGTTATAGACTCTATCACCTGTTGTAACCGTAAACACTATGACCCAACCACGACCTAAAAACCCACAAAAGAGAACGCAGAATCAGCATTTCAAAAGATATAGCGCGCGCCTCGAAATCAAAAACGCAACCGATTGCATACACGCGTTAAGACATCGCGACACATTCGAGATCGCAAAACGCAGACGATGCAAAACCGATTGCATACATGCGACACATTAACCGAAAAACAAAACCTACTTTCGGGTAATATAAGCGCGCCTGATTAACTCCTCGGGGCCGTATTCCGAACCGAGGACGACAAGTAATTACATCTAATCTACTGTGAGGACGCGCTGCGATTCGACATACCAAAGAATTGTACACGTGAGTTGGAATAAACTCTTCTCTTGTGACCAAAGTGTTCTTTTCACCACCCTCGACACTCGGAGTCCTAACTCCTAAGACGAACGGACCCCTCAAAGTATCCTACAAATCCCGTTGTATCCTGAGAGGCACAACACACCATAAGGCAAAAAGAAATAGATAATGTAAGAATGTCACCTTGCGGCTGTAAGAATATCACCTTGCGGCTAGCCTCTGTGAATTGGCTTGATGTCCCCAATTGGACTTAAGTCGACCTTTTATCCAAAGATATGTATGAATGATTTATTTATAATTAGCCTCAGTAAAGACACCAATCTGAGCGTATACATGATGCGCACCATAACCCAGATCAAAGATAGACAGACGAACACACACAAACTCGGCAGCCAGGCAACGAGACATTCTTCTTTTTTACGAACACTCTGAATGTTCAAGTTTATTCGAATGAATGCTTTTCTAAACATTTCCGCCCGCCTTCGAAAATAAATTTGTCGAATGAACTGCATCAGGATCGGTTGGGAGAATGGACAATTTTGTAATAGGTCGCTTGTAAATAGAGTTTGCAGTTTTTAAAGTTACAACTCTAGTTAAACCGTCTGATCCTGGATGCAGATGTGTAACTCTAGCGAGGGGCCATTTTCCTGGCGGGTAACGCTCATCTGTAATTAGAACTAAGGATCCTTCCTTAATCTCATTTGAAGGGTGATACTATTTTGAAATAGCTTGATAACTGCAAACACTCTGAAGACCATCTTGATAATACATATATAGCACTCGAAGATTAATAATTATATTAATTATAATTTAAATTTATTATTGATAATTATTATTTTATTAATTATGAAATTTTATAAAACTATTCTGGAAATGTGAAATAATTGATGTCCTAGAACCGGATTGCGGGATTTTCCGATGAGCGCGTCTCCATAAATCGCCTAAACAGAAAAAAAAGAAAATTAAGAATACATAATTTCACACAAATTTGACAATATTAATATTATAATCGTAGGACACTATGAAGAGCGTTATGATTATAATATTAATATCAAGAACTAAAGTGTCTGGCACTAAAAAGTAGCAATTGATATGTGTGATAATATTTATTGGGATGTAAGGGAGATAGTTTTTAAAATTTAGGCGCTGAAAAGTGCCGATTATTGCGAAACGAGGTGATCCATATTTAATGAATAAAAATAGGCACTGAAAAGTACCGTTTGTTCTCTGCTCTTTTTGAGAGAAATGCGACCCACTCAACGACATATATATATATATATATATATATATATGTATATATCAGGGTTGGTATGTTTTAAACAATTTGTTTAAAACTGTTTGATTAAAACATGTTTAAAACAGTGGACACTATTTTAAACATTTTTGTTTTAAACAGTTTTAAACTACTGTTTAAAACTGTTTAAAACATTGCAATTAAAACATATGATTATTTGAAAAAAAAACTAAAGAAAAACAAAAACAAACAAAAACTAATAGACGTGCAAAACTAATGTTGCAAAAAGGTTTTTGTTTTAACTTTTTTAGTTTTTTATCTATATTTATATGTAACATAT
>NW_028141167.1:16480905-16527975 GCF_030444845.1 Prenolepis imparis
AAGCAGTGGTATCAACGCAGAGTACTTTCAGTTTCTTGTTAGCCTTATTTAACTCTTCTGGAAATAAACAACGATAATAATTTCAGGGTTGGCAAAAAACTTGTTTTTTTCATTTTAAACAAAAAACATTGATTTTTTTGTTTAAAACAATGTTTTTTTATTTTATACGTGTTTTTAAGTAAAGTAAGAAAAAAACATGTTTAAAACAAAAAAAACATGTTTTAAACAAGCAAAAAAAACACTTGATAGCTTTGATCTGTGTAATCGTAATGTAATGTTCGACCACTCGCGTCGCTTGATTCGACGCATGGACTACCGGCTTTTTACCGCTGAGCGTGCAAAATGTGGACAACTGGATTGTTTTTTAGTTGGTTCAAAGTTTGGAGTTTACCATATCGGTTTTTTTGGTTTTGAATTTATTAATTATAATAATTATCTACATAGAGTACATACTGTGGCTTGCGTTAAAAGAAAATGTTAATACTGTAACGTTTGACTTACAATTAGTAACACAAATTCATACAGCAATTGCTTCTTCTGCTGGCATAGAAAGACTGTTTTCAGTCTTTTGGTTTAGTGCACACAAAACTGAGAAACAGATTAGGCGTAGAAAAAGCTTCAAAATTAGTAACAATTTTGAAAGCACTCAATAAAAAGGTTGATCAAACTGAGATTGAAACTGAGTCTATATAATATAATCTTTTAAACAAATTTTTCTTAGTTGAGTAATAATTCTTTATTAATATATAAAATTATATTCTTTATTTTATTTTGAGTTATTAATTTTAAAATTTATAAAAGTAGGTATTAAAAAAATACCCAATATGCAATGACTGCAATGCAATTCCCAATTCCAATATGTTATTGTTACCGTTCATTTTTTTGTACTTAAATGTTTATTATTTTTTTAGTTAAAGGAATAACATTATTTAATTATTTGCAATAGATAAAATGTAAAAGTAAAATGCAATGTGTTATAATTTAGATTTTAATAGTTTGTGCAGATAGCTTTATAATTTATAAGTAGTCTTTAATATATTCAATTATATATTGATTGTTACTTAATATATTTAATATCCAAAAAAAATATTCTGTTAAAATAATACTTATCTTATTATTTTTATTTCATTATTTATATTTATATTTTTATATCTATATGTTACATATAAATATAGATAAAAAACTAAAAAAATTCAAACAAAAACCTTTTTGCAACATTAGTTTTGCACGTCTATTAGTTTTTGTTTTTCTTTAGTTTTTTTTCAAATAATCATATGTTTTAATTGCAATGTTTTAAACAGTTTTAAACAGTAGTTTAAAACAAAAATGTTTAAAATAGTGTCCACTGTTTTAAACATGTTTTAATCAAACAGTTTTAAACAAATTGTTTAAAACATGCCAACCCTGAATAATTTTAATTCTATTTGTATTATTATTATACAAAAAAAACACAAGTATAATATACTATGTATATATAATATACATACCACAAGCAAAAAATATACGTTTGACATCGTACAATGTATCTTTTTTCACTTCTTCTTCAATAAAAAGTGCTTTTTTTATTTGAGCACTTGTTTTGTATGGAGACTACCAGACTTGATTCTTTGAAGGCGTAAACCATGATTTATGCACCAACGCAATTATGCCTGTTTCTTCAACACTGTCGCTAACAAATTCAACACTATGTATATTCACAACTATGTTCACAAAAAATAATAAATAATAATTTTATAATTAATTTCATTAAAATTTAGTTTTATTGAGCGTATTCAGTAGAAATGCAATCGTTTATGATTTTTTGCTCGTATAGTTGTGAAAATCTATTAAATAAGACAATTGCAATAACAGTTATGCGTCGTTTACAATGATAGCAAGCAGTACAAAGTAAAGAAAGTGCATATTAATGAGTACATTCAGCAGAACGTAAAGCGTCGTCTACAATGGCAGCAAGCAGTACAGAGTAAGCGGTAAGCAGTAAGCAGTACGAAATGAGATTTGCCCATTTTGTTGGGAATAACGAAATGAACAAATCCCATTTTGTACTACTTACTGCTTACTGCTTACTCTGTACTGCTTGCTGCCATTGTAGACGACGCTTTACGTTCTGCTGAATGTACTCATTAATATGCATTTTCTTTACTTTATTAAAGAGAAGAATAATTCTGTTATGACACTTTTACTATCTGATCGCTAACACAATTTCGACAAGATGGCAGTCCAATTTTCTTTCTTCAGAAAACGCGAGAGGGTAAATAAAGGAACGTTCGGTAGGCATACTTACATTTATTACAACCTCAGGTGTAATGTCAATAAACCACGATACAAAATTATAGTATATACACCATAGCAAATTTATAGAGATAGGGATACAACGTTGAAACACAGCATCGACAACCAAAAATGAAACGCTGCCCCGTCGAAACACGAGAAGGATACCGAAGAGCCACGTACCACGTCCATGTGCGTTCAGCATGACGATGAGTGGCACTATCTGTACTCCGCGCGTTTAAAATTAAGCCGTCAGTTTAAGACTTCAATATGACGTCAGTTTAAGACTTAAATATGACGTCAAAATAATGTCACATCGTGACGTCAATATAAGGTCACATAAAAAATAAGTCACTTTGACGACATATGACCAAAAATGATTTAATTGGAAACGTCAAAATGACATGTGCTTGCTACCTGGGGTATGATGCCAGACTTGATCCTGATTTTTTAACAGAATTTGATCAAGTGCACGAGGAGTTGTATTAAAGATCAAACATACAAAGAATTTTCTTGGCATTTGTAAGAGAGAATTTTTAACATTTTATTTTTAATTTTTTGAAATATTAATATTTATTCTAATTCGTTTTTTTCACATTATTTTTAAATAAAATAACAATTTTTATAGCTGATTCTCTATCATCAACATCGAGGATATCAAATCCATTACTTTCTCGCACATCAACACCTACCTTATTAAACATTACAAATAAAAATGAAGAATGTGACGAACAATATATATGTTCAGATGTAACCGATATATCGAACATTAAAGAACAGACTACATCAGATTTTGAAGAATACACATCTTGTTCAAAAAAACCTAAAGTAATACATATTAAGGACGACATAATATCAAAAGAGGTTTGTTTGAAATAATTATTTTTATGAGCTCAGTTATTATTTTTATTTGTTTACTGCTTTTTACTGTTAAAATGTTAAAACTTTTAAAAATATCATATAGGATCAGTTTCAAAGTTTATCCATTGTTTCAATAGATGATTTTTTGATTAATATGTTTAGTTGCAACTCTCTTTGCGCATATATATAAAATTTACGTTTTAACACATCTTTAAGAAAAAATTTTTTGTATTTATCGCAATTGATAGAAATTTAAAAGCTAAAAAAATAATATTTTTAGCATATTGCTTTATTATTATTGCGTTATCATATAAGGATGAAAATATAGTATAAGAAAAGAGACACATATTTTTCCTGACTTGCACTACATTCTTATTTAAATAATCTATTCTTGTTACTAATATTTCTATCTTAATATCCTTTTCCTATTTTTTTTGTCCTTTTAGAGCTTATACAAATTAATTAAAAATTCTTCATGTGGAGAAGAAATTCTCCAAAGTTATGAGATAAATAAATATTTGCCTGATAAATATAGAAAATTATTAGTAAAACTAGTGGTTCATCATTTATTACAATATAAAGAAAAAGTTGGTAGACAAATCTTGTCTTGTGAAAAATGCAAATATGCTGAAACAATTATTGAAGTTTTTCCAAATTTAAAAAATCCAGAAGGGAATTTGAGTTATGTGTATCCCGTAGTAAACAGCAAAATATCATATTATAAATATTTATTTAGTTGACACACACACACACACACCAATATTTTAATATTCTACTAATTTTACAAAACTGTTTATTAATAATATATTTATTTTTATTAAGAACACTTTTATGACCCAAAAACTGGAAAGGGATATATCGCTTCGCGATTAGCTAATGTACAAAGGAAAGAAAATAAAAAAGTTATTCTATCGGATGAATGCAAGAAAAACCCGATACTAGCGTAGCTATTGAACCTGTGGATGAAACAGATACTATTAAAGATGCAATTAATTTTATGAAATATGCGACTATTGAGCAAAATGATAACATAATTGAAAAAGTAAAGGAAACTTTTAAAGCAAGGAGGTACTTATATTTAAATGAACATTTTTTTGAAGTATTTCCAAGATTTTTGGATTATCCCGAATTGGTGAGTTTTGAATCTTTTATAATTAATTTTTTCAATAATTTCGAACTTTTAATAATATCAATATATGTATAATATAAATATATGTATGTAGCTATAATCAAATGTAATTTAAAACATTTTTTCTAGATCGATATTGAATTTGAATTATTATTTCCTCATATTCAAAAAGCTATTTTGAATACATCATATCCAAACTACGTCAATCATATTTTAAATGTTTACAATACCGAAAAACAAGATAAAAATTTACTTGATAAAATTATTAATTAAAATTACTAGTTGAAATTATTAAATATATTAGTATGTAAATTTCTAATATTTTTCATTTTATTCATTAGATTGGGATCGTGTTACGAATTCATATATTGCTCTAACGCAATTAGTACCTCCGACTGCTAGAGGAAAAGTCTGCGGCGAGAGAAAAAGCAAAAAATATAATTAAAAAATCAATTATCTATATACAGGTACATATATGTACATCTTGATTCCTTGAATTATATATTTTAAATCAACTAAAATAGATTCATTGCACTAATATTATCTGATCTATTTTTCTCAGAGTGGAACACCGCTGCATACTGATGAAAATAAAAGTCAACCGAAATTAATCGCAGTTGGGCCAAACAAACTCGCAATTGACCAATATTTTTTGAAAATTGATAAAAACTTAATTTTATTAGACACAAAAGACATCATTAAGGCTATTGATTATCTTTTTAAGGCTCACTATGTTTTTCATACTGAATATGACGGAGATTTACAGAATTTTTGGATATTAATGCAACATTATTTTTACAAAATATCTAGTAAATGTACTAGTAAAATTATTGAAACTTTTACAAACATTGAAAGTGCAAAAAAGGAAGCAATGCAAGAAGGTTAGTTGAATCGCGTATTTCTTTTTTTGAAGACTGAACAAACAAATCTTCAGTTGTATTATTTTTATGAGAAAAAGAAGAATTTTAAGTTTTTTTATTTTCTTATAATTTTGAAATAAATTAAAATATAATATATGAAGCAAACGAGTACGCAGTTAAATCATTTTGTGATATTGATTTTAAGTTTTTATAAAATTCAACAATTTAAAACTATAATATTATTTTAGTTAATTAGTTATTTACAATATATGTTTAAAGTATAATTATAGTTAAGTTAGTACCTCAATTATTACATTTTTCTATTTTATAACAATGGCTTTTAAATGTTATTTGTGCAATTACGAAACATCAGAAATAAAGCAAATATGTGACCATTTAAGAAATCGACATATGTTGTTTGATAGCTCAAATCTTAATTTAAAATGTGCAATTGCAGGTTGTTCTTCTGTATTAAAAACTTATAACGAATTCAGAAAACATTTTAAAAAATGTCAGCAATTAAAAACCCATCTTCGAGTGATGAACAATCATATGATATTAATAATGATCTTGATTTTTTATCAACAGTTAACGATACTGATGTTGAATTAAATGAACAAGATAATTTTATTGATAATTTTCTTTGCAATGATCCAATGACCAAGATCCAGAAAAATATATAATTAACTATATTATAGAAATGTATTCATTAAGTTTACCAGAAATTACAAAACCAAAATTCTTGAAACAACATCAGAGTTAATAATTTTTTTACTTGAAAATATCCCAGATAGCACAAGGATATCCGTAAGACATCCAAAGGACATCCAGGACATACATGTAGGATATCCTGAGGACATCCTATTTTAATCCTCGGATGTCCTTTGGATGTCCTCAGGAAGAGCAAATGATAGCCGAATATTAGCCTCTAGAGAATCTAGGGAGATCCTGTGAAACATCCTAAGGACTTCTATAGGCTATGTTAGGGATCCTGTGAAACATCCTAAGGACTTTTATAGGATATATTAGGGATATTTTTCATACGTTTCAAGGAGAAAATTCTGAAATAGATCTGTTTTTTTCAGCTGAACTGGCTGCTAGTTCAGAATTTATCTTTTTTACTCCACATTGGAAGGAAAGAGATAAACTCTGAACTAGTGCAGCCAGCTGAAAAGAACAAAAGCCTATAATACGAATTATGATTACATTTTATTATTTACTGTAAGTACTGAAAATAGTTCACATTATTTGATATTTGAGGCTTTCGTGGTGTATATGAATATTAGATTTGGCTTTCGTGTTTAAGCTGTGTAAATTCTTTATTTGGTTCCAAATATTTTATTCAAAAATTAAATTAAAAAAACGTTTTGTATTGTTATATCTGAACTTCTTTTGTTTTACATTTTTATATCCAGTAATTGCAAATTACATTATATAATAATTTATTAATTAAGATAACTAACATTAATTACAAATATTTGCAATGTACAAAACACAAAATTTTATGAAAGAAACTTTTGTAATAGCGGATAAGTGTACTTATATTAAGTTATAAACTTTAAAGTAAATTTATTTGCATGAAAAAAAAAATTTTATTTTGTACAAATAAATTTATGCAAACAAAAAATTAATTAAACTTTAAATTAAAATTAAAAGAAATAAGAACTTTTCTATCAAAGTACAGCATAGCTGACATAAAATATATGAATATTTTCAACATTTGTACTTAATATGAACGCTATTCGCTTTGTGCATGAATGTGGAGGGGATTCGCGAAACGATTTAGGCGCTCATAGTGATTATTTTGGAAAGTTAGCCTGAAACTGTCAAAACACACTAACTTTTTAATAAATTAGAAAAATGGAAAATAAACAATTAAAAAGAAAAGCAAAATTATATTGTTGTGTATTAAATTGCAAAAATAATTCTTGTGATACTCCAGATAAATTATTTTATTGTTTTCCAACATCTAATGTACATTATCCACATAAAATACAAAGACGTGAAACATGGTTAAGAGCAATAAAAAAATTAAGGTAAATATAATTTACTAATGAATAAAAATTCCAAAAATATGCACAAATAGAGCTTATTGATTTATTTTAATAATTTTCGTTTCCTAGACCTGATGGCTCAGATTGGAAGCCACATAATAGATCGCGCATATGCAGTGACCATTTTATTGGAATTAGAAAATCAGAAGACCCTCGTAGTCCCAGCTACAATCCCACCATTTTCTCAAGTATTTATGAAAAAAAATATACTTCAGACAATGTTGCTCTTGGGCGATATCAACGTTTTTTAAAAAGATCATCTAAAGAATTCGAGAAAGAAGATTTGATTAAAAAAAAGAAAAATATTGAGTATCAAAACGAAGATTGTAATCTTTTAATTCAGCAAGATTCTTTAGAAGAAAATGAAAATAATATTCTTGGATCTCGGACAGTCGATCAAGGTCAAGTACAAATTATGTGTGAAAAATTTGACTCTGAAAGATCAAGCATACATGTATTTATATGCAATTGATATATTTATAATGACAGTACAAAGTGTTCTGCAGAAACACAAACATGTTGCCCAGAAGAGCCAAAAATAATATACAATATAAAAAAAACGGCTGAAAAAAGTTGTGGAAATCAAGTTTCACGTGTAGATAAAAGTGTTGGAACACCTGGTTTGATAAAATGTGAAAATGGTTTTCATGGTCTAAGAAGTATAAAAACTGACAGAGAAATGCTTGATCTGGCTGGAGTGACGTTAGCAAATTTTTCATTACTGTTAAAAATGATTATTGGAAATGAACAATATAATTATAAAAAAAAAAATTAATGAAGAAAATAGATTACTCATATTTCTGTTTAAGATGAAATGTGGATTAAGTTTTTCAGCCTTAAGTGTGCTATTTAATATAAATAGAACAACAGTAACAAGAATATTTTATTCTGTGCTTCAGTATTTGAGCAGTGCTTGTCAAAATTTTATTACATGGCCTAGTCGACACGTCGTAGATGAAACTGCCCGAATGTTTCAAAGAAAATTATTCTAAATGTAGAGTTATTATTGATTGCACAGAGTTTTTGGTCGAGACACCTTCTTCTATTGAACATCGAGTGTTGTTTTACTCTCAATATAAAAACGGATATAGAATAAAAATTTTAGTTGGTTGTACTCCATTAGGATTCATTTCTTTTAGATCAAAATGTTTTGGTGGACGTGCAACAGATTCACAAATAACAATAGAATCCGGAATATTAAATTTATTTGAAGAAAATGATCAGATTCTTGCTGACAAAGGATTTCCTCAAGTTAAAAACAAATTGGATGAGAAAGGAAAAAATTTTTTACTAGTTATGCCTCCTTTTTTGAAGAATGGAACCTTCTCAGAAGAGGAAGTAGAAGAAACCTTATAGAGTAGCTAGTATACGTATTCACATAGAGCGTATAATGCAACGTCTTCGAACATACCATATTTTAAATAAATTCAGCCTAAATATGCTACCATACTGTGACGACATCATTACCATGTGTTGTGTGTTGGTGAATCTGCAACCGCCAATCATAGCAGATAATAACAATTAAATCTCTTTAAGAAATAATAATAATAATAATAATCTTATTAAATCTCATTATAGGTATATATTTTGTTTTATGTGTTACATTAGAATTTATGCATTATATAAATATTAAAATGTAAACACAACATTATAACTTAATAATAATTTTTCTCACATTTTTAAAAAACTTAATACATAAAATTATTTATTATTAATATTTTTATTTAAGATTTCAAAATGTAACAATATAAACGTTATTTAAATTTATAATTTTTAAAAAACAATATTACTTTAAATAATTTAAACAACAAAAACTTTTTATTATAAATTATTAGTTATGTAAGAATTATATAATGCATTTAAATAATATTGAAAATAAAAATTCTGTATTTTAGGAACTACTTGTTGCAGGAATATTTCATCTCTTAAAACTGTTGCTAAACAGCTATCCTTTCTAGACCATACATATAAATGACACACATGCAATCCTGTTACATACATTTGAATCTGACATTGAGTATAATGCGAATGAGAAGCTTCAAGTTTTATCACATTATTTTCATCGAAGTATAAATAAGATACATTAAATGTATTTTTTGTTGCATCAAAAATTGGCTTATAACTACAAGATGAAGGACATTTTATTTCTAAAATTTTTAAATCATTCGTATCAATTACAATGCCATCAACACTCGCACAAAGCCACGGTTGAAGTGGATTTACAAATAAACCTAATATTTCAACATTTTTATTGTATTTATTAATATAATCACATATAGCTTTTTTTTCATTTTTCTTTCCATATTCTAAAGACGCTATTTTCAAATCTTTAGGTTTCAAAAGCTCAATTGCTAATTTATTTTTATCTTTTTTTTTGTTACATTTTATATTATGTGCTTTAGTCGCACTTATTCTTACACATCTTACATCAAACCATTCATTGCATTCACTTTGATCTTTGGTTCTTATGCACAAATGTAATAATTGATCATCCGTAAGTCTCACATTTATATTATAAAAGTTGTCTAACATAACATCTATCATATGGTACAATGTTTGTTGTACCATAAATTATATTATGTTTAGATAAATTTATTAATTCTAAAATTGTTTTTTTCATTTGATTATTATTAAAACTTTTTATAACATTGTCTAAAATAACTATTATAATTTGTTTTACAATACTTTGAGTTTCTGTTATATTACTTGCCTGTAAAATTCTTAATAATGCACAATCATTTTTCACATCTGATATCTGAAGATTAAAAGGAATTATTACTTTATTCTTGTAATATAGCTTTCTCTTAAATTCTTTGGTAACTATTAGTGGCTTGCAGTACATTTCTTTACCAAGTTGATAATCTGAAGGCTTTCCCCATTCTTGATTTATAGATGTTTTTGTTGCACTTCTATCAGAGTTTACATACCATATTAAAGCATAAATATGTTTGCATTTCTTTCCTGCACTTGACACACAATTACAAGAAACATGAAGTACATGACGATTGTTATCCAACTAAAAAATATTTAATCAGTTATAAAAAATATAAATTGAATTATTAAACATTAATATTTACCTCTAAACTAACTTTGTAGGAGTGTAAAGTGACAGAAGTTTGACGTACGACACTACCTGTTATCAAAATACCAGTGTCATTTGTATATTTTTCTTCTACTCTTTGAACATGAGATACTTTTTCATGAGCTAATTTTTTCCCTTTTACGATAGCTTGAGGGTGAAAATCAATTGAATGAGTAATCCCTTTAAATCCTGTTCTTAAAATTATATTCATTTTGAACAATTTATCAGTCTAAGAAGAAAAATAAAAGAAATTGTTATTAGTTAAGATAATATTTTTCTCAGTTTACAGGTTAATATTTAACATATTTCATGAAATAAAAATCATAGTATTAATAATTACATTATTATAGTAGTTAGAAGAATTATAGTAGTTAGCAGAATTATAGTACTTACGATATTTAGATTATATGTGTAATTATATTATAGTGTATTAAAAAAACGGTTTTATTTTAATTCTCTTTTTATATGTTTCATAAATTGTTTCAGTCTAAGTATTATATTTAATCGTTACGCGGCGCCACATGTAACCATGCACAAAGCGAATTGCGACATAATTTATAACAAAATAAAATTATGCTTAACTCTCGTCAGAGAATAAATAGACTAGTAATTGCAAACAAATTAAGATTACTTTCCAGATAATGACACAAACCGACATAAAAGTATCATTTCTACTTTTGTATGATACACACACATTAGCAACAAAGGTAAAATGACTTTTGTATTGATTTTTGTCGCTAACTGGAAAGCAACCAAAATAAACTTGTAACTATATCAAGACCTTTGTGTAAATTTGTTTGCATTTGAAATAAAAAATAAGTAATTTTTGGTTTTATAAAAATGAACTTATAAATAATAAATAAACGCAAATTAAAACAAGTTTATAGGAACATTTGTAGCTATCTTGCTATATAATGCAAATAATAGTTGCATTTATTTGCATACACTTGGGTCATCTTGTGAATATACATTTATATCATCCTGTCCTAAGCAGCAAAATGACGTCATAATGACGGTAAATTTTGGTCACAAAAAGACCGATTAGACGTCTTAATTAGGTCTTATAAGACCCGAAAAGACGTCGATATGTCACATCCACAAGACGTCATTTTCTGACTTCTTATTGACGACATAATATGACGAATATAATACTTAAAATTGACACAACTTCGATATTTTAACAATTAATACATGGCATCAGTTTTAGCCCAGTAAGAATAAATCATTCAGACCACACCTCGTCTGTAGCAGTAGAGCTTGCGACGGCTGGCGGAACTTGGGTCCGCCTAGGCACTAGAAGGCTTTGCAGAGTCACCGAGCTTCCGAAGGCGAATATCGTCCACGTCGCTTGCCGCCGCCCCGATCACCAGGGCCAGCATCGCGGCCAGGAGCAGACTACGAGGCTACCACCAGGACACAGAAGCGGGTGCAGTGGAGTCTCCTCGACTGGAAGCTGCAGCCGCTGACCTTGTCACCGGTACGCCTCACGCGGCCACACCGCAGTCTCCTTACGACGTGGGACATCCGGGTCACGCGGTATACGTCACCAACCGGTCCCTGGCACGTGCCACCGCTGCTGTCGCCGCTGCCGGCTTCCCCGCAGCACCAAGGCGTCACATCAACCGGCACTCAGACCAGTGCCATCAGCAGGGTGCATAGGGGCACTCAGTACCCGCAACATAGCCGAGAGACCTCCACACAGTGCCAGGTCATCACCACCAACGACCAGGCCACACAGTCGGATCTCTCCGACTGGGAGACATCATCGGTGACTACGCCGGAAAGAAGCTACACCCCTCCAGGGACGCCGCCGGCACTCCGCACCAAGTGGGGTCCTCCACAATACACGAGGACGGAGCCCCACATACAGTGGCGAGAACGCCTAATCTAAGCGCCACTACAGCGCACAATCGGCCCTTTTCAGGGCCACCCCAGAAAACGAAACAAATAGAACTGTAAAAGTGTACATTGAGAATAAAACAATCAAACACTTAAGAATACCAAGAGTCGTCATTTGGCGGTACCTGTCCAGCGGCATCCTCACTATAATTAAGTGGCGTAATTAATATAAATACACAATTATAATTATATTATTTATTTATAATTTATTTATTTATTATTTTAAACTTATTTATAATTAAAAAATTACCTTCATAATTATCAATAATTAAATTATTATGCGTTTCCTCATTTATTTCCATTAAATTAGTATTCACTTTTTCCAATTCTTTTTCTTTGTTGACAGATATCTTTTCTATGTTTCAATATAAATAATATTAATTATATAAATAAGATTAATTAAAATATTGTGTTATATAATAAAATATGTATTATTTATTTTTACTTACTCTTGAATTGCTGTTTCGATTTATCATAAAATGTACTCATTTTTGTATCATGTGTATCTTTTTTCATCTGTGGAATTTTAGGGTAGCGTGGTAACTGAATCCTTTCGTCATCAGTAGTATCATCGCTGCTTGATATTGCTTTTTTGGCTCTATTCTTTCGAGATTTTTTTAACTTTTCCGAGTTATCGCTTTCTGAATTGATGTCCGATATATAACGATCAAAAGAAACTTAAATTATTACATACTTTTAATTTATATATATATATATATATGTATATATATAAATATATATATACGAATGTAAGCGTATTACATATAACTATCTTATTTGCAATACTTCGTACATAATTCTTAATGTAATTATTAATATATTTAAATTAATATCTTTATAAATATGTTTATATATCGTAGTTCGACTGCTAGACATGAATGGTCTAGTGATAATAATATTGAATTAACGTTTAAATATTGAAAAAGGGAAAAGAGCATAAATCGTTTTATTAAGCTATTTGAATTTTCCCGCTGTAATCGAAGAGAGCTTTCTCTCCAAATTCTCTCTCGTTCCATTATGACCGCCTTGTCGTCTGCTAGTTTTGACAGGCGCGATGTTGTGTGTTCCTTCGATTGTTGTCGGCAGTATTTAGATGCGATTTATTCGTATTACCGCGTTGAGATTAAATGTGATTATAGTGGAATCTCGTGTAAAATATAAGTTAAAGGTCAGTGGCAAGGAAGAAGATAGATAATTAAATAAAATAATAATTAAAGAAAAAAAAAAGAAAATAGTGATGGACGGCGACGGGCGTTAAGACGAGACGCTGGCCGTTACACTGTTACAAAATATCCTTTTTCAATTGCTTTTTGTAGTTCGCACGATATCCATGTACCCTCGAATTCGCGCTCGGAAGGAATATGAGTGCACTCGGTGTGCGAAAATGTCTCGCTACAAGTGCGGCATACCGCGAATAACAATTTACCCTGTACCCGATACGGTAATACAGGAAGAAAGAGATCTTGCGGAGGGAGTATTTTACAACGTATGATTCCTTCAAGTGACTCGAAATTATACCCCGGTGCCGTTCCAATTATTGTTACGCATTCCTCGCCAACGTATACTGTTGGATGTCCAATCGGGAAGACGCCTGTTTTTAATACATACGGATACAATGAACATACATCCACGTACTGTATTTTCTCGCTCTCTGTAATCTCATATCGGGTTACAATATTTCCCGTGCGTCCACCGTAGAAGGCCTGACGAGGATCGAGCGGTTCGTTTTCTACCGCTGGATGTTGTTGTAAATATCCCCGCATTTCGTCATTTTCCCGCACTTCGCGATCAAAATCACACTCCCATTTCTCCGTCACCCTGTATTTCCGTCTTCGAAGACGAAACGTCGTTGCGATGGTGTGTTCGTATCGTAAATCGATTGTATCAACGCGATCCGACGAAAGCGATTTATCGCGATTAATTTGAAAACAGCGCGGACACCCATGCCAGTAACATCCGTGAAACTGGAACACGTGATGTATGGTAGTAGCGTTTTCCACTGACTCGTAATAACCGTCGACGCGAGTGCCATCGGGCAGACGATATTCCCGGCTTCGTCCTGCATGAATAATGTGATAACCGAGTTCACGCTCAAGCCACAGCAGCCATTGTAGCGCTTTACGCGATTGCATATTCACACTCCTATAACCCCCTGTAGGAATGATACCTATCTCTCTATCGCGCAGAAAATTTTTTCTAAAAACTCTCATGCAAGTAGAGGCAATAGTGGTGCATTCTTCGAAGGGACACACCTTTCCGCGTAGAAGAAAAATCTTCCTAAAAGCCATACAAGCTAGCCTAAGAATATCTACATCTTTGCGACAATATTGTAATATTTCTCTTTGAAAATCGAACACATAGTTCTCACGGGTCATCTCGACATGCCACGCGAGAAATTTCTCACGTTCTCTTGTTCTCATGGAATCGGTAGAATAATAGTATACTTCGGGTAGTGGTCCGACATACGATTGATTATCGATGGTATTAAATAAATGTGGAAAAACTCCTTTACCCGAAGTGTCCGTCAGACCGAAGGCCTTAGGTAAATCGGATAGACGCATCGGCATGTAATTAATACTGTCAATAAATTTCGTATGTCCTACCGTTAGTACAACTATTTTTGTACCGTTTAAAATTACCTGAGGTACTAATGATGTTCGATTTTCAACGATATATTGCAAAATAAATTGTGCATCAAACGATTTGGCATTATGCGCGATACAAATTAGTCGCTTAAAATATTTCAACGGGCGCGTTGCGAAATCTACGAATTCCTGCACCGGGTTACGACGAAATATATATTCGCGAACTCCATACCATCGACATCTCACCGACGTTTCGTTTATATCGGCACACGACACACAAATTTGTTGTGCAACACAAAGTGTAGGCACATGAATTTTTACAGTACCTTGGAGCGTTTGATCCTGTCGCGTCTCAAAATCGTAAAATATAAATGCTACGCGATTTCTTTTATCACGTGTACGTTCACTCGGTCCCTCGTTTCCGCAATGTTGCAGCTCTCCATTATCATCGATAAGATCGGTATTAGAAGTGTCGGAATCGTTATCAGGAGGGATAGGAAGCATGTAACAAAGATGATTTAAAGGTTGGAGAGAACGACATACGTTACAGTAACTCGCGCCGCATTCGTGACGTTTATTTTTATGGATTAAGCCGCAGCCGTTGCAAAATTGTACAATTTCGCAAATACTCCGTCGCGATTTTCCATCGTACGATTTTTGAGTGCGGTGACGCTCCAAGCATGCACGGTTAAAAAATTCACGTCTACAAATTTCACATCTAATAGGCTCCTCGTTAGTCAACTCACACGACGGAACGGCATTACAACGAGGGCATTTATTAGAGCATCGATGTCCACTCCTATCGATGCGATAGCTTATGTTACAGGAAACGCAGTAATCTCTACCCCCTGAGGCGGCTCTTAAATTTAACATTACATCATAATGTTTAATATTATTATGGTATATTATATTTAAGCGAGAATTCGTTTCGCGATGAAGATTGGCTAGAAATTCGACTCCGTCGTATAACGGTTTACCACCCCGACTAAAAGTATCGCCATTATATATTACAATGGCGATATTATCCGCGGCGAGATATTGCTGAAAGCGTTCGATTTCGGGAATTCCACAGCCTTCCTCCGGAATCGCGACACCGGCATCGCTCATTAGTTGCAACGCTAATTCTCGTTGTAACACGGAGTTTTGTCTTCTCACTGCATTCCATTTTTCGTGCAAATGTCCCATGCGTAAATTTCCACGCTCGTTGAAAATTTGCGCAGCTACAAGTGCACGAGGAAGACATAAATTATCTGTGTTAGAAATTGTTAAAATAGAACGCTTAGCAATAACTTCACGGGTAGATGCGTTAACATTTCGTCCGCGTCCCGCAGGGGGTGACTCTAAAAACGCGAATGTTAAAATCTTGTGTCATATCGAGCCCACCGGAAGTCTGCGATAACGAGCTTACAAGTCCCCAAATATTTTCATGTGTCAAATCGCACGAAGGTCGGAATGATATACCGGCTGGACCACGGATAAAATTCTCGGAGTCAAAAGAAAGCCCTATGTAATCGCCCACTTCACATGACTGTATTGCGTATGTGTGGAGTTCGCGAAATGCGCTTTCTAGCCACTCGTAAACGTTCTCGCCCTCGGATACCGGTCGTATATGAAAAGTCGCCTCTCTTCCCTCTATTCCGAAATTTCTAAAACGTCGCGCGTTTTCCGCTAATAATACAATATATCTAAAATTATAATTTACCCGACGATCTATTTCTTCTTCTGCTTCCTGTGTTGCTTCGTCGTCTTCTTCTTCTTCCTCTCTCAAATTTTCACGATTGGCGACAGGGAGATTGAGAGATTCCTCGTTGGCTTCTTGCCGTTGTTCCACGCTCCGTCCCCTACCTATTTGCACTGAGAAAAAGATTAAAAATGATTTATTTAAAATAAAAATTCAATAAAGTAATGTTTTACTCTCTCGTATTGGAGTTTTATAAAGAGATGTTAAAATTCTAGCAATGACTCACACTTATCTTTGTTTTTCCTCTCTTTTTCCAATGAGTCTTTATGGTTACATCGGAGAGTACGAAACACGCGGATCGATAATTGGAGAGTAAGAAAATTCTAATAAAATTTTATTTAATTAAAATAAAATTTAATCAAGAAAGAGATAATTAGTTAAATTATGTAAGTCATTACCTTCCGCTCCTATTTCTTCCTCTCCCTCCTGAACTTCCTCTTCTTCTTCTTCTTCTTCGCCCCCTTCTTCTTCTTCTTCTTCCTCCTCATCTTCTTCTTCTTCTTCATTTTCTTCCTCTTCTCTTTCATTCTCAGAAGAAGAAATTGCATCTTGCTCATTTTCTTGTTGTTGTGAAAAAATAGTAACTTCGTCAAAGGGACTTACTTCACGAGGAGTTTGCTCACGTGGTTCTTCCGTGACATTTTCCTCACTATTCGGTTCATCCTCGGTTAAATCAATAACCGGATGTTTGATCTCCGGATTCGAAATGATACGCGCTCGTCCTGAAACATTCAATATTAAAAAATTTCTTAATAAGAATATGATACTTTACTTTCTACCGAGGTGTAAGTTTATATTAAATACTTACGAGAGGGTCCTGCCTCGGGCGAAGTATCCGCTCGACGTCTTCTATCACGAACTAGTGATAACCGTAAATCTACTCGACGATTCTCTATTATTCGCGGAGGCGCACGAAATTGACCAACTTCAGCGATTAACCCGAGATGAGTGTTACGTTGCTCAATGTCTAGAAAATTATTAATTTTTATAATTAAATTTGCTCTATAATTACTTGTATAATAGAAAAAAATAAAAAACTTACCATTTTCAACGCTCCTCGGAAGAAAACGTTGATGATGCAAGAGAAGAAATTCTATGTGTCCTCCCACATCTTCTTCGCTATCACCAAAATATCGTCGCGCTTCTATCACTTTCCCGGCAATGTACAAAAGTTCACGAATATTGACAAAATGTCCTAGACGGAATAAAACCGCGAGCACTACGCTAGGACACTCACCCGCAAATTTTCCAAAAATATGGTAATTCGTTTCATCGATGTTCGATAACTCCGACAAAAATTTTCCCATATTTTTTCCGCATAAACTCTGCGAAAGCAAAATACAGCTCTCGATGACATTTCTAAGATTTGCCATAATTAAATTTTTTTACACTCACGCACACGTTGGAAAACACAAGTAATTCGTTAGCGTAAACTCGAAATTGATTTTTACTAACGCTTAAACTCGTATTTATACCCGTTTTATGAAAACGCCTCTTTCTAGGAAGGAGATTTGGAAAAAATTTCTCAATCTCCTATTGGACAAGATTATTTTACAAAATTTAATATTCCCTGAAAGACTTTCGGGGGAAAATCATAAATATCAAGAACAGATAATTTTATGTATCCCCCTTTTTTATGTATCGCCCTTTATACTGGATAAACTTTACGATAAGGTTTCAGAATGACTGAGGCTGAGATAAGCAATTTCTAGCTTTTTTTGTCATTACTTATTATCATTCTTAAATACCTAAATACACAGATTTTCACATTTTTCCCCATGTTTCAGAAATTCTTCTTTTTTATACTGGATAAACTTTATGATAAGATTTCAAAAAGACTGAGGCTGAGATAAACATTTTTTTTTGTTATAAAATTTATCTTGGAATTTATAGCTTGTAAACAATCGCGGTGCATTTTTGTCAAATACAGCTATACATTCTTAATAGTTTATACTCTACTAATATTTTGGGTAATTATTCAGTTTAGCTGCCTCACGAGATATATCAATAAATTTGCACTCATTCGACGCGTTTTTGCTTAAAATGAAAGAATCTGGCAGAAAAAAGCGTCGCTCTGTCCCGCAAAGCGAAATATTAACAGTTAAAGTTGACTACTTTTGGGTTAGGAAATCTGTCATATCGACATGATGAGTACTCTCTACGATCACATGCGCATGCTCTGTGGTATAGTAGAACAGCTTACACCACACACACACACACACACACACGGGGGGGTGCAAGGGGGGCCTTCGGCCCCCCTCCCGCACCCTCCCCGCCGGGTGGTGCCTACCTGCCTAACCCGGACGGAAGGGTGAGGAGACTGTATGCCGGTACCGTCCATGCGATGATCATGTACGGAGCCCCTGTATGGGCGGAGAAAGTCATGGCCACCCGAGACATCAAGGCTGAACTACATCAGCTGCAGAAACGGGTGGCTGACCGCCTATGCAGGGGGTACAGGACTGTGAGCTGGACGGCAGCCTCGGTCCTGGCGGGGATACCCCCCATTGAGCTGCTTGCTCGCATGTACGCGGAAGTGTACCAGCGTACATGCGAGCTGAAAAGGGGGGGGTGAGACTATAACGGACCAAGACCGGCATACGATGAGGGCCCGCGCTCGACAGTCCTTAATAGAGCAGTGGAACCGGGACCTCGAGGATCCGAGGCTGCCCGGAAGAAGGACTGTCGAGGCCATCCGGCCCTGTCTAAAAGAATGGTTAGACAGGGCCAAAGGCGGGGTTACATACTGGATGACTCAGATACTGACCGATCACGGCTGTTTTGGAAAGTATCTGAGTCGAATAGGCAAGGAACGCATGGCGCGATGCCAGCAATGCGGCGAAGCGGAGGACAACGCGCAGCACACCTTAGCCGAGTGTGCTGCGTGGACCGAAGAAAGAGAGGAGTTGAAAGCGGTAGTAGGAGAAGACCTCTCCCTTCCAACAATAATAAGGGAGATCATTGAGTAAGAAAAGAAGTGGGGAGCCTTCTCCTCCTTCTGTGAAAAAGTTATGGCATAGAAGGAGGAAGAGGAAAGAGAGAGGGAGAGGAGCGGAAGGAGAAGACGCTCCTTGGAGCGGGCGGAGGAGGAGGGGGAGAGCAGCGGGGAAGAACCCCCTCCACCACCTCGGAGGGGGAGACTCACCCGCCTCCCCGGGGTCAATATTGACCCGGGATGAGGCTTTCGGGGGTGGACCTGTGACGCTTAAGTCTTGGTCTCCTTCCCCGACGACCTCCCAGGAATTGGGGGCGGGGGCGAGTAGGCTACGTTCCGTGGCATGCTCGCCCGAACCCCCCCCCCAAACAGGCAGCCTCCTCGGTTGCGGCCGAACCCTAGCTCCCATGGCAGCGGTGGGAGTCGCAATCGGGGAGGCTGGGGGGATCGTGTTTCTCCGAGGGTTGGGTCTCGGCCCGACTATCGGGGGCGCACGGCCCCCCCCCCTCGGACGGAGATGCAGCGGGAAGTGTCCTCTTACCGGGAGCCACAAGGCACCGGGGGGGAGGGCATCACCGCTGTAGAGAAGACTCTTCTTTTTTAGAGGAGAGTCCTCTGGTGAGAGCCTCCGGGGCTGATTGCCAAATCCAATCCCCCTTTTGGGGGTTGGAGGGAGCATCGGCCTCAAGGGCGGGGGGCCGCGACTCGAGCGGGAACACTCAAGCCGCGACCCCGCCCACTCCAAACTTCTTGGGAGGGCGCGGCGTGGGGTTGGAGTCGCCCTGCGCCGCAACCGCGAAGACCGCACGACGGCGGAGGGAGAGACTGCCCTTCAGGGTGGTTCCTCCACGAGAGGTAAAGGCGGGAGGGGCGGCGAGACGGGCATGGGATTCCAGCATCCTCGCCGCCCCCTACCTAACGCCCGTGAAGGACACTCGCTGAGGTTTTAGTGAAGTAAGCTTGGGCCCGTTGGCCGAATCACTCGTGGTTCGGTCAACGGGAACAAGAAGTCCCACATAACCGCCGCCTCTTTCCCGGGAGGCGGCGGTATCTATAAAGGATTTCCTCAGCGAAAAAAAATAGGATGTTTGTAGAATATCTGGCTTGTCTATATTATTTCGAATAGCTTACAACGTCCCAAAATGATCCTAAACACATCCAGGATATCCTGAGATATTCCCCAGGATATCCTATATTAGAATTGTTTTTTTTTTCAGAAGGTTATTCACTCTTTTTCTCTCGAACATCTGAATATACATTTATCTCACTTTAAGTACAGAAAATGTTAAGAAATTTAGATAAAACGAGCAAACCTATTATCGTTAAAATATATTACAAAATATTAGATATATAAAATTTCCTATAAATATCCTAGGGATTTCCTTAGGATATGATCTAGATTTTTGCATAAATGTTATTTATATAATAAATATTGGAATATACAGTTGCGTTTTTTTTATTTAATGTATCTCTCTTGAAACTGAACAACTTTTGTATAAAACATTTGTCTGAAATATTCTTAATATTTTTCGAGATATTTCAGATCTGTATCAATAATTAAGATGGGACATTTTGTATATAATTTGAAAGTCTAAGAATAATATTAGATGTAATTATTATAATATCGTGTAATTATTATAATATGTATCTTCTGTCATGAGTCTTATCTTTAAGAAGTGAGTCACATATAAGGAATAACAAGCTTTTTAAATATCGCGCGCATATATGTATTTAGTAAACGCGCATGCGCAAAAAGTATATTTTCGCGGAATATATCGGGAAGTCCTCATCGTATATATGGCGAGCATCGGAGTTCGGGAGCTCGAAACTGTAGAAGGCGAATGCTGAACTGTACAGTGCACGTGTCAAACAATTTCATCGAAAAGTTTTGGTAAGTAATAAAACAAGCTGTAAATTAATTCATCATGAGGAGTAAGTCAGATTTCAGATATGACGCATTAATACAGTGAATGGGTGCTTTCCAGTAAAAAAATGCAAGTCATCGCAATAGCGCGATTTTATTCAAGATTGTCTTTAATAGTGATCCAGTCTTAAATTTATATAATCACGAATTAGGATCAAAATTTGTTTATTTTGCAATTATAAATCTATGTAGAGCATTGTGAAATTAGATTGATTATCACTATAAAATATGAGGTTATGAAAGAAAATTATCCTAGAATTCAACTTGTGCCGACTTGTGTTTCTTACTGGAAAGCACTTCATTAAACAAAAATCATCACATGTATAAAAGGCTAACTTTTAATAAGGAAAGCTTTCTTTTAGGGTGTTGAAAGAAATACTGCGGCAGCTGAAAGCAATAGCACGGAGTATTCAGATTTGGCACAACAGTGGCAACGTAGCTGTAGTGAAAGGAGAGAATACGTATACAGGCTCAACCAGAATTATAATTGACATAACAGTGGTAAGATATTATCCTAAATATTATCTTTATTCATAAAAATTGTATTATTTATTCTATTAATGAGGAAAAATATATCTTAAAGATGTATACACTTAGAGTCCCGAAAAAAGTGATTTCTGGTCATTTCTTTTTATATATACTATGAAAGCTTTTTTAAAACTTTTTGTACTGAAAAATAGTTTTAACTATTTAGTAATTTTTGTGTGAAAAAATTTAGAATTCCTTGAATTATAAAGGCGATAAGAGAGCATGCAAAAAAACATTTTCCAGTAGACGTAAATCTCTAAACTGCATTTTCTTAAGAAAAAATGAAAGAGGTTTTAAAAAAATATGTTAAATTATTTAATCGGCATCAGTTGTTTATAAAAATATTAATTTTTGACAATGGCGAAATTTACGAGTAATTTGATTGAATATAGACTTTGACTTATTTATTTCGGAAAAAAGTTCTAAAAAAATTGTTTTTAAGTATTATTTTTTTAAACGTAACACTGAGAGGTCACAATGATATACTTTACATAATATTTAAGCAATATTATTGAAAAATAAATGATTAATGTTACAAATTTCAAATTTTAAGAAAGGTGATACGCAAAGTGGACACCAGGTTGCTTAAGTTAAGTAGAATTGGGATACTTACATTAGATTTGACTAATCTTTTTAGTGATTTATTTTAAATTGTATTATCTGGAACTTTTTTAAATTTTAATTCTTTAAATTTATTATCTTAAATGTGTTATCTAAAATTTATTATTTTAGATTTAACAAAAATATTAAATTATTTATAGATATATTGAACATGTCGCAGGAAAAATCTTTATACAAACGTACAATTAGTTCTTCGCATAGAATGAAAATGATGAAGTTAGAAACAGAATTTATAATGGAATCTTTTGATAAACCATCAACATCTAATTCGACATTGTTTTATAAAAATAAGTTACAAAATGAAAATAAATTACAAAACAAAAATGAATTACGAACTGAAAATGAATTACCAAACGAAAATAAATTACGAACTGAAAATGAATTACCAAACGAAAATGAATAACGAACTGAAAATGAATTACCAAACGAAAATGAATTACAAAATGAAAATAAATTACCAAACGAAAATTTTATATCTGATAATGATACAATATTAAGTAAATCTGACAATGTTATAGAAAGTAGTGATTCGTGTAGTTGTGTAGATTCGAATAGTGGATCAGATCAAAATATTAACTTTAAAAAATTTTTAGCTGATTGGGCAGTTACGGAATGCATTCCGCAATCATCATTGCACTTGTTATTAAATGGTATAAAACAGTATACGTGTCAAAATTGTAGTTTTGGTATTCCATTTGATCCAAGAAGTCTTTTACATATTCCTCGCAATACTTATACAGATGTTTGTGGTGATGGTAATTATTATCACTTTGGTTGTCAAAAGCAATATTAAATGCCATATCATCGATTTCAAGAAATATTACTAATATTAAAATATCTATAAATATCGATGGATTACCATTATTTAAATCATCACCACAACAATTTTGGCCAATTTTGGGATCTATAGCTATGTTAGGGGAGGGTATCTACAATTCTCCCCTTTGCGAATATTGCGAATGATAGCGAACGTTTTATGAGACGAAACGATACGAAAGCGACGCGAATGCTTTACATAAAACGATAATTACGCAAAGCCGCGTGGATAGCGAGATTAAACCAATACATATGCAATTAATGAGCAAAGGTAAGCGACTCACCGTGCGATGCGTGCCTCGTGCTTCTCAAGCAGATCCTCCAAAGCTTTTCCGTGCAGCATGCAGTGAGCATTAAGCGATAAAGCAGTGTAAGTAAGAGAGAGAGAGAGAGAGAGATAAGCGTGCCGAATGCAGTTCCTTCCATCCAGGCAATTTCAACTCCTGCAAAGGGATGAAGTCTCCTCTCTTCCAGTGAGGTATGAGCAACCAGTCGTGTAGATACTGAGCCAGTATTCGAACAAGTGTTCCGGAGCGGATCTCGTGAGCAAGTGTCCGAGCCTTCTTCCTGTAAGGCACGGCAAGCGAGTAGTGTGCTCCCACACTCAATAATTTGGATCGATGGATAGCGATGGCAGCACCGTTTAGTTAATCGATTACCTTTGGGCTCCGATTCGCTATCCATCGGCAATACGTACAATAAAGTCAAAATAATTTACAATAAGCATTCGAAACGACAAACATGTTAAAGAAAATATAACTAGCGCGATAACAATAATAGACAAAACTAACATACGACACGAACAATTGGTGAGCGCCAAACAAGCTAATTTCAAAAAAGTTATTGTTATTGGTATTTATTATGGCACACAGAAGCCATCTGATTCAAACGAATTTCTCAGAAAATTTGTGGATGATGCAAAAATATTATATGAAGAAGGAATTATTATTAATAATAAAAGAATTCCATGTTCGATAGATTCGATTATATGTGATGCGCCAGCAAAAGCATTTATACTGAAAATAAAAGGACATAATGGTTATTCGAGTTGCACAAAATGCATTACCGAGGGTAGTTATATTAATAGCAAAATGTGTTTTCCTGAAATGAATGCGCAATTACGGACAGACGCAGAGTTTCGTTTAAGAAAAGATGAAAATCATCACATTGGATATTCAATTCTCTCGGAAATTCCAAATTTGGATCTTGTTCAAAATGTACCTTTGGATTATATGCACCTTATTTGTTTAGGTGTTGTGCGAAAATTATTGTACATATGGTTATTTGGAGAACTTAAAGTTCGCTTACGACACAGAAAAGTTGAAGCAATCTCATGGCAGCTAGAAAATGTGTTAAAATTATATATGCCTTGCGAATTTGCACGTAAACCAAGATCACTTACTTTAGTGAAATTATGGAAGGCTACAGAATTGAGAAATTTCTTACTATACACTGGCCCTATAGCTTTAAAGTTTTTTCTTAAAAAAGATTTATATGATCATTTTCTAGTGCTACATGTGGCAATTAGAATATTATGTTCCTCAAAGTTACAAGACTTTATTGATTATGCTCATGATCTTCTTCTACATTTTGTATCATCATTTAAATTATTATATGGTGTACATAATGTCTCACATAATACATGGACTAATTCATATGGTACAAGATGTAAAAAAGTTCGGTACATTAGATAATTTCAGTTCTTTTAAATTTGAAAATTACTTACAAACATTCAAAAAATTATTTAAAAAATATGATAAACCACTAGAACAAATTGTTCGCAGATGCATTGAATATGAACAAAATAAGATCAATAAAGTAAAAGAATCTGAAATAACATGTTCTCATTTTTTAATAGATCTCAAATCTACTCACATAAAAGGTCTTTTAATAGAAGGTTGCTATAATCCTCAATATCAAATAATGAAATGCTCCAATACAACAATACGTATCGATACATTAGCAGATAATTGTTGCGAATTAAGAAATTGAAACATTATTGAAGTTAAAAATATTGCTTATTGTAAAGAACTCAATACAAATGTTATTATAGGCAATGAATTTTGCGATAAAAAAGATTTGTATGATATTCCTTGCTCTTCGTCTCTTATAGGAATATTTACTGTGGAGAATTTATCAGAATTAAAGATGTGGCCAGTAGAAGATGTTAAAACAAAATATGTTAAACTACCATTTAAAGATATTATAATAAGTTTGCAGTCTTCCCATTGCTGCATCAATAACAGTAAAATAGTTTACAAAAAAATATTTTTTCATTATTTTTAACTAGAGAAGGTGTTTCTTATAGATGTTTGAATCCTGAAAACAATACCGCAAACCAATTTTTACCAACACATCAGGTTTCCGACATAATTAAAGTTTAATATGCAGAATATGACTTTTGTTGCAATATTTGAAATTTTTTTGTAAAAAATATCTCAAATGTTGCAAAAAAGCTATTTTCTACGTATCACTATAATTATTAATAATTATAAACTTTAATTATTTCGGAACTTGATGTGCTGGTAAAAATTGGTTTGCGGTATCGTTTTCAGCATTCAAAAATCTATAAGAAACACCTTAGTAGATATACTATGCCGGTTCTAACCCAGGTCCTCTGAGGGGGGTGCGGGGCGCGGGGGGTTCTCCGGGGCGAGGGGTATGACGTCACGCAGGGTGGGGGTATCTCGATGGTGCGGGGGCTGATGTCACGCGGGTGGAGGGGATGTTTCGACAAAGGAGGGGGAGTTTTCTGAGTGCAATATTTGTAGATGGTATCTTTACGACTTTTTTATGAGGGTTCTTAGACATTTTCCTAAAAAGGTATAGAACAAGCGCCGATGATTGACAATTTTGTACCCTCGTTAGTATAATTTTATTACGGAAGCGCCGATGTCCGGCTGCTCGAACTTGTCAACGGAGCGTTCTAGAATCCATAAAACTATGTTTTTTTCATTTTATGGACAAAATGTCCATTAAATGTCCATAAAATCATTAGGATATTATGGAAAGAAATGAAGATTTTAGGGCCGACGCTGCGACGAACATGTCTAAACGTTATTTATAGGTGCAAATGTAAAAGCGTTGACGTTCAGCAGATTTGTACCCTCGCGGAAAATCGGTCGTAAACGAGAGCGAAACATTTTTCTTAATATTTTTTTTAAGGAAGAATGCAACGTATCGGCGCCAACGTTCGGCTGCTTTGTACCCTCGCAGAAAATCGGTCGTAAACGAGAGCGAAACATCTTCCTTAATATTTTTAAGGAAGAATTGCGATAATTTTGAGAGGGATGGGGGTTGAAACTTATGGAGAGAGTCTGTCTCCGCGACGTTTGTCATAAAGTCTTCAACGTTTGTGCAGTTAAATACAGTGAAGTTAAAGTGGAAAAATGAATTTTGAAAACATTGAGCGTCATGATGATCGGCCCAGGTGGGTCGATATGATATTTCGCGATGATCGACCCAGGTATCACGACTTGTGGTATAATTCGGAGCGTGAGGTGCATATTAGATGGGTGCGGATAGGGCGGGAATACGACCGCTATTACAATGACCAGCTGTGGGGTGACATGGAGGAAGATTACAATGAATGGGACGATGTGTGCTGTCTCCGCAAATTGTTCGGTGAGGAACCGTACCCTCCTGAACCTGTCAGGGAGGCACTATGGGTATAGTAAGTACCGCTATTTTTATTAAAAAAAATTTTTTAAATAATTAATAATAAAAATTTTCTGTTATGCTGGAGTCCTGCCTGGTCACTACCGCAGTTGCCGCCACCGCAGTCACCGCCACATCATCCGCATTCGGCCGCCCCACCATTATCCAGGCACTTAAATTTCATATTTTAAATTTTATATACTTTTTTTTATTTTTGAATATTTTTCTTTTCATATTTTATATTTTAAATTTTTAATTCACACACACACACAAAATTATAAATATTACACATACCTATTTTATGAATAAAAAAAAATTATTTTAAATATAAAAACATATTTTACTTTAGAATAATTCCTCTCTTTCCTCCCATTTATATTAAGAATATTATTATAAAAGAATTATTATTAATATTGGAAAAAAAAACATTAAAAAAAAAATTCTCTTTCTTGCGAATACCTTGCGCTCTCCTTCGCTGCATCATCTCTCGCGCTCGCCTCTCTCTCCTCGCTGCGCCTCGCGTCATCTCTCTCTCTCTCCCTCTCTCTCTCTCACCTCGCTGCGCCTCGCGTCATCTCTCTCTCTTTCTCCTCGCTGCGCCTCGCGTCATCTCTCTCGCGCTATCTCTCTCGCGCTACCTCTCTCATGGTCCCTAGCCTCTCGGACCCAAGCCTCTCGGTCCCTAGCCTCTCGGTCCCTAGCCTCTCAGTCCCTAGCCTGACGTTCCCCCTTCCCCGTATGACGTCATCCCCCGCAAGGACCATGCAACGAGCTACGTATGAGAGCTGGGGAACTGTTTACGGATGGGAAAGAGTGCGGATTGGAAATGCATACAAAGAAATTACATCATAATTTAGACTTAAAAACTCTTTATTCTTCTTTTAAATATTTTTTTCTTACATATTATGAACTAAAAACTAAAGCTGCCAGCTCGCAATCGATGAGCTGATGCTTGTTGAAGGCGTCGCTAGCGCGTATTACATTTGATACTTCTTTAGGATTCGTTACATTGGACGCGATATTTGAAAATTGCGTAAACTTGATATCGACTGTATTGGTAATTTTAACCAATCGGTCAAAAGTTACATCAATGCATGGATCGAGATCGAACATACGGTGTAACGTCGATTCGATCATCATCATGCATCCATTTGAAGATTCAAGACTTATTAACTTGGCGTCGTTAATCGTACGAACTCGCACTGTTAACGGTCCAACGCTTATAAAACTGTAGGCATCTTTAGAGTCGTTTCGAAACAGATTTTGAATATTGTGACGTTGCTCGTAGAGTCCCTTCCACGCTTCGAGAGATAATATCAGTTCCTTTCCTCGATGATCTCCTATGGCGATTTCCACGTAACTCGGTGGATCCACTTTGATACCAATTTCGAGGAATTTAAATTCCGTAGCTGTCAATGCATATCGTCTACTTAGTATACGAACTGCACGAGGCTCCAACGAAATGCTGTAAAAATGAAATTAGTTTGAAAAATAATACAATTTGTAAACATATAAAGACAAAAATAGAAAAATAGAAAAAGTTAAACTTACTTGTCGCATTTGTTCTCAAACGATGGAGTTTCATTACAATTCGGTATGTAATTATTCACATGTCTGCCGGAGCCGCTGCTTCTTTCAGCGTAGTACATATTTCCAGATTTTAAAAGTGAAACCACCAGTATGAACGGTTAACGCGACACTGATCGTATAAAGAAATTAATCGAGTGTTGTACATGACGCTTATTTTTAAAAGTAGTGGGGTAAATGTGGTGGGAGATTCTAGAATACTATTGGCGCTATGAAATTTAGGAGAAGGGGAAACGGCGCTCGGATAAAAAGAATTCTTAGAAACGATTCGTGAGGAAAGGAATGAGGAGGGGAATAAGAGATAAAACACATTAATGTTTAAATATTTTATTTTTCCAAATCTTGCAATTCTTTCTGGCGTTGCGACCACCAGTTAAATATTTTGAATACATTTTGTAATGCGCAATTCTTAACATGTTTTCCATATCGCATAGTGTTTTTAACATCTAGATTATTTAGAGACTCGATATCGTCGTAATCAGCATCCAAGGTCTCAATAATGAAACCGTTTCCCGCATCATCCAATATATCGGCTAACCATTCTCGCTTTTCAACTCCTTTTACATATACGAGAATGGATTCTTCTTCTTCTTCATGTGGTCCACCAACGATAGCTGTTGTAATCAAACGCTGAGCCATGCTGTATGGAACGTTTCCATCTTCCTATTGCAATCCATGATGATTTCGAGTCAACCATGAGGCTTGGTGTCTCTCCGATTTTATGAGCACACCCCATGGTACAGGACATGCGAAAAAATAATGTGACAAAATAAATCCTCTTCTCAGGATTGCCGCTTCCTTTACAATGAATTGTTTATTGAGGATAAACCCCTGTAGGTCCACAAACGTTGGTACGGACATGACGAGATCTCTCTCTTCGATGTATCAGTTAAAAAAGAAGAATGACAACTATCTCATAACACTTTGATTTATATTCTGCTATGCTTCCCCCTCTCTCTCTAAATTGTTGGTGCGTTTAGGTGATTTTGCGCACAACGTTGGTCAACGGGTTGTACTGGATCACGCGATCGTGTATGATGAGACAATACGCAGTGGTATTCATCGGCACATTCTCCTTACACTCGAATTCCAATCTCCAACATCCACGGTTGCTCTTGACCGATTCGTTTTGTCGAGAACAATCGATGATCACGAACGGACCGTTACGTAGAAACATTGAGACGGTGAGACTCGGCTCGAGATACTCGTATCCATAATAGTTCTTGCAGAAACGCGCATACGTATCGTACAGAATCGACCATCTGTTTCTATCGAAATCCAGATTCATATCGTCGTACGGATAACATTCCGAGTTCAGATAGAATTTCGCATTGGTCATCTTGCAATCGTCGAATCGACTCATATCCTCAGACATGATGTTTTTCCGACCTGTCTGCAGAGCGAAGATAACATATCGTGGCTTCTCCAGCTGAGTCGCTGTCTTAATGGCCCATGAATGCTTGGTTGTACGCTGCAATAGCGGATACTCATACAGATCCCACGAGCGAAAACCCATGCTGAGGTAATGTCCGCTTTCCAGAGCGCGCAGCATCGACAGCTTCTTAATTTCGCTCAATAACACATGTGGCATTCGCCATTGTATCTTGAATATGTTGATCACAGGCTCCAGCGTCGAATCTCCAACCAGACAATTGTTGTCGTTGCGCGATCGTATTAAGATTAACTCAAGACGAGCGTTAATCACCACTTATCTGTAATCCTCGCAAAATCCCAATAACATGTAGAGCGGTACGCAAAAATTGAAGTTTCCATTTGCAGTAGTCGGATCAGTCCAGCCGGCGTTTCTCATAATCACGCTTCTATCGGATGATATCGTTACATAGTTTTTGAGCAAACTTGTTATTCCCACGTTTCTGTTGCGATCAATCTCCACGCCATCGAGTTCGTATCGAATCTCATCGAACATGAATGCGACACAATTATTTCCCAGTATCACAGCAGATCTTTCGGCTGGTTTATTTATCTTTAGCTCTCCCTCGATGTAGGAAACTTTCATACGGCAACGTATACAGATCCTGTTGTTGTATGGGTATTCTTATCTCATCACTGTGTCCGAATGTTGTGTTAGCGAACGGGTTGTACGTGTGAATCTCGATCTTGACGATGCGATCGTCGAAGATTGGCTCGTCTCCAATGTTAAGGATGTCGGTCATTGTTCAGATGTTTCGCACTGCGAATCCCAAAGATTGTAAAAACGCAACGTTTGATGCGTTCAGTTTCTTTTTCTTAGTGCAACCGGATGATTGGATATTAGTGAATGTCGACGTTGTTGTTGTCGCTGGCTCCGTAAAGATTGTGTTATCTCTCGTGTCTTTCGATCCGTTCAACACGAGCATCTCATACACCACACACGTACGTTATCGCTGTCGTCGTCGTACGTGCAATCTAATGGTGATCTCTTCTCCTCGAAAATCGAGCAATCGTCTGTCCTGGTCGACAACGCGTAACGTTAAATCCGTAATGCTCCGCACGATGATCAGCAGGTAAATGATGTGCGTCGGTGTTTCCGATATCTTATATCCTGGTGGTACCCTCGGTGAAAATTCATGTATCGTATGAACGAGTTTGCCGTTGCTGTACGCTCCCGCGGTCACATTACATTCTACGCGGATAATGTTCACGTTGATAATATTAATCGGCATGTCCGACTTGTACCATTTTCGCGGCTGTAGTATACGGTTCGAGAATCCTAGCAGCGATCCAATGTTGTTAGGCTTGCTAAAATTCATTCTGTAGGCGCATTTAATCTCGCTCCTCATCATATTATAATTAGCGCGGAGCACTATCGGATATTCTCCATCTTCAAAGTCACCGTCGTCATTCGTCCGAATATGCGTGTGTCAGCGTGTTTTTTAACATCGTCACGAACAGCATGTCGCGGACGTTTTCGTGAAATTGCATGTTTTAAAAACTCATGTATCGCTTGCAGCTCGTACGATCCCTCGGGAATCGTAATTTCCGCGTCATCTTTGCCAAAGTAAAATTTATTATTCGAGGAATTCACGTTCGATATCGTATGATAAGTCTCAAAATCCGCTAGACCTAGCTCGTATTCATCGTCGCTCAAATCTACGGCGGGAAATTAGTTTACCGCGAGAACACTACTCTTCCCGGTCAGTGTGAATGTCATAGACATGTTGACTAAACTGTTAAACGAATACTGAGTTAAATAGCGCAATGTCAGTCTTTAAATTCACGTGCATCGACCGCTCGGAGAAACTGTAAGCACAATTGTCCACAGATGCTTTGATAGTAAGTTTGAACAGGTGTGTAATTGTATTGTATCTTTGTCACATTTAAATATCGCACCAATTCATTCGGCGGTCGAAGATTGCCGAATCTGTCAAAATATATAGCGCGATCCTCCCTCTTTGCATAAGCTACCCAATGAATACCCGATCCTTTAGCGTTATCCAAATTTACGATGCCGCTCTCGTTTCGATATATACCACCGATCGGTAATGAATCACGCATGAAAACACCTCTAAAATACGGAATGTGCATACGTTTTGCCAGTTGTAGCAATTGTATGTTGGTAGTTACGCCCTGTGGCATTTTTAGCGTCTCTTTGACGTTTTTTTTCCCCCCTTTTTCTCGTTGAAACTCCTCGTCCGTGTTTGTATGGAGCGAGATACAATCCGTGACCTTCCATGGCGCGATTGTGACGTAGCATCTCTTGCAACTGACGTTGTGCAGCTTTTCCGTCGTTCACCATCTTTGCTACACCAGCCGCTCCACCGACCAGAGATCCGAGCGCACCCAACATTGGTAGAATATCGGTAATACACCCCCACGTTTCGCTACCGGAAGTATTCGTTTCTTCGCCATCTTTTTCTTCGTCTTCGTCTTTGTCGTCTTCAGGCCCATACCGAACTTCGTCTTGGCTTTCATCGCTGCCCAGACAGCTGTGGCGGCGGCTCTCTCACCGAGAGTCGAATCTCTCGCAACGATGCGAGTTTGCGCTTCCTTGGCGAGTATCCTATCTGCCGCGTGTCTCTCGATGAGATCGTTGCTTCGAGAGTACGCTATATCGTGTTCACGGCACGCCGCGCCCAATGGGTTGATACCTCGATCGCCTCTGGCTAATCGCTTTTGTAGTCGCGTGCCCGGACCGCAAAACTGATAGCCGGGGATATGGAATTCGATCGGAAGTGCGTTTATCGCCTGATTTAATAGGCCTCTACCTATTTTCGTTGACATTCGCTGCAATCTTTTATCATCGGCGCTGGACCGTCAATGTGCGTTCGCTGCCACGGTCGATTGTAATGTTCGAAACAGCGGCGATAGGTTTGAACCTCCAAATCCGCCTTTATATGTTCCGGAAGCTTGTCCCACACGCAGTGGACGTAATTGCCGCACATTCGCAATAAAACTGTTTTCGACACAAATTGTAGCTGTTCAGCGCTCAAATTACAAATATCGTAAGGACTTGATAGCAAGACAAACATTTTTTCGTTACTGAGCAATTCGCGGTTCCGCGCAGCTATAAATAGGCAGACGTTCGATCCAGTCAGGAGTGTGAACATGAATTTCGTGCGACAACCTTTCGCAATACGCGTGACGAATTACGACGCCAGATTACGATCGATGGGGGACAACGCGGAGATGCGTAGACACGGTACGATACTGCCAACTACTATACGCGCGATCGTTTGCGGCCCCTCGAATTGCGGTAAAACTAACGTTTTGATTAGTTTGATAGAAAGCCCGCACGGCGTCCGCTTTGAAAACGTGTACGTGTACTCAAAGTCGCTGCAACAGCCAAAATATCGGTATCTGGAGAATTTGTTGACGTCGATCGATGAAATCGGCTATTTTACATTCTCCAATAACAGTGACGTCATTCCACCGAGCGAAGCATGTCCAAACTCGATTTTCGTTTTCGATGACGTGGCGTGCGACAAACGAAATACGATAAGAGAGTACTTTTCAATGGGACACCACTCGAACGTCGACTGCTTCTATCTCTGTCAAACATACGCAAGAATACCGAAACATCTTATACGCGACAACGCAAACCTGCTAATCTTGTTTAAACAGGATGGTACCTTGAAACATGTGTACAACGATCACATGAATACCGACATGTCATATGAGGATTTCAGTGAATTATGTCGTACTTGTTGGCAGCAAAAGTATGGATTCCTAGTAATAGACAAGGATAGCTCTCTTACGAACGACCGATACAGAAACGGATTTAACGTGTTCGCGATACCGCAAAACAATTAGTCGTTGCCGATGTTCTGTCGCGAGGGGTGAACCACGAGCGTTCGACACTCTGTCAACATGGCTGAGAGCGATAATATTCGCGAGCGTGAAAAGATAGCGAAGGAAATTGCGAAAACGAGTGAATCAATCCGCAAGAAACATCGCGCTTTGAAAACCGGTAAGATCGATGACGATATCGCAGTCAAAACCCATTTTAGACCTATTATTGAGCCGCTACAAAAGATTGTCGATCGCGGTGAAAAACGAGCCGGAAAGTACCGCAAAGATTAAAATCTTACCCATCAAGCGGTACAAGGAGGAAGAGGATGAGGAGGAAGAGGAGAAGGATGATGCGACACCGAAAAAGAGGAAACGGTCAAACCCGAATCGCTCATCGACACCGCGTACATCGGATGCTTTACTGGATGAACCGCTGATAACCTCTACACCGTTCGCGACAACGAGAATCGTACAACCTATGATACCCGAAACACTCGCAAACAAAAATGTTTTCGAAACCTCGGGCAGCACACTCTAAACATCGTTTGTTCGAAACACATTACAAACGCTGGAAGGGCAAGAAATGTTGCGAAAGCACTTGGGACCACTGGGACAAGAGTACATCAGCACTCTCCTCGGTGGCGACAAAGAAAGGAAAATCGATCACGTGTACGGTGTCTATTTCGACAAGGATGAAATGCGTCTCGGTAACAAACGATTCGACATTGACAAATATGATTCTATAATTATAGACAAAGTGAGGTACATTGGTACACCAGGATTATACGAGTTGATCTTCAAGAGAATTCCCGATGATGACATTTACACGGAGGATGATATGCATAAATACAAGAGCATATTATTGGCGACGAACGCGCATAAACGCAATTATGACACACAAGGCCAATTACGAAGCAACAGGGGATACAAGTACAAACATATAATCGCACCATTGATATCGATTGAAAAGAAAAAATCTGGAAAGGGAGTATTCATGCCTCACGCGATGGCGCTAACCGACAATAAGATCGATTACATACACTGGGATGACCCCAACGAGCTAGTGGATCGGGTACGATTGCTGGACGCTTCGCGCCGAGCTGGCCACAACGCTCACGACAATGAAATCCTGTCGATCATCGAGGAACTTCGTGAAGCAGGCATTATTATAAATTGAATGGTGTCTCGACAAATCTAATCAGTCGATCGGCGTCACTCGTATCGGGAAAAAAAATGCCTATCAACAAATTTGGATTATTCGAACCAAGAAATGATGCAACCGGCACAAGCGGTTCTTGGGATAGATTGGTGAAAAGTTATGTGCACGAAAACGCTCTGTGTCGCGTCGTTACGGACTATGACGCAAGGTCGCGGAAGATTCGTCGTGTAGCGCAACCTGAGGCTGACACCGATGCCGTCAACAAACTGTATGTGGAATCCTGCGTTAAAAGATTGATGAATTAACAGAAAGAATCAGATGAGAAGCTGACTTCGTTCGAGAAGGATGTGCGGGCAATACAGATTGTGATAAACGAACTTCAATGCGCGGCTAACGCTAACGCTAACTCAAAAACGGCTATCAACCTGAATGAGCAGCAGTGAACGGGTTAGGAGCGGCTATCGAACGGTTATCGAACATCTACGAAGAGTTATCGAACGGCTACGAACAATTATCGAACAGCTACCATGGATTATCGAACTACTATCTAACTACAATGAGTGGTAGTGGTAGTGAACGGCCTAGCAACAGCTGCGAACGAGGCTACCAACAACTCAAGCAGAGCTGCGAACGAGGCTATGAACAAGTCATTAATGGCTACATGCAAGGCTACAAACAACTCAAGCAGGGCTGCGAACAGGTCAGTAACGGCTGCGAACGGGTCAGGAAAGGCTACGAACGGGTTAGAAACGACTGTGAACAAGGCAGCGAACGAATCAAGAACGATTTTCGAATGGGTCAAGAACCGAAGTAAACAACGCAAGAACAGCTCAAGAACGGCTCAAGAACGACTACGAACGGCTCAAGAACGGTTCAAGAACGGGTCAAAAACGGCTACGAACGGGTCAGGAACGGCTCAAGAACGGCTCAAGAACGGGTCAGAAACGGCTGCAAACGGGTCAGGAACGGCTACGAACGGCTCAAGAACGGGTCAAGAACGGCTACGAACGGGTTAGGAACGGCTCGAGAACGGATATTGAAGAGCGACAAACGAAAATGAATCATAAAACTAGCGACAAACGGCGATCGAGAAAAACCGATGAAGCGAAGAAACAACATAGTTTGGAGAAACGGCAGTTGGTGAACGAACTGCACGCGCCGGCAAGGAAAAATTTTCCCCGAAGACACGTCATAGTGCGGGGATACGATGACCTGTGGCAAGCCGACATCGTCGAGATGCGTCCGTATTCTCGTTTCAACAAAGGTTATCACTACATACTCACGGTCATCGATGTGTTGAGCAAATACGCGTGGGCCATACCACTCAAGAGTAAAGGTGGAAGTGAGACGGCTGACGCTATCGCCGAGATAATTCGAGATAGCAAGAGATGCCCGAGAAACATGCAAACCGATATGAGGAAGGAATTTTACAACGCCGACGTGCAACGGCTTATGCGGAAACATAACATCAATCACTATTCTACATATTCAGTAATGAAGGTATCGGTCGTCGAACGATTCAATCGCACGTTGAAGAACGACATGTGGAAGATGTTTACGCTGAACGGAACTTACAAGTGGATCGACGCATTGTCGGAACTCGTAGCGGATTACAACGCGCGCAAGCATCGAACGATCGGCATGCGACCCGCCGACGTCACCACCGCGATCGCTGATAACTTTTAAAAACAGTATATAGTAACATAAAGATTGCCGCTCCGGCGAAATTCAAAGTAGGTGACCCGGTACGCGTTAGCAAGTACAAGAAACTTTTTGAGAAGGGTTACACACCAAATTGGACAACCGAAGTGTTTAAAATTATTAAAGTGTAGCGTACTAATCCCGTAACCTATCTACTCGAGGACTATCGCAAAACATCTGTCGCTGGAGCGTTTTACGAGCACGAGTTGCATAGCGCGAATTATCCGGACGTATATCTCGTGGAGAAAGTACTGCGCAGGAGGGGTGACGAGGTTTATGTAAAATGGCTGGGATTTGACAATTCGCACAACTCTTGGATACATAAGGATAATACAATTTAATTCATACAAACTGTATTTATTAATTACTCAAAAATTAAAAAAAATATATAAAGTGTACAACATATAAAAGTATTTGAAATATAAAAATATGCATAAAATATGTGAAATATAAAATCTTTATTAATACATCCTTTCCGTTCCAATATATGAAATACATACACATATGTTACATTATATTACATTATATTTTATAAGGGTATCTGGTAATGTCCCCATGGTAATGTGTCAGTCGAATCAGATATGATAAACCGCTTATCATCGTACGGACTTAGAGCAATTTTTGTCTCGCAGATGGTATATACTTCATGCAATTTCGATCTTATACATGACTGCTGACGTGTCATTTCAATCTCGTCATTCAGGCACCGCGTATAATCGTCGAATGTTATCGTTCTCGCGACAACGTTACTTTTGACACCTTTTGCTATTTTAGTGTCCTTTTTGCCATCCACTCGCAAAGCATACATTTTTGCTCTGAGCCCGACGAATTCGGTCATTATCGCGCCGTTATTCTCGTCTTTCATCAAGCCTGGCACCTTTTTGTTTGCATGCGCTATACCGTATGCGTTGTCAATTGGATAATCGCTCGTATCGAATCTAGCGATATCGCGTTTCATATTTTCATACACGTCTTCGCATTTAATATGATATATTAAACTGTCGGTGTCAGTGTACATTATCCGGCATCTTTCATGATAGAGCGGTGACATGTACTCGTAGTGAAATTCGTACAGACACACTTTCGATATGTCGAGTATACACATACCAACATAGATTGGTTTGTTAAATTTTACTTCTAGTTTACGTAATTCTACGGCAATTAAATTTTCCGAAAAGACGCTCCTGCTATGGAAATTTGGTTTCGCTATCATCGCCTCTGCTGCGTATCGTCCGTCCCAATGTGTGATGAGTTTTACATCTACATGATTACGCACATTTTCCATAGTTTTGCCAAATATTGCATTGTTCATTAATTTGTACAAATTTTTCTCAAAATCATTTTTCGCTTGTGTTCTAAATTTTGTATTTAGTTCAATGTAATCGCAGAGCCATGCGGATTGAGTAAATTGTAATACGCGATGTATCTTTACGATACGAAGACCGTGACGCGTGCACTGCTGCAGGTTGCGGTAGTGTATGACGTAACGCTTCTTATCATATAGCATTGCGAGAAGCTTATCTTCCCGCTTGCCGGGCGGTTTGTCACGTGTCGGGCAAAACGGTAGGTCAGTGTGCGTGTCGTGAAGATGTTGTGGATACTATAAATCTACTTCGAGGATATAGCCTGTAGATGAATCGAGCGCTATTGACGAGATGTCAAAGTTAGATACATCGTCGACCCATCGAAAATCGGCATATGGCAATGGTTGGCACATTGCCCATCCGTACAAATTATTTACATCTAAATACATTAAATATGATGATGGTTTCGATGGATCATATGACTGCATGTACTTGTTATTAGCATGCGCATATCTTCCTGAACATTGACTTAGACCACCGCGTATACCCCGTTCGATAAACATGACCATATCGATATCGGTAAGCAGTTCGAAATTTACGCGTGTATGTTTTAGCATCGCGTCCCATGTATACCCGGGAAGAGTATAATAATACGCAGGGTCGAGTCCATAACTCGCGATGCAAGTGTCGCGAAAGTTTTCAAATATATCTGCCAACAACAAGACATCAGTTTTTAAGTACAGATCGCTGTATTCACCCAAGGTTTGAATGGAGAACTGCTGCCACACGTTGACGGCGTGTGCGTAGTCGCTCTCGGATACAGTGTCACCGGCTAAAGAACTGTAAAACGATTCGCGTGGTGGTAAACGCGTGTCCTGCAGCTTGTCCACGCATTCAATGTACTCGTACGGAAAGACACCTTTTCGCGTTAATAATTCAACATTGTTAGCGGATAATGCGGAAAAATTGGAACGCAAAATTTTTAACTTATCCTTATCGAGGAAGGATGCCAATTTGTCAAGACTAGCACTGAGAAATTTGTATGAATCGATGAATCGTAATTTCACGAAAGTTTTCCAATCTTTGTCGTCGTCGGTACTATTGACAGTCTTCGTAAATGAAATGTATTTTTCTTTTGTTATTGGAAACACATCTACGCGTCCTTTATACGCGGTAGCTATTTCTTTTATGATGAAATGTGCGTCATAGCCGGATAGATTATGGAAAACTACAGGAATGACATAAGATTCTTTGTAATTTATATTACAGTTTGAGTGAGCGGGACTCCTGTATCGCCCGGTCAGATGACAATGATCGCGTACGCGTGTATCATCCGGCGCAAACGGTTTTTCGCAAATGTGACATTGCGTGGCGCTATGAAATTTTTCCCGTTCATCTTGCGTTAATTTTGTCATGGGGACATTATCAGACAAAATACCTTTTACGCGATGCGCTAAATTTTTAAGTTCTTCGGCGAACCATGAAACGCAATCGATACTACGGCGAGAATTATACGCGGATAACGAGTTGTCGTACGAACAATGTATATAATAAGCGATGCTGAATACCTCGTGATGTTGGGAGTATGACGCATGTTCCGGCGTCTTCTTCAGCACACACTCCAAGTCGGCGTACACCACGAAGGGAAGTCGCTCCTTTCTGTTGTAGTTGTCGAAGTCGAGCCACTTGTCTTTATCGCTTGGTAATCGGATAGCGCAGTCGTTCATTTCTCGACAGTCTACTGTATGTGACTGCAACTTGTCCTCCGATCCGAAATAGTGCAAGGATCTGTGAAAGAAAAAAAAAATTACAATTTTATTTACAATTTTATTTACAATTATTATATAGTTTGCAATAAATATACGTACCGATCGCAGATATATTTCTTGTGATCATGTTTGCTCAGTTGCGAGCTTACGAGGCGAGACAAATTTTTGATATACGCGAAATGCCCAACGTTGTCGTCCTCCTCCACATACAGCATATTTACATGTTTTTCTCTCTTCTGATCGGTGAGCTGTATCGGAAGAATAGATAATTCCTTCTTCCTCTCAATGCCGTAGACGTTGATTGAGATGTTATTTGCCAGTTCAAACTTTTTAATTTGGTTTAACGTCGGAAACTCATTGTCCTGAAGATTTAACACTGTCGTGTAATGGGGATATGAAAATTCTCGTTCCACATGTCTTTCTGCGGGGTACAGAGCCACCACTGACCATGCGAAACATGCATTGTCTTTAGACTGCAAGGTCACCACTGCTCTCTTCGTCATAATTTCTCGCGGCAAGTTTAAATAACACCCAGCACGCATAGGATTGCACTTGTTGACGTTGACCGTAAGATCAAGGATTCGTGACAATGCCCATCCGCTATCATGTTCCTGGAACTCTTCGAGAGACGCCAAAGTGGATTCGATGACGTGCCGCTCATACCACTCGCGTAAATCAGATGTGCGAAAGAGTTCATAATTTCGCGTGTTAATGCTTTTGTTTGCGCGCTTATCACCTGTCACAAACTCACCGTTGAACACGGTATTTACTTTTGCACATTGTGTATTTTTATAACATCTTGCACTTGCTCGAGTACTACACTACTAGCGTCTTCCAAAAATTGTCGCGGTTCGATATAGTCTGCGTTAATCACCGCACCTGTCAGTATCCGATTTTCGAACGCGGTATCGATCTCTCGCCAAACGAGTCTTCCCGTGTTATTATCGCCACTGTAATTACCACCATTGGGTATAAACTGTCTCTGCAATCGAGTCTTTGCACCCTTGAGTCGCGCGATTCTAACAACGAAAGATTGTCTATATCCAATCGAGAGTCGCGGACGCTTGTTACGGCTGTTTTCTTCGAGCAATTTGATAACTTCCTCGCAGCGCAGCGCCCATGCAAAATATTCACTCAAGGGTGACTTGGCGGGACCGCTCCAACAGGTCGCGTTCGTTCTGCTCGATGTTTTCCATTTTTTTTCCTCACTATTATACCACAAACTTCTGACACAAGAAAAGTAGCCACTAAACTTTTTTCACCGCTGCATCTATGCGCTTTCAAATCGTACTATGGTTTGACGCGCTCTCATCCTCCTTATATATATTTCACCTAATTCTATCTCCTTTTCTAACATTTAGCGTATCTCAAAAGATAGTTTCCCGAGATATCGGTTTTATGGATAGAGGAGTAAGGACACAAGCTGCCGAACGTTGGCGCCGATACGTTGCATTCTTTCTTAAAAAAAAATATTAAGGAAGATGTTTCGCTCTCGTTTATGGGAGATTTTCCGCGAGGGTACAAAGCTGCTGAACGTCAACGCTTTTACATTTGCACCTATAAATAACGTTTAGACATGTTCGTCGCAGCGTCGGCCCTAAAATCTTCATTTCTTTCCATAATATCCTAATGATTTTATGGACATTTAATGGACATTTTGTCCATAAAATGAAAAAAACATAGTTTTATGGATTCTAGAACGCTCCGTTAACAAGTTCGAGCAGCCGGACATCGGCGCTTCCGTAATAAAATTATACTAACGAGGGTACAAAATTGTCTATCATTGGCGCTTGTTCTATACCTTTTTGGGAAAATGTCTAAGAACCCTCATAAAAAAGTCGTAAAGATACCATCTACAAATATTGCACTCAGAAAACTCCCCCTCCTTTGTCGAAACATCCCCTCCCCGCGTGACGTCAGCCACGGCACCATCGAGATACCCCCACCCCGCGTGACGTCATACCCCTCGCCGCGGAGAACCCCCCGCGCCCCGCACCCCCCTCAGAGGATCTGGGTTAGAACCGGCATAGTATATCTACTCACCTTCTCTAGTTTAAAATAATTTCTGGCTATAAACTAGTGTAATTTTAAATATGTTTGAGATATAGATACAGTAAAGTCCGAATTTCATCATGGAAGAATTATATATATATTCTATTGTCGAGTTTAAAGATGGTTTACAAATGATTCCTACCTCTTGGTTAATAAAAGATAAGAATGCTGCTTTTTGGCCACAATTTACTTCGCACGCGAGATTTATAAAAGCTGTGCAAAAGAAAATTTTACCTGAAGATAATTGGCCTGTATATAACATAAAAAGGATATTAGGTACTGCAAGTAAGTTACATAAAGAAGTGTTATATAATTTAATGTTAAAAAGTTGCTATTATTATATATATACAATATATATATATATATATATTCCTATACACTATATATACACTATACAGGGTGTCCGGTAATAGTCGCATCAACCGTCGTGTGCAGGTAGAGCTAGTTAAACCGAGTAGAAAAGTCCTCTACCATTTTGCGATATTCTCAATAATAAGAGAGATAATAATTAATAAAGATCGGCCAATTCGCGTGACGACGGCGAGAAGAGACAGCCCAGTTTTATGTCGTTATCAAGCATGCGGCGAAAAGAAACAGTATAATGTTACACGGTTGCTAAGCGCGCGATGAAGCGGGGAGGAGCACTTTACAAAAGACAGTAACTCCATACGAGTAGCGCTAACTCTGGACCCCCGAGTGGACTGTCTCTTCTCGCCGCACGCTTATCATCGCGCGAATTGGCTGATTTTCTTTAATTTATTTCTCTCTTATTATTGAGAATATCGCAAAATGGTAGAGGACTTTTCTACTCGGTTTAACTAGCTCTACCTGCACACGACGGTTGATGCGACTATTACCGGACACCCTGTATATATATATATATGTATATAAAACTTTTAACGCACACAATCAATCAAAGAATACACACATATATGTGCAGATATGAGCCTAGTGTAGACACACGCGTATAACTTTCTATATAAATGTGATAAAATTCGAGTATAGCATATATATATATATATGCATCTGCGGTATAACTCTTTATCGACAAAATCGTGAACATAAATGTGTGAGATTCTAAACTTAAGTGAACCTGATAGATATATATATTTTAACATCTTTATTTAGAAATATTATAACAGGAACAAATATCATTTTACATAATTATCAACTAACAATAGTTTAAGACCGACTCGAATATCGAATATAGCTTAAAAATGCATGTAGGTGTGCGACTCACAGGCATACTGTTGAAATGAATAATCAACGAACAAACTAGACTTAAATTATTAATGCTATCAAATTCACCTCAATATATACAAGTTTACTAATATTAAAATGGTCATAACAAAAGAGAGTTCACACATACATGTATCTACATTAATTAGCGACCAACGATATTTACACTTTAACAAGGGTAATAACACAATAATATTTGTAGCCAATGTCATACAATTTAACGGTTTATTTCAAACGACGACAAACATACCTAATTACACAGTCTTAACGCTCTAAAGTACACAATAATAATAATATGTTTTCAATCTAAAACTCAAAACATCTTTAGAAATACAAATGTACTGCGCAAATATTCTAAGAAGTCAGCAAATATACCGAGAATGTTTATATTTTCGCGACACGTGTCTCATCGATACTGGTCCACGTATGACTATCGAAAGACTGGGGGTAGCCCAAAAATATGTATATAACCGCTCGCAAATTCATCAGAGCGTCAATCGATTCATTATTATTATTAAATTCATTAAACTCAGAGAGATCATATATACACATGAGATCAGAGATTATTAAGATAAAGATACGATTCGCATTATACAAGATTATTAAACAGTTATACTTATACTCACAGTGATACTTATAAAATATATATACGTGTTATAATAAAATTTATAGTAATATTTATAACTCATTTATTCACAAATCTGCAATTAGCCAGCGTCCACGAAACATTATCGTAAGTATTTACAACATATCTAATTCATTCTCAAAGTGAACATTCTAATTAACTATTCAACCGAAATTTAATCTTATACTAACAAGTGAAATGATTTAACTCATCTAACAAATACGTTCGAATAATAAATTAATTATTAACACTGTACGCTAACACACGACACGACTCCGCGACACTCGAATCTCTTCGGCGTCCGTCGATACTCGCATCGTTCTACTGTCGCTCCACTCGTCGAGCATTCTCCTTATTGCATGATACTGTTAACCTGAAATTAACCACAAGTTCAACTGATACATATATATATATCTTAATTATTATTTACGACGATTTTACACTTATCTGAAAACAATTCGGTCTTCCATTAATATATTTTTATCCCATCTACCGCGCGCCTCTCGCAGGGCGTCGTACAGCTCCTATCCTTCTGAGCGCCTCCGAAAGGGCGAGCAATCCTTGACATTAGCTCCTTTTCTGTACTCATCTCTCGGAGAGCGCCTCAATAAGGGTGAACTTCTATCTATCCACAAGGTCACGCCTCTCGCAGGGCGATACGCACATCCATCTTAACCTGTAATTAATGAAAAACAGAATCAATTAACGCTCTAAGAATTAATAGGAATAACGGTAGAAAGGCAAAATCACAAACGCGCAATAAAGCTCAACCAAAATACCTGTATAATAATTATACAGAAGAATAAACATATTTACATAATTTGAAAAGTTAGCGTTATTTTCTTATCACAAGCAGTAACATAGTAAATAAGAGATAGAATTTATTACTCACATTTCCTTCAAGTAGAATAATACCGGCACCGAGACCGAAGCGTGCGTATTAATTCACATTCATAATATTTATGTCGTCCTGACACGTCGCGTTATCCTCATTAGTCCTGACCACGCGTGTTTTACCGCTCGGCCCGCGAGCCAGGCTTATTATCGCTTACCACAGTAGAGTAACGCAAGAACGCGTCAAAAATCTCCCATCAGGACGTCACAGTATTATCTGCAGAAATTTTAAACATTTCAAGGAACAAGGTTTCTTTGAGGAGATTAGAACACTGGATTGGACTGATCTCTGGTCCTCGAGCTGCATAGAAGAAAAGGTGCGGATCTTCAATAGCAAACTTCTGAAATGCCTAGACAATCATGCTCCCCTGCAAAGGATAGTTTACAAAAATCTGCCAGCACCCTGGCTAACGGAGGAAATTAAACATGCAGTGCACGAAAGGAATATGCTGCGAAGCGTATGGCGAAGAAGAGGTGGCGATGTCAATCATGACAGGTTCAAGGCTGCGAGAAATCAGGTGCAGAGCATTATAAGAGCTGCAAAGAGAGATTACTATTTGACAGAATTTGGAAGAAAGGACAGACCGGATTTAATATGGAACAAACTCAGACACCTAGGGTTAATCAAAATTAAAAATAATTATGGCATGCTTACGCACACAGCAGAAGAGTTAAATACATATTTTGCAGGGGCTGGTGTTGACAATAATGATGGACCACCAAGCTGAAAGATTTTCCAACATGGGGAGATGACACTTTTGATGATAAGAAACTGCATTTCAAGTATATTACACCCGATGTAATAAACTGGCAAGAATTAAATCCAATGCGGTGGGAATTGATGATATTTCTGCTAAACTTATTAGGATGACGGTGACGTATGTCATGACGGTCATAGAGCATCTGCTAAATTTTTCTATTATGCACTGCATCGTCCCTTCAATATGGAAGTCTGCTAGCATCATACCAATACCGAAGGTAAAACAACCAACCCTAGCACAACACTACAGACCCATATCGATCTTACCAGCTATCTCTAAGGTTCTTGAAAGGATCGTCTCGGAACAAATTGTAGAGTACCTTGTGGAAAATAATTTATTGGACCCATGTCAATATGCCTATAAAAAGAACGCATCGACACAGACATGTATTATAAAAATGCTAGATGATATTAGGCATGCCGTAGACGAAAGAAAAATCACAATCTCAGTGCTTTTCGATTTTTCCAAAGCATTTGATAGGGTACAGCACAACATTCTACTGAACAAATTAAAAGAAATGGGTTTTTCTAATATGGTACTGAGCTGGATATCTTCCTATCTGACTGGCCGGACTCAGGCTGTAAGGGACCAATATAAAGGAATTACATCATCTTCGATCAATATCGCTGCTGGAGTCCCACAGGGTTCTGTCTTGGGTCCTTTGCTATTCGTGGTTTATATGACTGACATCAAAAGGGCAATACGACGATGTGGATATAGCCTATACGCTGATGATCTGCAGATATACCTACACTGTGAACCAAACAACCTGCATAAAGGCATTGAAGAGCTCAATGAGGATATCAAATCAATAATCGTATGGTCCAATGAGAACGGACTCATACTAAATCCAGACAAAACTCAGGCTATCCTGTTTGGTTCAGCGAAATAGATAAATACTATCATCCTTGAAAACCTGCCCAGTATAATGGTCTGCGATGCAGTGGTGCAGTTCTCCACGTGTGTAAAATATCTGGGCATCTACATCACAAATACACTGTCATGGGAAAAGCAGGTCGTGAATGTTGTTAAAAATATTAGGACTAAACTATATCAACTAAGAATATCTAAACATCTACTATCAGATAATTAAAAATAAACGTAATCACGATGCTTATCTTGCCGCAACTGGATTATTGCTGCGCAGCTCAAACCGACATAACCAGTCAATTAAGCTTAAAACTTTATCGAGCACTGAACGCGTGCATTAGGTTTACATGCAACGTAAAATGGGATGAACACATCACTCCGTACTATCACAAACTACGGTGGCTCAAGATAGACGAGCGAAGACGGTACTTTGTAGGAAATTTAATTTACAACATAATCCTATCTAAACAGCCTGTAACTCTTTACGGAGATTTAAAGTTCCGTTCTGTTCATTGCTCACGACCTACCAGAACTTCTGGCGACCTTCTTGTACTACCGATATGCCGTACTGAGATATATAAGCGTTCTTTTAGAGTCTCAGCATCTGAACTATGGAACAAGCTCCCGTTTTCTCTCCGCGAAGCTAGGACGTCAAACGAATTTAAAATAAATTTTATGAATCTCTACTTAATGCTGGATAATAGACTACGCGAAATAGCTATTCTACTGCCTCAACTGCCTCTACAGCTAGTCAGGCGCAGCTACATATATATTTTCTGTTTCTTATGTCTGCTCTTGTATCTCTATCTTTTATTGTTTCATAATCTCTGTTTTTTACTGTAACTTATTGTATTTCTAACTTTCATTGTATCATAATCTCTATTTTCTGTAAGTACTCTGCGTTGATACCACTGCTT
>NW_028141167.1:16528075-16633486 GCF_030444845.1 Prenolepis imparis
AAGCAGTGGTATCAACGCAGAGTACTTCTCTCTCTCTCTCTCTCTCTCTCTCTCTCTCTCTCTCATATACTGTATATAATTTATGTTTTACATTTACAGTAAGAATAATTTTTGTAACAATTTACAGCTATATACGAACAAATAATAAATTTCAGTAAAATTAATTTAAATCAAATATGTGTATGTTAGTAAAATCATTACTTCAACGCATTACTTCGACGTATGATGTAATGATAAGATTTACAAGTTTATTTTACAAATATAGACAAGCTTTTTTTATAAAATGCATATACTTATTACCTTTTTTTTGTTTTATTTTTTTTTATTTTTATTGTGCAGGAAATGCTTTACGCATACCCTCGCTCCTCGGGAAAGGAGGCGAGGGTTATGTGGGACTCTCCTCATGTCGCCATCTCCGAAAGCCTAGCGCTTCCAGTCCCCCTAGGGGGATTGATAGCGCAAGACCCGTGGAGATGGGAGGCATACCCACTAAACCCAGAAGGACGCAGAGATAAGGATTTGGGGGCTCGATGAATCTATTGTAGCCCCCGAAATCTCAGAAGCAGTCGCCCGAGTGGGCGAGTGCGAGGAAGAGAAAATCGGCCTGGGGGAGATAAAAAAGACCCCAGGCGGAATGGGAGTAGTGTGGGTCCGCCCTTTGAAGGCAGCAAACAAGATTATAAAGGAGGGCCAATTAAAAATCGGCTGGACACTCGCGCGCGTAGAGTTACTAGACTCACGCCCCCTTCAGTGCTACAAATGCCTGGAGGGTGGGCACGTGCGCGCGCGGTGCCCAAATAATGTTGACCGCAGCGGTAGATGTTACCGCTGTGGCCAAGAAGGACACACAGCAGTACGCTGTGCAGCGGAGGTAAAGTGCCCGGTGTGCAGCGACAGAGGACTGCCCGCGAACCATCGCGCGGGCGGCAAGTCGTGCACACCGGTGCACAAAGGGAAGAATGGGGTCCCACTCAACCGAGTGACCGGAAGCCCCTCTGCCCCTGCAACAGCCGCTCCCGCGACACAGAAGAAAAACGCGGAAGAGGCGACTGCCAACAAGAAGAAGAAGGAGAACGCGCCCGAGGAGACATCCCTCTCCACTGAAACTCCCACACAGGAGGAGCCTAAGGAAAGGAGGACTCCGCGGACGCGCTCGAAGAGAATGGAAGAGGAGGTGCTTCCCGCAGGCGGAAGTAAAAAACAGCGCTTGCGGGAAGATCTCAGAGAAGGAAACCCCGCCGCGATGGAGGTCGCGGCGGAGAAGGAGGCCATGAGGACAGGGCAAGATGGCCTGTAAAGTGTTGCAGGCCAATCTCAACCACGCGAGGGACGCCCAGGACCTCTTCGTCCATAATCTGGCGGAGAGAGACTGTGGCTTGGGTATCGTAGCCGAGCTGTACAGAGTACCCATAAAGACAAATTGGGTGCAAAGTACGGACGGCTTGGCTGCGATCACCCGAAGGAACGCGCCCACGTCTCCCCCACTTAGGTTCATACAAGCCGGGGAGGGACACGTGGTGGCCCAGTGGGGGTCCATCGTAGTGGTGGGCGTGTACCTCTCGCCCAGTCTAGATAAACAGACTTACGGCAAGAGGTTACGCGCTCTAGAGAGGCAGATCAACAGCCGTCGCCCCGCCCCGTGATTATGGCGGGGGACTTCAACGCCAAATCTGGCGTTTGGGGCTCCCCACGCCAAGATTGGCGGGGCGGTGAACTCCTGGAGATGGCGGCGAGGTGCGATCTCGCTCCTTGCAATACAGGGAGCGAGAACACCTGCGTTAGAATGCGGGGCGGGTCAATTGTGGATCTCACATGGGTAACCCGCTCCGCACAGAGGATGGTTCGTGGGTGGCGGGTGTTGACGGAGGCAGAAACCCTTTCCGATCATCGGTATATAGGGTTCTCCGTCGACGCCTACCCCCGCGAAGTCATGGAGCGCCGCCGACTCCGGGAGGCTGCCTCTCACAGGTGGGCCCTACGCAAGATGGACCAGGACGCGTTCCTGTTTACAGTTGAGGCTGTTCTCATGGTCGATGGCGAGGACATGAAGGGGGACCTGGACGAACATCGGGCATGGCTGCAAGACACGATTGAAAAAGCGTGCAACGCAGCCATGCCCAAGATGACGGCCAGGTCCCTACGGAAGGCATATTGGTGGTCGGAGGAAATCGCCGAGGCACGGCGATCCTCCGACCACGCAAGAAGGCACCTTCGGCGAAGGAAGCGGTCTGCGCAGACAGACCCCGAGAGCTACGAGGACGCGTGGGACGCGTACCGTCACAGACGGGACGCCCTACGCGTCCTCATAAGGAAGTCAAAAGATCGGGCATGGAAGGAGTTGCTCTCCTCCCTAGATGAGGACCCGTGGGGGCGCCCATACCGGATAGTCTTGAACAAACTGCGGGGAGGGGCGTCTCCGATGACGGAATCTCTCGATCCCCAGTTCGTTAGTCGAGTTGTCGACGCACTATTCCCGCGCAAACAGGAAGAGGTGGACCCGATTCCTGCGCGGGAGTGGGAGTGGGACGATGAGACTATGGGGGTCACGGGAGGAGAGCTCAAGGACGCCGTTAGGAAAATAAAAAAGGGGAAAGCCCCCGGTCCTGACGGCGTCCACGGAAAGGCCTGGGCTTTAGCCCATCGGGGTCTCGCCAAGCCCATGCGGCACTTATACAATGAGTGCTTCCGCATGGGCAGATTCCCACGAGAGTGGAAGGAGGTTAACATCGTCCTCCTTCCCAAACAGGGCAAGCCGGGGGATTCCCTCTCGGCCTATAGACCAATCTGCCTTTTGGACGAGGCGGGCAAAATCCTCGAAAGGATTATTGCCGATCGCCTCGTCCACCATTTGTCCCGGGAGGGTCCCAATCTTAACAACGATCAATATGGCTTCCGCGCCGGGCGGTCGACCATTGACGCGATCTTGCGCGTCCGCTCGATCGCGGAGGCCGTAACGAGAGGGTGTTACGTCCTGGAGGGAGATTTTGACGCGTTCTGGCGTGACCTATGAAGGTACGCAATAGAAAGCCTGGCTCGCGGGCCGAGCGGTAGAACACGCGTGGTCAGGACTTATGAAGAGAACGCGACGTCGCAGGACGACATAAACATGTATGCTTACGTATGTGTGCGTAAGGAAGGAAATGTAAGTAGTGAATCTTAAGTATTATATTATTGCTTGTGATAATAAATAGTGCTAACTCGATATTCAAATATATATATATCATATGATTCTTAAAATCGGCCACAGAGCCAAGCCCGAAAATTAATTTCCAATTTTTCGGCACGGTATCTCGAATTGAGATTACAACGTTCCATCAAATTAATAATCCTCGACTTATTACAACGGGAAAATAGGCGAGAAAAATATAGGTCCGAAAAGTCGCTGAAGCGGGAATTGAACCCGCGTCTTTCGCTTGCCGGGCGACTGCTCTTACCACTAAGCTATTCAGACCCTTTCGATCCTATATTTTTCATTTTTGCCTTCTAATGGATGTTAGTAAATAGCGCCATGAGTTAGGCCGAGACGCATTATAAATTAAGAAAAATCTTTTTATCGGCTCTCAGTATTTAATAATTACAATGTGATTCTTAAAATCGGCCACAGAGCCAAGCCCGAAAATTAATTTCCAATTTTTCGGCACGGTATCTAAATACTTGGGTCTCCACCTCGATGGCAAGTGGAGCTTCGGCGAACATTTCCGTCGCATAGCCCCGAGAGTAGAGCGGGCAGCGATGGCACTTAGCCGATTGCTGCCCAATCTCGGGGGCCCAGACGGGAATGTTCGCCGCTTGTACGCCGGCACCGTCCACTCGATGCTTCTGTACGGTGCCCCAGTATGGGCGGAGAGACTGGACGCCAGCGGGTGCCCCCGCAGAGCAAAAGATGCTTTGCATCAGCTGCAAAAGCGGGTGGCGAACAGAGTCTGCCGGGGGTACCGTACGGTAAGTTGGACGGCTGTGGGGGTGCTCTCTGGCGGGTCCACACACGGCGGGCGCTGATCCGGGAGTGGGGCGAAAGATTACTCGACCCACGATTACCCGGTCAGCGCACCGTCGGGGCCATCTTGCCCTGTCTAGAAGAATGGCTAGACAGAGCACGCGGGGGTGTCACATATCATATGACCCAGGTGCTCACAGGCCACGGCTGTTTTGGCGAGTACCTGGGTCGTACACAGAAGGAGCGCACGGCATGATGCCACCATTGCAACCACGAGCTGGACTCCACCCAGCACACACTAGCGGAATGTGCTGCCTGGGCGGACGAAAGATCAGAGCTCGTGGCCACAATTGGAACGGATCTGTCACTGCCCTCAGTAATACGAGCAGTGACAGACAATGATGATGGATGGAAGGCGTTCTCCTCCTTCTGCAGCAACGTCATGCTGTAGAAGGAGGAGGCGGAGAGAGAGCGAGAGAGGACGGGTAGGAGACAGAGAGAGATGGAGGGGCGAGAGAGCAGCGAGGATGAGGAGTGGAGCTTGAGGAGGAAGAGGAGGAGGGTGACAAGGAGGAGACAGTCGGGGGCGTTCCCCCCCTCTGCGCCCTTGGTCGTGGGCTCACCTGCGGTCGGGGTGCGGCGGGGGGGGGCGTCCCCTTAACACCCGCATCCAGTCAGGATGCGGGATAAGGTCACCGGGGGGAGAGACGGAGACACATAAGTCCCCAGATCCCCCCCGGTGATCTCTCGGGAAATCGGGGGTTGGGCTGAGGTGGCCGCGCCTTAGGCGCGAGGGGGTTCAGTTTTGGCTGTTGCCTCTGCTGTTCCCCCCCACCGGTCTTCTTCCTCTTCCTCCTGGCCTCGGCGGGTGTCGCGAATCCTGGCGTCTGGGCCGCCTTCTCAGGCGTCTCGCCGGCCCGTCGTCGTCGTCATCGCTGTCCCCGCTGCTCCTGGGAGCGCGTTCTCGCTCCCTCTCTGCCTCCTCCTTCCGCCTCATAACTGTGGAGCAGAAGGAGGAGACAGCCCTCCAGGCCTCCTCGCCCCCAATCATCTTTTCGATGACCGGGAGCGAGAGGTCGTCGCCGATTGCTGCCGTTAGGACACCGCGCTCATTGGCCCATGCTGGGCAGTAGGCCAATGTATGCTGCGCGGTGTCCATATCATCCTCGCAGTGGTCGCCCGCTCTTTTCCGATCCTATACAGAAATGCTGCGAAGCAGCCATGTCCCGTTAAAATCTGTGCAAGATGGAACGACACCTCGCCGTGCGTCCTCTCCATTCATTTTTCTAACACTGGATGCACGGCCCCGACGACTCGTCTCCCCGAGTTGATCTCGGGAATATCAGCAAGATATTCCCTCCACCTTTCGATAAGACGTCGCCGGGCTTGGATCCTTATGATGCCCCTCACCCTGGCCGTTAACCTGAGTTCCCGCCGCTGGAGTTCACGCGTCTGGATGTACGTTTCCTCGTACGTCCTCGCGACGTGTTCCCGGCGGGAGCCTGGCCAGGGTTGTGGCCGCCGCATGGGAAACTGTTCTGTAGCCGCGAACCATGCGTTTGAGATGAGACTCCATCGCGGTCCCCACTTGCTCCCAGGACAGGGTGTTGAATGCATTCCTGATGGGAGATTTTTGACGCGTTCTTGCGTTACTCTACTGTGGTAAGCGATAATAAGCCCGACTTGCCGAGCGGTAAAACACGCGTGGTCAGGACTAATGAGGATAACGCGACGTGTCAGGACGACATAAATATTATGAATGTGAATTGATACGCACGTTTCGGTCTCGGTGCCGGTATTATTCTACTTGAAGGAAATGTGAGTAATAAAATTCTATCTCTTATTTACTATATTACTGTTTGTGATAAGAAAATAACGCTAACGTTTCAAATTATGTAAATATGTTTATTCTTCTGTATAATTATTATACAGGTATTTTGGTTGAGCTTTATTGCGCGTTTGTGATTTGCTTTTCTACTGTTATTCCTATTAATTCTTAAATAGTGTTAATTGATTCTGTCTTTCATTAATTACAGATAGAAGTTCGCCCTTATTGAGGCGCTCTCCGAAAGATGGGTACAGAAAAGGAGCTAGTGTCAAGGATTGCTCGCCCTTTCGGAGGCGCTCAGAAGGATAGGAGCTGTACGACGCCCTGTGAGAGGCGCGCGGTAGATGGAATAAAAATATATTAATGGAAGACCGAATTGTTTTCAGATAAGTGTAAAATCGTATTAAATAATAATATATATATGTATCAGTTGAACTTGTGATTAATTACAGGTTAACAGTGTCATGCAATAAGGAGAGAGCTCGACGAGTGGAGTGACAGTAGAACGATGCGAGTATCGACGGATGCCGAAGAGATTCGAATGTCGCGGAGTCGTGTCGTGTGTTAGCGTACAGTGTTAATAATTAATTTATTATTCGAACGTATTTGTTAGATGAGTTAAATCACTTAATTTATTAGTATAAGATTAAATTTCGGTTGAATGGTTAATTAGAATGTTTACTTTGAGAGTGAATTAAATATGTTGTAAATACTTATGATGATATTTAGTGGACGCTGGATAATTGCAGATTTGTGAATAAATGAGTTATAAATATTACTATAAATTTTATTATAACACGTATATATATTTTATAAGTATCACTGTGAGTATAAGTATAACTGTTTAATAATCTTATAATGTATAATGCGAATCGTATCTAGAAATCGATATAAATGTTCTGTTCTATCTGTATATATGATCTTTCTGAATTTAATAATTTTGATGATAATAATGAATCGATTGACGCTCTTATGAATTTGCGAGCGGTTATATACATATTTTTGGGCTACCCCCAGTCTTTCGATAGTCATACGTGGACCAGTATCGATGAGACACGTGTCGCGAAAACATAAACATTCTCGGTATATTTGCTGACTTCTTAGAATATTTGTGCAGTACATTTGTATTTCTAAAGATGTTTTGAGTTTTAGATTGAAAACATGTTATTATTATCGTGTACTTTAGAGCGTTAAGACTATGTAATTAAGTATGTTTATCGTCGTTTGAAATAAACCGTTAAATTGTATGACACTGGCTACAAATATTATTGTGTTATTACCCTTGCTAAAGTTTCCATGTCGTTGGTTGTTAATTAATGTAAATACATGTATGTGTGAATTCTCATGTGCTGTTATAACCATTTTAATATTAGTGAATATACGTGCGAATTACAGTGCTATTAATGATTATCTTGGCAGTATTTTATGGGATGATGAATTCAGGTATCTTGATGTAAATGCGGCTGTTGAATTGATGTATAATCATATTGAGTATGCGACATCTGCCTATGTGCCTAGATATCCGGTTCGCAGGTCTCTGCATCCTGCATGGTTTTCGGGGGAATTGATCTCTCTTATTAAGGCTAATAAATCTGCTCATTTCCGTTATAAATGTAGCAATCAATATTCCGATTATCTGATTTTCTCGAGACTGAGAGCGCAGTGCAAATCACTTGCATCGACATGCTTGCAGAGTTACGTACTTAACTCAGAGTCAGCGATCACCAAAGATCCAAAAATTTTTTGGAATTTTATTAATTCTATGACGACCTCCAATAAATCACCTACGTATATATACCATAACGATTCTTGTATCGATGATAGCTTGGATATTGCAAATTGTTTCGCAGATTATTTCGAATCTGTCTATTCCGTCTCTAATGGTCAAGTTTGTGATGTGATGTATGAGCATGACTTGAATACGGGACATGGATATTTCCATTGGGGACATTTTCAACTTTATTAATTCCACTCAAATAAATTCCAGTCCGGGCGCCGATGGCATCCCATCGGTGCTTCTTAAGTCATGCAACTATATCTTGTCTAGAGTTCTGTGGATAATTTTTAATAAGTCCTTATCAAGTGGTGTTACGTCCGGGGGTGCAGTTGCGGCGTAAATTTTACGAAATTTAAATCGCGACCTACGAACTCGAACTGCGGGGCGGACTACGTCGTATTTCGGAATTACTCCGGGGATACCCACGACGACAGGTATTTCCTTTATGGTCACGGTTGCGTTTTGGGAGAAAGGGAGCGTTTCGTATAGGTTCGATTACTGACGAATCAGTCCATGTATCCGCGGAATCGTTCGAGTGAATCGTTGACGGAGTGGAAAATAGTGATTACTGTATTACCATCCGAGTCGATACGGTAGGGTTCTTCACCACGGCGGTACAGAAGGTAAGCTCGTTGGCAATGATAACAAGGGTGGTCGATGTCACGTGTTTTCGACAGTCGGTAAAAATTGCAGACTGAGCAAACGACTCCGGTCGGTACGTCGCCGATAACGAGGAGATGCTTAGCGCAAGTTAACCACTCAGATTGCACGCCAATAGGTAAACGCATATGGCAATCCGTACAGAGAGCGGCACTTGTTTCCTTATTAATAAAACCGATTATCCGTTGGCAATACGGGAGGTTATTTAGGGTTTCTTCAATAGTTTCTTCCTCGGAATCATCCTCGGGGAGAAGCAAAGTGGTGGGGATGTCCAAGTGTGACGGTATTATTGGACACATAGGAGTTGATTGTTTAAACTAATGTTAGTTAAAATAAATAATTGCCATGAGGTCGATTTGAATGTTCTAACACGTTCACGAAGTTTCTAGATATTCTGGAAAGATTTAGAATTTTCCAAAGGGTTGACTGTAGGATACCTACTGCAGTTTTATGAGGGCCATAAACTGACCCTTGATAAAAAAAAAGGTTTCGCACGATTTCTCTTTTTGGGAGATGGTGAAAATTTAAGACGCGCAGAGAATATTCTGGAAACCACGTGGTAAGCTAATATTTCTAAAATTGCAAGAGAATTTATTAGTTATTATTGTTAAGTGATTCAAAAATGCGTAGACGTAGTTTCCGAAATAGATTCTTGTATTTCGCGGGTTCCTGGGCAGAAGGGAGGCTCGTGTTGTAAAGAAATATCTTGAGCACCTACCTTATTTAATTTCCAAGGAATGGACAACGACTGGATGGCGATGATCCGGGGTACCCGCGTTGTAGAGGGTGTACAGGATGCCAGACCTTTCTGCAGATACCTTGTACGGCGTGGATCGTTGTCCGGGATGTCGTTCAATAGCACCTTGGAATTCTTGATTTCGATCGCGTGCAATTGCGTAGGCCACTCCCGTAATTTAACGTCCGCGTGATTATTATTATTATTATTAATGCTAAAAGGCACGGAGTCGCCGAACAATCTATCGTATTCCGCGTCGTTATGATAGTCGATTCCAATGAAATTAGAGAGACCACGTGTTGATTCAGTGCGATGTAGTCGTGCTGTTATACGCCGTAGTTGATTCTTTCTTCCTGCACGGCGTGTTTTAGGCATTATAAAATTTAAACATTCTGAACGTCGTTTCGCTTCTGCAATAACTAACGTGCGGCGGTCCTCACTGTTCGTTGTTGCTTTCGGCGAGAGATTATGAGCGGTTCGTCCTCTCTGAATAATCACTACGAGGTTCAGGAAATATTTCTATGTTATAGAATAGTAATTTGTTAGGAATGGATTATTTGACGCGTGTTTTAGGCATTGTAAAATTTAAACGTTCTGAACGTCGTTTCGCTTCTGCAATAATTAACGTGCGGCGGTCCTCACTGTTTGTTGTTGCTTTCGGCGAGAGATTATGAGCGGTTCGTCCTCTCTGAATAATCACTACGAGGTTCAGAAAATATTTCTATGTTATAGAATAATAATTTGTTAGGAATGGATTATTCGACGTGTGCAGGCGAGAGAATTCGAGATGCGTTGTAGAAATAATATAGGCTTGGAGATACACGAGGTTGGAACTAATTTAGAATGAATTTAGAATATATATATATATAACACTTTTATTCTAGTATAACACTACGAGTAATACAAAGTATCTAAGTTAAATTTTAGAGTTAGAATCTTAGAGTTAGAGTCTTAGAATTAGAATTAGAATCTTAGAGTTAGAATTTGAATTTTAGAATTCGGAGAGAGTCTTAAAGGTGACTGCTCTGCTTGACGGCGCGATTAGAACTGAGCTCCTCTGGGCTCGCTCTGAGGTCCTTCGGTTTTCGGCAGCTCGGTTGCGGCGGCCGAGAGTGGGGGAACTCTCTAGAGTAGGGAGTTGCCGTGGTAGGGAAGTTCCCAGGTGCTGCGGAGCGCCGCGCTCAGGCACTAGGCGGAGTTAGATGTCATGGCCGGCATTGGCGCGCATTTCAAACGGTGTTATAAGAACTTAGAATTATTTTGCATAGGAGTGAAAAATTTAAGTAGCCGGACGTGACAGTGGTATCTTTCCGGAATCCTGGAAGCTATCTATCGTTACTCCGATTTTTAAGAGCGGGGATGGGTCTTTAGTCTCCAACTATAGACCTATAAGTAAGCAAAGTATTATACCAAAAATATTTGAGAATTTGATTACTATATAATAGTATATAGATAATAAACTTGCTTTAATGTTGAAGAATGTAGTGATTGAGCAACAGCATGGATTTATTGCTGGTCGTTCTGCGGTTACGAATTTATTGGTGTATCAGGATTTTATAAGCGCGACAATTGAGGATGGCTCCCAGGTAGATGCTATTTATACCGATTTTAAAAAGGCTTTTGATAGTGTTGACCATGCTATACTGCGTTGCAAATTGCGTGCCTTTGGCATTGGGGGTAACATATTAAAATGGATAACTAGTTATTTAACTGATAGATTGCAGATCGTTAAGTACAATAATTGTCTATCCAGAGTTATAAAAGCGTCGTCAGGCGTACCACAAGGTTCTCATTTAGGCCCGTTACTATTTAATTTATTTATTAATGATATTGGAGAAATATTTTAACATAGTAAATTTTTGCTCTATGCTGATGATTTAAAGATTTTTCGTCGGGTGGATAACTCTGTGGATGCGGATCTTTTACAGCAAGATTTGCTTCGCCTTGACCATTGGAGCAATAGGAATAAATTACACTTTAATTTATCTAAATGTCATGTAGTTCGTTTTAATCATAAAAGATTAGTGTATAAGCACGACTACATGATAGATGGGTTTACTCTATCAGTTGTTGATGACATACGAGATTTGGGTGTCACTTTTAGCGCGGATTTATCGTTTGGTAAACATATTCGAAATATCACGAGTTGGGCGTTTAAAAAACTTGGCTTTATAATGCGCTCCTTCAAGTATTTTAAAAATGTTTTTACTTTAAGATTGTTGTATTGCACGCTTGTTAGGTCTCAGCTGGAATATGCATCGATTGTCTGGGATCCGTATCAGAAGAGTTGTTGCATTCTGATTGAAAGAGTGCAGCATCGATTTCTCCGCAGGATGAGTTTTCTTACGGACAGGCCAATGCGTTTCTCCGATCATACGTATGATGTAATTTTGAAGAAGCTTAATTTAAGCACATTGGAAGATAGAAGAGTTTTTTTAGATTTACTGTTTTTATATAAATTGATCAACGGCCATATCTGTTGTTCGGAATTATTGGCACGAGTAAATTTGCGTATCCCAGCTAGGCCTCTCAGAATCAGTCCAATTTTCGGGGAAGAATTTCATCGTACCTCATTTGGTAAATTTAAACCGCTAAACAAACTTAGCATATTGGCGAATAAATTTTCAGATCGTGTCGATTTCTTTCACTGTTCGCTCTACTCATTCAAACGATCTCTATCGAAATGTTTTCACTAATTTATCACGTATTTTTTGTTTCTGATTGTTAATACTTATATTGCGTTGTCTCTTATTATAATTATTTTAATTATGTCTTTTACTGATGTTAATACATAAAATTTTCAATTTTGTTTTTTGTATTAGAGGGATGAGTCCCGTTAAATAAATAAATAAATAAATAAATAAATATATATATATATATATATTGACGTGAACTTGATAGCATTAATAAATAAAGTCTAGTTATACATATGAGTGCATGTACAATATTTTAAGTCAATATATAAATTTATAATTCCTGATACAAAGCATTGTTGACATATATATATATTTGTAAAATTCAATAATATGTCACTCATACGTATGTGGTTTTAAGATTATTCATTTGAAATGCTACTTCGATGTATAAAAGATAAAGGACAATAGCCTTGGAATCTGATTGTGAATGCTAGTTTGTTCGTTATTTGTTCATGTAAGCAGTATGTCTGTGGATCGCACACTTACATGCATTTTTAAGCTGTCTTCGATATTCTAGTCGGTCTTAAGCTATTGTTAGTTGATAATTATGTAAGATAGTATTTGTTCTTGTTACAATATGTCTAAATAAAGATGTTGATATGCATATATCCTTCTGGTTTGTTTACGTTTAGAATCTCGCATTTATATGTTCATGATTTTATCGATAAAGAGTTATACTGTAGATGCATATGTATATGTTATACGCGTATGCTACGTTAGTTTCATATATACACTTGTATGTGTGTATTCTTGAATTGATTGTGTGCGTTAAAAGTTATATATATATGTATATATATATATGTATATGAATGTAAGCGTATTACATATACTATCTTATTTGCAATATTTCACTGAATGATACGTACGTAATTCTTAATATAATTATTAATATATCTAAATTAGTATCTTTATAAATATGTTTATATACCCAAATTTGACTGCTAGACATGAATGGTCTAGTAATAATAATATTAAATTAACGTTAATATTATTAAATTAAACATTGAAAAAGGTAAAATAGCACAATTCGTTTCATTAGGCTATTTGAATTCTCCCGCTTTAATTGAAGAGAGCTTTCTCTCCAAATTCTCTCTCGTTCCATTATGGCCGCTTTGTCGTCTGCTAGTGTTGACAGGCGCGATGTTGTGTATTCCTTCGATTGTTGTCGACAGTATTTAGATGCGATTTATTCGTATTACCGCGTTGAGATCAAATGTAATTATAGTGGAATCTTGTGTAAAATATGATTTAAAGATCGGTGGCGAGGAAGAAGATAGATAATTAAAATAATATAATAATTAAAGAAAAAAAAAGAATAGTGACTGACGTTAAGGCGCGACGCTGGCCGTTACACATTGACGATGTCTAATGACACCGCCATGGCCACCCCGCCCCCGTCCACTATGGACTCCGCGAGGGATCGAACGCGTTTGATCGCGTCGATCGTTGATCTCCTCTCGCTGAATCCATATTGATCCTCGTGAAGGTTCGGTCCATCCCGGGACAGGTGCCGGACGAAGCGGCTCGCAATCACCCTTTCCAACAGTTTGCCCGCCTCGTCTAACAGGCATATAGGCCTGTAAGCAGGAGGGAGCCCGTTCGCACCGCTCCTCTTTGGGATGAGGATCACTTTGGCCCTCTCCCAATCTGAGGGGAAGATTCCCTCCCTGATGCAGTCACCGAATAGCTGCCTCACAAATACGGACAGGTGGTCCAAGGCCAGAACCCAGACCCGGCCGGAAATACCATCAGGCCCCGGGGCTTTATTGCCCCGGGATGTAAGCCTTTTGATGATCCCGACCATTTCAGTCCCCGAGACCTCAAGACTGTTGTCCCGCTCCGCTGGCTCCCCCTGTTGGAAGGGGGTTCTTGCGGCAGTGGGAAAGAGTTTACTTAACGTATCCTCTAAGTCCTGGGGCTCGAGGGACTCCGTGACGGAAGGCGTCCAACGTCGCAGTTTGTTCATAACTGTTTTGTAAGGGCGCCCCCAAAGGTCCGAGTTCAGCGTGAGCAGGTGTTCGTCCCACGCCTTGGCCTTGGCCTTCCTAATGGCCGCGCTTGCGTTCGAATTTATAAACCTCGTATGGCTCAGCCGTCGCCTCGTCGTCATCGCGCCGCCTGAGCCTGGTGAAGCGGCGCCTAGCTCTGACAGTTATCTGTCGTTGCTCGGCGATTTCGTCGCTCCACCAGTATGCTGCGCTGCGCGGTTTCGCTTTGGCTCGGGGCATGGAGGCGTCGCACGCTCTCGACATAATGCCCCGGAGCCACTCGACCCGACCATCGATGTCTTCTGGCATCACCGTGACTGGCCAGGTCGCCGAGACGACTGCGGCCATTAATCTCTCCGTATCAAGTTGTTGAGGGCCCATCTCTTGGGGCTTTCCTCGTTCTCCCCCTGGGCGCGGCGAAGCACCCCCTGGCGGGTGACATTGACCCTCATCATTATGTACAAATGATCTGAGAGGGTCTCATGGTCCGTCACCCGTCAATTATCGATCCTGTTCATCGCAGGGGGATTTGCCCATGTGAGATCCACGATAGACTCCCCCTGCGGACGAACGCAGGTGCTTCTCGTGCCTGTATTTAGTATATACAGGCCGAGTGCCACAGCTCAAATCTCGAGTAATCTGCCCCTCAGGTCGGTGCGCCGGGAACCACAACTTGTCGATTTGGCATTGAAGTTCCCGGCCACCACTACAGGGCGATGAGATTGGGAGCGCACAGCGCCCTCCAACCCATCCAGCATCTGTTCGAACTGTGCAGCACTTAGACTGGGGGAGATATAACATACCACAACCGAGATGGGCCCCCATTCAACCATCACATACCCCGCACCTGCGCCAATCTTTTGGCAGGGCGGGGAATTTGTCTCCATCCTCCAGGTAATTGTCACGGAGCCCTTGTCGTTGACCGCCCAGCAGGGGTGGTCGTCGGGCACTCTGTAGGGCTCCGCAGCTATACCCAAACCACACCCGCGCTCCATTAATGTTTGTACAAACAAGTCCTGAGCTGCGCGGGCGTGGTTCAAGTTCGCTTGCAGGAGATTGACGGCCATGCTTAGCGTGACTCGTCAATCTCCTCCGTGATTACGTCCATAACTTCTACAGCCCTATCGGGCCCCGCAGAGAGGGGGAGAGAGAGGGTGAGAGAGAGAGAGTGGAGAGGGAGAGGGATAAGGAGAGGGAGAGAGAGAGAGGGAGAGAAATAAATTCCACACATTGTGTTTGACATTGACTTCGATAAGAGGCTATGAGCCATTGTATGGCGCCTTATAAATAGCATCAAACCGAATATCTTCTTCACTCGTGCGTCGGACGCGTCCGCGTATAGTCGTGTGAACGTGAGATGGATGAGTGTGTGAGTAAGAGTGAGTCCTCTGTCGGAAATTCCTCACTATACTCTTCATTAGAGTCCACTTTTGAGTACCGCATGACATATTATTTCACTTTGTCTATTTAGTGGGGTACCGATCGGGGGCTCACGGCTTTTTGCGCTGCGTGCGTCAGTATGTAGATTCCACATTATAATTTATTGTATTAAATTTACTGAAGAAGGTCCAAAGAAAGGACCGAAACGTTTAGATTTAATAAATTTGTTATTCCAAAAGTTTGTTTTTAGTATTTGCGTATCTACACCCTACGCGTGGCTCCATATAGCCTCCTTCTGAATTTGTAATTTATCAATGCAGGGAGCCTACATTGTTGACTTATCATAAATAATATATCAAAATTTTTTCTGTCTGTACAAATAGCTATATATATATATATATATACAGAAAAAATTTTGATGTATTATTTATGACGTATTACAATTTTATTTTAATTATATTCGCACAATACAATAATATTCACATGATTTTATAGGTAATAAGTATATGCATTTTATAAAAAAAGCTTGTCTATATTTGTAAAAAAACTTGTAAATCTTATCATTACATCATACGTCGAAGTAATTCGTTGAAGTAATGATTTTACTAACATACACATATTTGATTTAAATTGATTCTACTGAATTTTATTATTGGTTCGTATATAGCTGTAAATTGTTATAAAAATTATTCTTACTGTAAATGTAAAAGATAAATTGTATACAGTATAAAACAGAGAGAGAGAGAGAGAGAGAGAGAGAGAGAGAGAGAGAGAGAGAGAATGCGGGACGGACGAAACAAAGTGAGCGATCAGAAAGAGACAGAGTGAGTGAGTAAACAACGAAGAGAAACAGATACGCGCGACTGCAATGTGATGTGTACATGTATATTACACGCACACGCATGAAAGAGACAAAGATAGAACGATTATGTCTGTCTTTATCAGCTCGACACGTTGCAGCTCTATCTATCGCGACATCACGCAACTAATCTGCTGCTCTGTTTTATTGTTCAGCCTTGATTTCACACACACATATGCACAAAAAGTTTGGGTACCGTTTTCTTATTTATTACACTTCTAAACTCACATCTAAAAGTTCACTAATACTCCTTCATACAATTTCTAGAAGGAACCTATCTCATATTGTACGTATAAACAGCAGAACTTTTATATTAAGCAAATACTTTTTCGACCTGACGACAAAAGTTGATAAAAAACGGTAGCTTTTTAATTTCTTTTGGTTTTTAACATAAAATCGATAGGTTCCAACTTTGTTTCTATATGTACTTTAATCGTGGAAAAGGATTTATTATTCTATTCAAGTATTCAAGTATTCAACCAATAAAAAGTTCTTGGTGCAGAAAAATATAATCGTTCGGTCGATAAAACAGAACAGCATTAGGATCCCCTTAATGTGTGGATGTTTTTAAAATATTTACAGGAACGCATTACGAAACCTAGTCTTTTATAAGCACAGCTCACAATATTTCGAATATGCCTCTCGAAGGACAGATTAACGCAAAAAGTGACCCCCAAATCATGGGTGGAAACAACCCCCGAGAGGGGGGCCCCATTCAACGAATATTCATGCTTGTATACATTTTTCTTCCGGCTAAAGCGAATCACGTGACATTTCGATAAATTGAAATGTAGTTTATTAATATTGCACCAGTGGTCAAGCCGAGATAAATCGAGGAGATAGATTCGGATCAGCAGAATTGTCTATCCGTCGAAAAATCTTTAAATCGTCTGCATACAATAAGATTTCGCTATATTTAAACGCATCACTTATATCATTAATAAATATATTAAAAAGAAGCGGGCCCAGATGAGACCCCTGGGGCCCCCCGACGTAGTCCTTATAACTCTCGAGAAGCAGTTGTTAACTCTTACGGTTTGAGATCTATCCGTAACAAAGCCCGACAGCCATCTTAACAAATTACCATCAATGCCGAGCGCCCGCAACTTACAGAATAACAACGCATGGTCGACGCAATCAAAAGCCTTACTAAAGTCGGTGTAAATCGCGTCCACCTGAGAGCCATCCTCAATCGCTGCGCTTATAAAGTCCTGATAAATTAACAAATTGGTCGAGACAGAGCGGCACCCCATAAATCCATGCTGCTCATCTATCACAACATTCTTCAGTAATAAGGAAAGTTTGTTTGCTATTATGTTTTCGAAAATTTTAGAAATAATGTTCTGTTTACTTATAGACCTATAGTTAGACACTAGAGACCTATCACCGCCCTTGAAGATCGGAGTTACAATGGATAGCTTCCATGAGTCTGAAAAAATACCGCAAGCCAATGATTTATTGAAAATCAGCCACAGCACGCGCGACACAACAAATCGGCACGATTTGAAAAATACCGGGGGAATGCCATCATTGCCCGGATTGGAATTTAATTGAGTAGTGTTAATACAGTTAAAAACATCGCCTATATCAATATCAATGTTTGACAAATTCAAATCATGTACATAATCTACATCGTGGTTCTGCATTTGAGGCAGAAAAAACGGATTCGAAATAGTCCGCGAAACAATTTGCGACAGACGAGCTGTCGCTAATACAGGAATCATTGTGATGCAAGAACAGCGGTTGTTTCCTGTATGACGTCAGAGAGTTTATAAAACCCCAGAAAGACCTCGCATTATCGGCGATCGCGAGCTCTGCGTTCTGCACGTACTTCCGCAGGCATTCCGAGGCAAGAGACTTACACTGAGATCTCAGTCGGGCAAAAACAAGATAGTCCGAAAACTGATTCGTATTCTTAAAGTGATGATGGGTAGCTTTTTTCTTTCTTATATGGCGAATCAGTTCCCCGGAAAACCATGAAGGATAACGGGACCCACGCATCGGGAATCTAGGAACAAAAGATGAGATAGCGTAATCGAGATGCTTATAAAGCAAATCAACGGCCGCATCGACATCAAGACTCCTTAGTTCGTCATCCCAAAATACACCACCCAAATATTCATTGATAGCAGCATAGTCTGCTCGCTTAAAATTCCAGCGCCATTCCGCATCCATTTGAGGGAATGTTTTTATAGGCAAATTCATGGATATCGAGATGGCCGGATGATAACGATCACGAGCGCATAAATGTTCTAAAGCCGGACGCACCGAGACACTACGCAGTATAGAGAAAATCAAGTCTAAAGTATTGTGATCCTCATTAAAAATCTTGTTATGTTGGTAAAAGTTTGATTCACTGAAGAATTGCATTACTGCATCCGCATGCGCAATCATACCGCAACGACGGTTAACGTCATATTGCAGATGACCATTATTATTATGCCATAGAGTGTGGGGCAGATTATAATCGCCGACAATCAATATATCGAGATTAGGCACTGCAGCCATCACTTCCTCAACAGAAAGACAGTGCTTCGTATACAGATAAATCCGAGGCCGGCGGCAGGTAAACAGAACCGATGACGAAATGACTATGATCCACTCGAATGTCAACAAACACTTGATCGATGGAAGTCACTGTTACCTTCAACTCTCGGCCAAATAAATTATTTCGTACTGCAATTAACACGCTTCCCCCACGCGCATGCCCGCTGTCCATCTTTCTATCCCTGCGAAAAACATTGAAATCCTCGAAGCCCAGTTCCGCATCAGAGATGCCCTCGTTCAGCCACGTCTCAGTTAGAATAACAATATCGTAGTCGTCAGAAACTGTTGATAGGGCACATCGTAGTTCTCGAAGCTTCGTTCGCAAGCCGCGCACATTCTGATAGTAGACTAGAGGGAGACGAATTGGTTTTTTGATGGTTGATTTGCATCAACGATTTTAGGCACTCCATTTTTATACCGTATCGTTTTATTTGTTACGCCTGCGTCCATAAACTCCTTCAGTTTGGCTTGGACATCCTTGAGATATTCTTTGTTTTGGCGTTCGATCTTGTGCAATCTTAACCGGCCCGGAATACCGAGGTTTGTTCTTCAGGATCGCCATTGCTTCGTTCCTTGTCGGAAAAGAGACCCGCAGCGGCCTAGGATATCCCAGCTTCTTCTTTCCCAGTCTAAGCGTGCACGACACAGGAGCATCACCGGGCTGAATTATTTGAGTGATCTCGTTTACCAGGTCGACGTCTGAACCGCTTCCTTTTTCCATTTCATTTACATTGTAAAACATTAAATTTTAATCATCATTATTAAAGTCAATCATCTTTTCGTACGATAAATCCCAATGATTTTAAAAATTCGCGATTCAACGCGCTGAGTTTCTTTTTAGTGTAACGAGATCTCTTATTATTGTCACCCACCGGTACTGCTGTCGCAGCTGCTGCTGCTGCTCTTGCAAAATTATTGACCCTCGTAATGTCTCTCGTAAAAATATTGTTTTTTACATGCTCCGTTTCATTTAGCATAAACATCACATGCTAATTTTGTCGACGTTGTACGTGTAATCTTACAGTAACTTCCTCTCCGCGAAAATCAAGTAATCGTCCTTCTTGATCAACAATGAGTATTGTGAGATCAGAAATGCTCCGTACGACGATCGGGAGATAAATGATTTGTGCAGGAGTTTCCGATATCTTATATCCTGGCGGTACGCTCGGTGAAAATTCATGTATCGTGTGTACGCGCTTGTCATTACTGTACGCACCAGTGGTGACGCTACATTCTATACGGATAATATTCACACTAATAATATTTATAGGTAAATCCGAATTATGCCATTTTTGAGGTTGCAATATACGATTCAACGAGAATCCCAACAGCGATCCTAAGCTGTCTGGTTTACTAAAATTTATTCTGTAAGCGCATTTGATTTCGCTCTTTAGCGCATTATGATTGGCACGAAGCATTATTGGATATGCATCTTCATTCTCCTCTTTTTCTTTATTGGAAGGATATTGTAAAATTGCACGTCTCAGATATTCATCTATAGCTTGTAATTCGTATGATCCCTCGGGTATGGTAATCTTCTTGTCTTCGTTATCAAAGTAAAATTTATTATTCTTAGAATTCACATTCGGTATCGTATGATAAGTTTCAAAGTCTGTTAAACCGAGCTCGTAATTACCAGCGGAAAAATCTATAGCTGGAAAGTATCTTACAGCGAGAACGCTACTTTTGCCAGTCAATGTTAGTGTTAGCGACATGTTGTCAAACTGAATCGCGACGGTGGATTGTCAGACTTTATATCAACCGTTTGAAGAAATCGTAGACACAATTGTCCACAATTATTCTGATTATAATTTTGATAGGATGTGATTGTATTCTATTTTTGTCACATTTTGACCAAAATATCGCACCAATTCCTTGGGCGGTCGAAGATTACCAAAACTATCGAAATATATTGCTTGATTTCCCCTCTTTACATATGCTACCCAGTGGGTGCCGCGACCATCAGCGTCGTCCAAATTGACGATGCAGCTCTCATTTTGTCGCACGCCGTTTTTCGGTAAATTATTGCGCATGAAAACGCCTCTAAAGAATGATATACGCATACGTTTTGCCAGTTGTTCCAATTGCACATTAGTTGTTATACCCACAGGCATTTTTAGCGTATTTTTTGACGTTTTTTTTTCTTAATTGAGAATCCTTGTCCACGCTTGTATGGTACGAGATAAAGTCCGTGACCTTCCATGGCACGATTATGACGTTGCATTTCTTCGAGCTGACGTTGCGCTGTCTTGCCATCATTCACAGCCTTTGCGACTCCCGCTGCTCCACCGGCCAACAAACCGAGAACTCTTAGCAATGGCAAAATTGGCAAAATACCACCACGTTTCGCCATTGGCAGTATTCGTTTCTTTTTTTTTAATGATTTTTTCGTCTTCATCCCCATAGCAAATATTGTCTTTGCTTTCATAGCCGCTCAAACAGTTGTTGCAGCTGCTCTTTCACTAAGAGTCGAATCTCTCGCGGTAATACGGTTTCGCGCTTTCGCAGCGAGTATATTATCGGCAACGTGTCGTTTGCTGATGTTGTTGCTTCGAGAATATGCAATGTCGTGCTCGCGACACGCGGCATCCAATGCGGATTAATACCTCGATCGCCTCTAGCCAGTCGCTTTTCCAAGTGAGTTCCCGGACCGCAAAATTGATAACCAGGAATATGTAATTCGATAGGAAATGCGTTTATCGCACGATTAAAGAGACCACTACCTATTTTCGTTGACATTCGCCGCAATCTTTTATCAACGGTAGCGGACCGTCGATGTGCGTTTGCTGCCACGGTTGATTGTAATGTTTGTAACAGCAGCGATATGTCTGATTCTCCGAATCAGCTTTTATATGTTCAGGAAGCTTGTCCCATAATAGTTCCACGTAATTGCCAAAGTTTTGCAATAAAATAATCTTGGGTATAAACTGTAACTGCTCGGGGATAAAGTTCCGAATAGGTGAATCCTCCGATTTTTTTGAAACTACACTATTTTTTGTATTTTTGAACGCTGATTACGAATATAATGAAAATTTGCGACAAGGTCATTTTCAAGGTCAAAACTCAAAAAAACTGAAAAAATATAACTTTTTAGACATTATTTCAATAAATATTGATGTAACAAAAAAATGTTTCAAATGAAAGTTGCAGTTCTTATAAAAATACATCATTTATGTTCTATAAATTGTTTGCGTAAAACTGATAGTTTTCGAAAAAAATTAGATAAGAAAAACCCTCTCAAACATCAATATATTCTTCGTAAATCTTCGCCTTACTAAAAATATGATGAGTCAACAATATACTAAAAATATTAGGTACAGAAAACATTAGCAAGACCCCTACGCAACGAAGAATGTATCATGAATTAAAACTAGACAAATAGGTTTGCGTGGAACCTCGCTCTGCGTGGAAAGTTGCAAACCCATGTGGAATCTCGCTTCGCGTGGAAAAGTGTATGCGTGGAAACAGTGGGTTCCGCCCCCCTGCGGGGGGCTCCACTACCGAAAAACTAGACAAATAGGTTTGCGTGGAACCTCGCTCTGCGTGGAAAGTTGCAAACCCATGTGGAATCGTATATGTACTGCAAACTACATGCTTAGATGGGAGAACAGATATAAGATTTAGATTCCATCGTTTTTGTTGAAAACTATCACTCGTACGGTAAAAATTAATAGAACATAAAATGTTTTTCTCTGTAAGATCTAAAATTTTTATGGGTTTTTCATGATTTTCACTATGAAAATGAGAGATGCGCCAATTTTCACTATGATATTCGTAATCAGTGCATCAAAATACGTAAGAATACTGAGTTTCAAAAAAATCAGAGATGAGTACTTTTCGGAACTTCACCCGCCGTTTTTAGTATTTAACATCGATTTTCTCGAAAACTTTCAGTTTTACGCAAAAAATGTATACAACATAAATGATGTATTTTTACAAGAACTACAACTTTTATTTGAAACATTTTTTTCTTACATCAATATTTATCGAAATAATATCTAAAAACTTATATTTTTCAGTTTTTCTGTTTTGACCTTGAAAATGACCTTGTCGCAAATTTTCATTATCATATTCGTAATCAGCGTTCAAAAATACAAAAAATAGTGTAGTTTCAAAAAAATCGGAGGGTTCACCTATTCGGAACTCCACCCCTGCTCGGCAGTGAGTTTGAGAATATCGCTCTTAACCGACAGATAGAGTAACATTTTCAATACTGAGCTATTTTCACCCGATGCACCGCTATAAATAGGCCCTCCATGACTCATTCATTTGATTCCAGATTTGCGAGTGAAAACATGCGGTTCGTTCGGGAATCGACGATAATCAAAGTTATAAATTTCGACGGTAAAACACGGTTAATGTCGGAGAAAGAAATACGCAGACATGGGAACATGTTACCGAATACTATACGCGGTATCATCCGCGGTCCTTCGAATTGTGGTAAAACTAACGTGTTGATTAGTTTGATAGAAAGCCCGCACGGCGTCCGCTTCGAGAACGTGTATGTATACTCGAAATCGCTTCAACAGAAATATCGATATTTGGAAAATTTGTTATCACCGATAGAAGAAATTGTATATTTTACATTCTCGAATAATAGCGATGTAATTCCACCGAGCGAGGCGCTTCCGAGTTCCATTTTTATCTTTGATGACGTGGCGTGCGACAAGCAAGATACGATAAGAGAGTACTTTGCAATGGGGCGACACTCGAGCGTCGACTGTTTCTATCTTTGTCAAACGTATACGAAGATATCCAAACATCTTATACGCGACAATGCAAATTTATTAATTTTATTTAAATAAGACGAGACAAACTTGAAACACGTGTACAACGATCATGTAAATACAGACATGTCTTACGCTAATTTTTACTTTTGTCAGAAATGCTGGCAACACAAATATGGATTCGCGGTGATTGACAAAGACAGTCCGCTGACTAATGGACGATATAGAAAAGGATTTAATGAATTTGCAATACCGTAAAGCAATTAGTCGCTGTCGACACATTGATCGAACGTCTAAATTGAGTGCAACATGACGACTACGAATGACGATCGCGTGAAGATTGTGAGAGAGATTGCGAAAACGAGTGACTCAATCCGTAAAAAATATCGTTTTCTGAAAACTGGTAAAATGGAAGAAGATAATGCATTGGAAAGACACTTTAAACCAATCTCTGAACCTCTGAAACAGCTTGTCGAAAATACAGTCGGTGTTGAGTCTGATGAAGAAAAGATTGAGCCATTGAGTATGCTCGGAGAGAAAAAAGAGTTTGAAACAAAGCGATTAAATATATTAAATGATATAACTTCTACTCCGAAGCGATTCAAACGCCGGCGAATGCAACATTTATCAGATGCAACTACTTCTACTCCGATACAAGATGTACAGCCAAGACAAATATTGCACGAAAAGACGGCTCCGTCTGTCGAAGAAATTTTCGAGACCACACCTGAATCACTTGTGACGTCAGTTCGACATTCATTACAAACGTCCGATGGTCAAAATTCATTGCATAGTCGCTTGGATCCACTTGCTCAAAAATATGTGGCAGCTATATTGAGTCAAGATAAAAATTCCAAAATGGATTCCGTATACGGTGTTAAATTTACATACGAAGGAATGATGCTTGGTGATAAAAATTTTGATGTAGATAAAAACGATAATATAATTATCAATGGAACAAAATACGCGGGAACTACAGGTCTTTACGAGTTGATTTTCAAGAGACTTCCCGACGATGAAATATACACCGAGAATGACTTGCAAAAATACAAAAGTATATAACGACAAATGCACACAGACGAAATGGCAATGTGAATCAACCACTATTAGGTAACAAGGGATACAAGTATAAACACATAATCGCACCATTAATCGTCGGTAAAAATTTGGAAAAGGTGTAAACATTCCGCGTGCTATGGTCTTAAACAATAATAAGATTGATTACGTGCATTGGAACAATCCCAACGAGTTGGTAGATCGTCTGCGATTGCTGGAAGCTTCGCGTCAAGCTGGCAACAATGCCCACGACAATGAAATATTGTCGATTATCGAGGAACTTTACGAGGCGGGTATTATTATAAAATAAGCTATACATCCACGATACGAGTCAGTCTGTCATTATTGTTAGTGATAAAATGTCGATTAATAAATTTGGACTATCGTTCGGAACGCCAGATAATTCATATTATCAATGGAATGCATTACTGAGAAATTACGTGCGTGATAACGCTCTGTGTCGGACAGCCTCCGGCTTTGACGCAAGGTTGCGCAAGATACAACGTGTAGCGCAACCGGAAGCAGATAATGATGCTGCCAACAAAGTATATGTGGACATTGTTATCAAACAATTGAGAGATCAACAGGAAGAAATTGAGATTAAAATTATCACGCTCACGACTTCGATGCAGACGCTGCGAATAATATTGGATGAGAAATGTTTCGTAATACAACACGCCTTACTAAGTCAGCAAAAGATGTATAAAGAACGCGGAGGAATCATATCCCGATCAAACACCTCTGAAAAGCAGCTTCTCGTAGAGGAATTGCATGCTTCAGCGAGAAGAAATTTTTTACGTAGATGTGTCATAGTACGCGGATACGACTATCTATGGCAGGCTGACGTGGTCGAGATGCGTCCTTATGCGCGAGCCAACAAAGGCTACAATTATATACTCACTGTTATCGATGTGTTGAGCAAGTATGCATGGGCTATACCAGTCAAGAGTAAGAGCGGAAACGAGATGAACGATTGCAAAAATAATTCGAGATGATGGAAGATGCCCGAAAAATTTTCAAACCGATAGAGGAAAAGAATTTTACAACGCAAATGTACAGAAACTCTTGAAAAAATACAACGTTAATCATTATTCAACGTCATGAAGGCCTCGGTCGTGGAACGATTCAACCGTACTTTAAAGAACAACATGTAGAAAATGTTTACGCTTAATGGAAATTATAAGTGGGTCGACGCGTTGCCTCGGCTCGTTGCGGAATATAATGCGCGAAAACATCACACTATCGGTATGAAACCTATCGACGTTACTCCCGCGATCGCTGATAAACTTTTAGAAACGGTCTATAGCAACGTAAAGATTGCAGCTCCGGCGAAATTCAAAGTAGGCGATCCGGTACGCGTGAGTAAATACAAGACTATGTTTGAAAAAGGTTATACGCCAAATTGGACGACTGAGGTGTTTAAAATTATCAAAGTGCAGAAAACTAGTCCCGTAACATATATACTGTCACGTCCGGCCGCTAAACATTTTTCATTTTCTTATGTTTCTCATACAAATAATTCTAAGTCCCCTAACGCTGTTTGAAAAGCGCGCTAGCGACGGCCATGATGCCTAACTCCGCCTAGTGCCTAAACGTGGCGCTGCGTAGCGCCTAGGAACTTTCCCACCACGGTGAGCGTTCCCACTACGGCAAGCGTCCCCCACCATGGGCCGCCGCAACTCCGAGCCGCCGAAACGAAGGACCTCAGATCAGTCCCAAACTTAGCCAGTTCTAATCGCGACTCCAACCAGAGCAGTTCTACTCCGAACGCTCTCTAACTCTAAATCCTAGTTCAAATTCTAACTCTAATTCTAAATCTAATAATAAGCTCTAACTCTAAGATTTGATTTTTTGTATTAAGTGCGTCTAGTGTTAACTTTAAATAAATTGTGTGTTTTATATTAACAATTCTAATATTTATTTGAAAATACAATCCTCATCTTTAACCTCACGCGTTTCTAGTTCTACATCTTATATTTATTCTCAAAATCTCTAAATTCAGTTGTTTCTCCAGCGTGCACGTGTCGTATAAATTACTTATTAAATAAACTATTATCGATTGAATTCTAGGCTGCGATTTAGAGAGGACGAACCGCTCATCGTTGCTAAACAATTCATTTCTTCTATTAAATTCTGGAACCTGTAATGACTGTTTCGAGAGGACAACCCGCTCACAGTCATATACCGAAACAATAACCGACAGTGAGGACCGCCGCACGTCGACTTATTGTGAAAGTAGCGCAGTCTCCAGAATGTTCTTATGATTTATAATGCCTAAGACACGCCGTGCAGGAAGGAAGAATCAGCTTCGTCGAATAGTCGCGCGTTATTACTACCCGGCAAAACCAAACGAATATTCAGCTATTATTGGCACAGATTATTACAACGATCCTGAATACGAGGCATTATTCACCAAACACGTGCTATTAAGAGAGTGGCCCGCGAAATTATCGCAAATCGACATCGAAAAATTTGAGCCCCCGCCAGTCGACATCCCAGAAAACGACCCCCGCAAATCCGGTTACCTCCAACGCAGAGCTGAAACCTTGCACGAGCAATACGAGAAGCCACTCCAAAACATCGTGGAACTGCCACCCACCAACTACAAGCTCGACTAAAAAGTAAGTAGAAGAAATATCTCTCGTCAACTTATGATCCTTCGGTCACTTAAAAGTAACAATAACGTTCTATTTTAACTGTAAATGAACAACTTCTTCAACGGGCAAATCAAACTAAAATAGTACGTAGCTACAGAGTCATAAAAGTGAAACTCGGGTCATGATAGAAAAAAAAGGGTCAGTCATAAAAGTAAAACTCGGGTCCGATAGAAAAAAAAGGGTCAGTCATAAAAAAAAAAGACAAAGGAGCGATTTCTCTTTCCAAATTCTTTAGCCGATTTCGCTTTTCGTGCTACAGTAAGAGAACGGATATTTTCCAATATTAACACGCTTTAATTGTTTAAACAATATATTACTCATGTGTCCGCGTAGTTTTTCCAACCATATTATTCCACCCTTTGAGGAGGAATACGAGACAATCGAGACTGTCGAGACGATTTATTGTCAACGTGCCACAGGGTACATTCATCTAGGTACGGACGCCGCGTTGTGCATACGTTGTTACTTCAAATTAAGCACAAGCGAAAAGTCTAATTGGGTAATTTCAGTAAAGCACCTCCTCATAATCGGTGAGTTGCCCACTGGGATAACGTGTTCCGTGTGTAATTTGAACAGATTGACACAAACTCGCGACCCACACCACCATTGTCTCGTGTCAAATCGCATATCTAAAATATCTCGACGGAGAAGAAACTCCCTACACGAATAGTGACGGCAATACAGTAGTGACCGTTTTCCACGCGATTAATTATTCGTTCGACAGGTACCCAGAATACCTCTAACTAAACAACGCAAATTCGTGTTTCCTATTCACTCTTGTATCTATCCGTTCTGAACGCGTGACCATATATTCGGATAGCCTCCGTCGCGGGCAATCCCCGGAAGTAAATCTCCGAAAAGCGACGTTGTCTTGCGCAATAGTCCGAGTACGTTGTTCGTGAAAATATATTCCGCGAATTATACCCCGCGACTCCGCGCGGACGTAACAATACTCGAAGATGTGCGCGGAAATCCTGTTGCCGGGGGATTCTACGAATACGAGCTACTGCGCGTCGCTAACCCAGATGTATATCTCGCTGAAAAGATGATACGCAAAAAGAGTAATGAGGTTTACGTGAAATGGCTGGGATTTGATACATCGCACAACTCTTGGATACATAAAAATGATATATTGTAAAAATTGTTTTAAATATTGGATGATTGCAAAAGTTCGTGCCCGATTTGAAGTTATTAATCCATCTATGCAAATCGGGCACGAACTTTTGCAATCATCTAATATATAATAAATATAATAAATATTCTATTTTAATAAAAATTTTATTTACAAAATATAATTTACAGTGGTATTTTATAATGCCCCCATGGCAATGTTTCGGTGGTTCCAGGAACGATATATCGCTTATCGTCGTACGGACTTAGAGCAATTTTTGTCTCGCGAATAGTGTATACTTTATGCAACATGGATCTTATGCAAGACTGCTGATGTGTCATTTCATTCTCTTCATTCAGACACCGCGTATAATCGTCAAATGTTATCGTTCTCGCGACAACGTTACTCTTGACACCTTTGACCTTTTCGTATCATTTTTACCATCCACTCGCAAAGCGTACATTTTTGCTCTAAGCCCTACAAATTCTGTCATTATCGCGCCATTATTTTCGTCCTTCATTAAGCCGGGTACTTTTTTATTCACGAGCGGTATACTGTACGCATTGTCCGCAGCGTAATCGCTCGTATCAAATTTGCTTACGTCGCGCTTCATATTCTCATACACGTCTTCGCATTCAATGTAATATATTAGACTGTCTGTGTCGGTGTACATTACCCGGCATCTGTCACGATACAGCCGTGACATGTACTCGTGATGAAATTCGTACAAGCACGTTTTAGAGATGTCGAGTATGCACATGCCGACATAGATTGGTTTGTAAAATTTTACCTCGAGTTTGCGCAATTCTACGGCAATAAGATTTTTCGAAAAGACGCTTCTACTACGAAAATTTCGCTTCGCAATCATTGCCTCTGCACCGTACCGTCCATCCCATTTTGTTATGAGCTTTACATCAACACAATTACGCACATTTTCCATCATTTTACCAAATACCGCATTGTTCATTAATGTGTATAAATTTTTTTCAAAAACTTTTTTTCGCCTGTGTTCTAAACTGTGTATTGAGTTTGATATAATTCCGAAGCCATGGAGATTGCGCAAATTGTAATATGCGGTGTATTTTTGTAACGCGAAGGCCGTGTCGCGTACATTGCTGCAGGTTGCGGTAGTGTATCACATAATGCTTCTTATCGTATAGCGTTGCGAGAAGCTTATCTTCCCGCGTGTCGGACAAAACGGTAGGTCAGTGTGCGTATTGTGAAGATGTTGCGGATACTCTAAATCTACCTCGAGGATACAGCCTGTAGGTGAATCATGAGCGATCGACGAGGTGTCAAAATTTGATACATCGTGGATCCATCGAAAATCGGCATAAGGCAACGGTTGACACATTGCCCATCCATACAAATTGTTTATATCGAAATACATGAGATACGATGATGGTTTCGATGGATCGTACGACTGCATGTACTTGTTATTAGCATGAGTGTACCTGTTGGAACATTGACTTAGACCACCACGTATACCCCGTTCGATAAACATAACCATATCGATGTCTGTAAACAATTCAAACGTAATATTTGTATGCTTTAACATGGCATCCCATGTATACCCGAGAAGAGTGTAATAATACGCGGGGTCGAGCCCATAACTTTTGATACAACTATCGCGGAAATTTTCAAAAATGTCTGCTAATAACAAGACATCAATTTTTAAATATAGGTCGCTATATTCGCCTAATGTTCGAAGGGAGAATCATTTCCAAACGTTCTCGGCGTGCGCGTAATTACTCTCGGATACTGTGTCACTGGTCAAAGAACTGTAGAATGATTCATGCGGTGGTAAACGCGTATCTTGCAATTTGTCGTCACAGTCAATGTATTCGTACGGAAATATGCCCTTCCGTGTCAGTAAATTGAAATCTTCGATCGGTAAATTTTGAAACTGTGATTGTAAAATTTTGAGTTTGTCTTTATTTAAAAACGATGCCAATTTCTCGAGACTTGTCGCGAGAAATTTATATGAATCGATAAAACGCAATTTGATATGATTTTTCAAATTGTCTTGGGCGAGTTTGACAGTTTTTGTGAATGAAATATATTTTTCTTTCGTTATCGGAAGTAACTCAATTCCCCCTTCAAACGCTGTAGCCATATCCTCGATAATGAAATGTGCGTCGTAACCTGATAAATTGTGAAGAACTTTCGGAATACAAAAAGATTCTTTATAATTTAAATTACAATTTAAGTGCGCGGGACCCCTGTACCGTCCGGTTAGATGGCAATGATCGCGTACGCGTGTATCGTCTTGCGCAAATGGTTTCTCGCAAATATGACAATGCGTCGCACTGTGAAACTTTTCCCACTCGTTTGGTGTTAAATTTACCATGGGGACGTTTGTTGTTAAAATAGTCTCTACACATTGTGCTAAATTTTTAAGTTGTTCGGCGAATCATGAAACGCAATCGGCGCTGCGATGAGAATGATACGCGGATAATGAATTGTTGAACGAGCAATGCACATAATAAGCAATGCTATATACTTGGTGATGTTGATAATTTTTGGCTTCTTCGGTTTTGACCAACACGCATTCCAAATCGGCGTACACTTTGAAAGGAAGCCGCTCTTTTCTGTTGTAGTTGTTGAACGATAGCCACTTGTCCTTATCGCTCGGTAACTGGATAGCGCAGTCGGTCATCTTGCCGCACTCTACCATATGCGACTGCAATTTGTCTTCCGAATCGAAATAGTGTAGGCATCTGTAAAAATAATAACAATTACAATTTTATGATAATTTTGATATATAATTATATTATAGTAAATATACACACCGATCGCAAATGTATTTTTGACCATTGTGTTTGCTCAGTTGCCTGCTGACAAGGCGGGATAGATTCTTGATCCACGCGAAATGTCCAACGCTGTTGCTGTCTTGCATGTACAGCAAGTTAACGTGTTTGTCCCTTTTTCGCTCACTAAGACGTATTGGGACAATGTTGTTCTCGATACTATACACATTGATGGAAATATTGTTAGCAAGTTCAAATTTTTTAATTTGGTTCACAGTTACTGGATCTCAATGTTTTGGAGATTCAGCACTGTCGTGTAATGGAGATATGAAGATTCCCGTTCCATATGTCTTTCAGTGGGGTACAGAGCGGCGACAACTGCCCACGCAAAACATGCATTTTCTTTAGATTGCACGTTAACCACTGCTTTTTTGTTTATTATTTCTCGCGGTAATTTAATGTGGCATCCCGCGCGCATTGGATTATATTTGTTGATATTTACAATTAAATTGATTATTCGCGACAATGCCCAACCACTATCACGTTCCTGAAATTCTTCTAGCGATGCTAGCGTGGGTTTGATAACATGATGCTCATACCACTCGCGTAAATCTGACGTGCGAAAGAGTTCAAAGTTTTTCGTATTGATACTTTTGTCGGCGCGCTTATCGCCCGACACAAACTCACCGTTGAATATAGTATTCACTTTCACATTAAAATGTTTTTGCATCATTTTTTGCACATGTTTGAGTACAATATCTCTGGCATCTTCGAGAAATTGATGTGGTTCGATATGATTACTGTTTATTATCACTATACGGCTCTCGAACGCTGTATCAATCTCTCGCCAAATAAGTCCGTTGTTTCGCGAACTGCTTCCGGCACCTGCGTGCACAAAACGTCTTCGTGCCGAATTTTTCAAACTTTCCAGACGAGCAATTTGGGCGATAAGCGATTGCCGAACTCTGATCGCTAATCGTGGACGTTTGATTCGGCTTTGTTCTTCCAGTGACTCGATATATTTGTCGCATCGCTGCTCCCACACAATATATTCTTTCACCGAATTCACTCTTGCAGATTGTTCCAACAAATCCTGTAGCGCCATTTTACAAGGTGCTTTTGCTGAACCTCTAACAAAGATACTAACAGAGTATACCTCTTACCATGATTTTTATTTGAGATCATTGGCACTTGAATATGTTGCACTTTAACTTTGACGATTTTTGTCACGTACGGTTCTGATAGCAGCCGTGCGTCGGCGCTCGTGATTTTCTCAATTCAGCTAATAATTTGCGATTTTGTCATTAAGGATGATGTTATAGCATCCGTACATCGACGCTCGTAATACATTTTTGCAAATCGGATTTTGTCACGTACGATGATGCAACCATGCCTCGGCACTTGAAATTTTTGATATATTGCATTTTCTTGATGATAATATTTCATCTCAAAATGATGTCATAGCAGCCGCGCATCGGCGCTCGTGATACATTTTTGCACATTTCGCGAGATTCATCTCGAGATATTAGCAGCCAGCGCTCGGATAATTGTGATTTTGTCACATTCGGATGATGCAACCATGCCTCGACGCTTGAAAATTTTTGATATATTGCATTTTTGCGTCTTGATGATAATATTTCATTGAGGATGATGTCATAGCAGCCATACATTGGCGCTTTGATAATTGGTTGAAAATAATATCGCGTCAGCAATAATCCCCATTCCATTGCAATATAACAATGGAAAATTGTAAAAATGATTTAGTATTATATCATGCATTTTTGCGTCTTGATGATAATATTTTATTGAGGATGATGTCATAGCAGCCATACATTGGCGCTTTGATAATTGGTTGAAAATAATATCCCGTCAGCAATAATCCCCATTCCATTGCAATATAACAATGGAAAATTGTAAAAATGATTTAGTATTATATCATGCATTTTTGCGTCTTGATGATAATATTTCATTGAGGATGATGTCATAGCAACCATACATTGGCGCTTTAATAATTGGTTGAAAATAATATCGCGTCAGCAATAATCCCCATCCCATTGCCATGTAACAATGGAAAATTGTAAAAATGATTTAGTATTATATCATGCATTTTTGCGTCTTGATGATAAAATTTCATTGAGGATGATGTCATAGTAGCCATACATTGGCGCTTTAATAATTGGTTGAAAATAATATCGCGTCAGCAATAATCCCCATCCCATTGTCATGTAACAATGGAAAATTGTAAAAATGATTTAATATTATATCAATCAGTTGTGCGAAAGGTTCTTCTAAAATGTACTCCGCCAGCATGAATTATTACGTTCCAATACAAGACAACGAAATTCCTAAGATATATATAATAAATGTGACATGTAAGTTTTGATTAATTTAAAGCATTTTATTTTTGTCAAATAGTGATTTTAAATAAAAATTTTATAGCGCTTCCTCACATCGTGCAGTTCGTATACTTGGAAGAAGATATGCTTTGACTCCGACGTCATATAAATATTTGGAAATTGGAATTTGCGTTGGAATCATATCTTATGTGGAATTGGCTATTGGCGATAATAGAGGAAATCAAATAATATTGCCTATTGAAACATGGAAGTCGCTAATGCGGAAACGAGTAGACATCGAGCGGCTAACTGAAACTCTGCTATGGATTCGAGATCTGACACTTGAAGTGGTTAACATATCTACTTCAAAAATTATAAAAATTTCATTATCTGATAATACTTTGTATATGAAATTATCAACAGTACAACATTTATTCGATTACGAAAAATGTATAGATCATATCTATTTCAGGTTGAGTGAAAATACTCATAATGTTACTGAAAAATTTAAACAATTTGTAAATATTTTACAATGTGATCATATCCGCGATGCGAGCAATGCCGCAAAAGCGATACGCAATAGTAATATGTTTAACAACGAATCACTTATATCTATAATCGTTGTTCGCAATCTTGCGAATTGTTAACTTGTGCTATAAATGATATTTTTTATGATGCTTGTAACAAATAAAAATTATTTTACAGTTAAAACTGCATTATTTCTTTTCCACATTAAGATATGCACAGTCGACAAAACTTTGTTCGCTCTCTGGAGATGTAGAAAAATGATGAGTTAGATGATACTCCAGTTAGAATAAGAGAGATGTAGAATTAAAAATCAAGAGGGGAGCAACACATTTATAATATGCAACCGTCGTAAAGTTTCTGACAGTCTTGAGTGTAAAAATGGATAGAGAAGAAGAAGTTATCGTGGTTGAAGATAATAATGAAGTTATGGAAGTGGATTTGGAAGAAGAATCAGACATTGAAATACAATCTGTAATAGATTTTGTAACGGTCGCTTTTCGCTCGGAATAACTCGGTCGGGATCAGGGCTCGTAAAAAGGGTGAGACAACGAACGTAGCATTTAGTGATAACATATGCAGTTTATTAATTTAGGTGTCTGTATGTACAAGTGTTCGTGTGTGTGTGTGTGTGTGTGTGTAACGCCTTTCGTTAAAGCCCGTGTATTATGCGGGTCTTTAAATCGCTTCGGAGTGTTTACGTCGCCCGCTAGACGCGGGGTCGGGGCGGCGCGCGGGGCGTTCGGTGTTGTCGCGACGCGAGTCGGCGCGGGTAGAAAAACGCGTCAGTTGAGAGCGGCTGCTCTCTTCGATATATCGAAGAGAGCGCAATCGAACGGCGCGCGTATTAGTCGGCCGCTTTGGCGGCAGGATTTCTCGGACCGTGATTTCTGAATTGACGCGACGGCTCGGCGTGTCACGGCCGGCCGTATGGGTTGCGGGGGAGGAACGCACTGACGGTCGAGAACCCTCGACGGAGGCGGCGGAGCTCCACCCGCTGACGTCAGCGCGCTTTTTGCGGGGCGCGTTCGGAACCCCGGACTCCCGAGACTATCTCGGGGGAGACAGAGGACACTCTACCTCAAAGTCGGGGGAACGGTGGAAGCGGAAGCCGGAAGTTTGGAGTACGGAGAATAGCTCCGCAGAGGCAGCGTACTCGTCTACCTCGGTCTCTTATTCCGGGCGGAAGGATTCTCCGGTACGGCGGAGTCGGAACGGTATCTGAGAGAGCTCTTATCGCGAGCTCTCTTTTTATATAGATCGAGTAACGGGATCGGAGGCTGGATCGAAGGAGAGGGAGTGGGCGTGATAATCCTCGGCTTATTTCGGCGCGCGTCGGGCGTTTTCGGGGAACCGTGTTTAACGGTTGAGTAATTAAATGTGACGCTCGGCGCCTGCTGCCCTGCCCGGCCGGTGTTCGCCGGGCGCAGCCTTCCGACGGGTGGACGGTTGGGAACGACGCGGGGGCGTCGTTACAATTTTATTTATGATAGCGATTGCAGTGAGGATTTTAATGATAAACGTGTACGGTTTTTAAAACGAGCTAATATTCGCGACATTGATGAACTCACGAAAATGTGTAATATTTTTTTTTATTATAGAACTAATAACGGTGACAAATTTTGTTCAACATGCTTCCTACGAATAACAGACTTGTACTCAAGTGCTCGTGCTGTGCGGAGGCATGAAACTGCAAGGTATGCTCTGATTGAGGGGAAAACTTGTAACTGCAGATGCTCGTTGAATCAAATATTATCGTGCAGTGTGTGCCCTATTTGCACACAATAAACTTTGTGACATATAAGTGAAATTTCTGAAAGTGGTGTGAAGTAGTACTGTTATTTTTTCGAAGGATCGAAGCTTCGAAGCTTCGAAAGACTTCGAAGGAACGAAGGAATCTTCGAAGGTACGAATTTTCGAAGGATCGAAGCTTCGAAACTTCGAAGGAACGAAGGAATCTTTGAAGGTTCGAAGGTTCGAAATTTCCAAAAATGTGTTAAATTGTAAACTATCACATTTATGCCCTATTTTTTTAGTTATAGCTATGTACACTTTGGTTTTCTCAAATTTTCGTTAAACAATGGCTAAAATAGTTGAAAATTTTTATTTTAAATAAATGGTGTCCCTTCCCGCAAATTAAAAATCAATTCAAAATTATTTATTTTTATTTACTATGTAGGTTTAGAGAATAATAAAAAACTTTTCGAGCCAAAACAATTCATTTATTAAATAATCGAAGAAAAATTAATAATGTATATTATATTTCGTACGTATGCAAACATAAATAATAAAAATATTAATCCTGAAAAATGTAAATATATTATTGTAAATATTTTCTATTCTGAAAAACAAATACATTTGTTGCAACATTTTCAGTGGCCAAGCAACTTCTTTTTGGTGTGACAATGCTTCCTGCCGTTGAAAAAGTTCTTTCGGAAGCTACGGAAGTGGCAGGAATGCACAGATATTTTTTAACCAACTGTGCTACAAGCGGAAATCTATTTTCGTGGGATTTCCACCATTCAAGTGGGTCCAAATTCATGTAAATTTCTGATTGAGCTAGATATGTTTTATATTGTTGAGCTGCTGATGAAAACTGACTCTCGTCAGTACGTTTAAAAAGAAAATCCAAAGCACTCGCACTTTTTTGTACAATTTCATCTGTTTCTGCGGTATTTATAGTTTTTGACTCTTTCTCAATTTCAGTTCTAATTTTAATTTTTGCTACAGACGTCTCAAATTGCAACATTTTAAATCGTGGATCGAGGAAAGAAGCTTTTCCAGCTAAATGTATTGTCTGAATATTTTTCCGAAAAAAGCGATCCGATAGCTGCATCGATAAATTTTCAATCACAGAAGAAATATTCTCGTCTTTTTCATATTTATTCAAAGCATTGCTGAGGTGATTATCAATTAAAGTGCGGATAACTGGATTCACCATAGAAAGTGTTCCTCCTGATAGAATTGCGGTCGCGACTTCTAAAGGTTTCAAAACCTCCACCAGAGCCTCTAATACATTCCAGTCTCTTTCAAAAATTTCCAGAGTTTGTGCCTGTTTTTGACTTGTGACGGATCTATCTGCAAGAACATTCATTATAATATTGCGATTTCCAATGAGCCTTTCAGCCATCTGTAGATCTGTATTCCAACGAGTACATACGCTTTGTATTAGTTTTAATTTTTGCAAGCCAAGTTGTTCTTGTTTTTGCTCAAGACTTTTGGAAGCTACTGTAGAATGCCGGAAATGAGAAACAATTTTAGTTGCCTTATTCAATGTATCAGATACGTTTCCTTCTTGAAGTGCATGTTGCACTGCTAAATGAATTTTGTGAGCAGCACAAGTTACGTCGTTCGGGATATTATGCATCATCTGCACAGCTTTCACGATATTACTTGCGTTATCGTTTGTGATGGCAACTATTTTCTCGTCGATTCCAAACTGGACCATCACATTGTGTAATCTGTCGGCCAGATTTGCAGCATTGTGGCGTTCTTCAAACTCTTCTGTACAAAGAGTAAAAATATACGGTATCCAATTATCATCAATTATATGAGCGTTAACGCTTATATATCCTTCTTGTGATCTTGAGGTCCAGCAATCCGTGTCTATAGAAATATCGACGAACATTCGTTGCATTTTTATTTTTATTTCGTCTTCCAAAACGCGTAGTCGACGAATTATTGTTTGGCTGCATGGACAGATATAGTTTGGTTCTATTTCCTTCATAAAATCTTTGAAGGAAGAACTAGAAACAAAACTATACGGTAATCGACTGCATGCAATCAATTTCGTCACAGCTTGTGTTATCCTCTCACTACGTTCTTTGCTAATTGATCCAAATTTTTTTGAGCGAGCTGACTCTATACGAGTTCGTTTTATTGGTATTGTTAATATATTGTTGTTTTCTTCAGAACATCCTTCTAGCTGCGAATCTTCTGTACTATCCGTTGTTTGAGAGATATCTGATTCCTGATGTACTAATCTAGAAACCATAGAAGAATTTACTGAATATTACGTTGCTCTTAAAAAAGTGAAATTAAAAATATTTTGATTTAAAAAATTTGTGAAAAATTGGAAATTAACAATTTCACATAGACAACAATTTCACAGAAAAACAATAAGAAAACAAAAAATAAAAATAAATAAATAAGTTAACAATTTCAAACAAATTGTGTAGCGACTCAATTGACAAAACGCTTGATTATAATAAATATTTCTACGCTTCTATTTCTATACGACTTTGTACTTTGTACTTGAAAAGGACCACAATCCATATGATCAAAACGTAGTAATATTTATTATAATAAAATGTTTTGCCAGTTGAGTTGCCACATAATTTGTTTTTAATTAATTATTGACGAAAAATCAAAAAAATTTTTTATTTACTCTATATTGTAATCGTGCGGACGTTTTGTCGCTTCGGTTGATGGACGTCTAATTGAATGAACATTCTTTAAATGTTCGATCAATGTTGAGGTAGATCCGTGAGTTTGCAGCACCGAATCGCAAATTAGGCACGTCGCCGATTTTGCATCTGCAGCTTTATCACAATGTGCCCATACCCAACTCCTTTTCATGTTTTTTCCTAAAATATTTGGTAACAAAAACCGATTAAAAAATATATTTAATATACAATCAAATAAATCACTTTTGAAGTCAAATAAATGTTTGATGTCAAATAAATTCACGAAGAATCCACGTACCTTTATTTATCGTAGAATCCAGAATTATATAAAATGTATCGTAGTCGTAGAACGTATAGACACGTCTATTGCTTTATGAAGTTTGGTTATAACTGTTATAAGGAACGCGCAACGTTGTCTAACGTTGTTAAGCATGTATGTATTTGTTTTTCAAAATAGAAAATATTTACAATAATATATTGTAATTGTTGCCGACATCTAGAACATCAGATCACATTTATTTATTTATTAATTATTTAATAATATATTTACTAAGTAACAATGTAGGCTCCCTGCATTGATAAATTACAAATTCAAAAGGAGGCTATATGGAGCCACGCGTAGGGTGTAGGTACGCAAATATTAAAATCAAACTTGTTGGAATAACAAATTTATTGAATCTAAACGTTTCGGTCCTTTCTTTGGACCTTCTTCAGTAAATTTAATACAATAAGTTATAATGGGGAATCTACATACTACCGCACGCAGCGCAAAAGCCGTGAGCCCCCCTATCGATATCCCATTAAATAGACAAAGTGAAATAATATGTCATGAGGTACTCAAAAGTGGACTCCAATGAAGAGTATAGTGAGGAATTTCCGAAAGGGGGCGCGTCCGCGTACGGTCGTGTGAACGTGCGATGGATGAGTGTGTGAGTAAGAGTGAGCCCCCTTTCGGAAATTCCTCACTATACTCTTCATTAGAGTCCACTTTTGAGTACCTCATGACATATTATTTCACTTTGTCTATTTAATGGGATATCGATAGGGGGGCTCACGGCTTTTGCGCTGCGTGCGGTAGTATGTAGATTCCCCATTATAATTTATTGTATTAAATTTACTGAAGAAGGTCCAAAGAAAGGACCGAAACGTTTAGATTCAACGGGGCCCCGTACAGTGCGATGGAGTGTACTGTCCCGGCGTACAGTCGGCGGACCCTCCTGTCCGGTCCCCCAAGGTTTGGAAGCAGCCTGCTTTCAAGTGCAATGGCCGCTTTTTCCACCCTCGGGGCTAAGCGACGGAAGTGCCCGTCGAAGGTCCTCTTGCTGTCGAGGTAGAGGCCCAAATATTTGACCTGTGCCCCCACCTCGACAGGGGTACCTTCAACCCTGATCCTGATCTTTGGTGGCGCCCCGTGGGAACCCTTATGGAAGTACATCGCTTCCGTTTTCTGGGTCGCCACCCTCAGGCCCAGGGCTTTAGTGTGTCGCACGACGCGCGCTATGGCATTATTGCCCTCGCTGCTACTTCCCCCCAGCTGTTTCCCCTGGCCAGCACCAACGTGTCATCCGCATAGCAAATCGTGGTGCAGCCAGAGGGGAGGGCACTCCCCGAAGAAAGCCCCGGCACCCACAACCCCATCCGCAAAGGAAACGCTATCCCGAAGCGTACCCCGAAGAAGAGTCCCCCAGCGGCAAGGCCGCGAGAAAGGAACCCACCCATGCGAGCAAGCCCGCATGCTAAGCTTCGGTACCTCGGGCGCGCTAGTGCCCGTACATCTTAGACAGGTTTAAGATGCCCGTGAGGGGAGGGCGGACCCTCCACCAGCACTCAATCCGCACTTTCGCCCTCTCGACCCCGTCTCGGAGACGTCCGAGCGGCTCGGAAATGGCCCAGACCCCGGCAGTCCAGAGATTTCCGGATGCCCGCATATCTGCGAGTATGTTTACTGTCGGCCCGTCACCCCCGTGGAGCGCCGGACACTCCCGAGGGAGACCGATGCCCACCACCCTACCCCGCGGTCCCCGCCGCAAAAAAACCCCGTCCTAAAGAAAATTCCGAGGAAGAACTCCCCCCGCAGCTAGGCTACGAGGAGGGAACCAGGGAACCCCCCTGCGGGCAAGGCTGCATGTAACTGCTCCCCACAGACTGGAAAAGACTCCCCAGAGACGGGAGCGTGTGTACCCAATAAACTTGGGTACGGGACAATCTTAGCACCCAATCTTCCAGCGGATTGGGTGAGCTCTCTCACTACGACAAGGTGGTGCCTCACGAAAGAGGGAGGCCTCGACTCTCGCAGCAGGACCTGGATCCACCTGGAGGGCCTGGAATTGGCTGATCCGAAATACTGCTCCTCCGATTCCGTCGACCTCCTTCTCGGTGCCGACGTATACGCCGCCATCCTGAGCCCAGGACTCCGCAAAGGTGCGCCTCAAGACCCTGTGGCACAAAATACAGAACTTGGTTGGATACTATCGGGCGTAATCGGTGGCTCCCTCCCACCAGGTTCAGCACACACTCATCAATGTCGGTTTAAATACGATCTGGCTCAGGAGGTGCGACGATTTTGGGAACAAGAGGAAATCACGGCCGAAGCTCCAGCCCTCTTCCCGACGATCATAAATGCAAAGAACATTTCGTCCGGACTCATTCAAGGGGATCAGATAAATGTTACACCGTGCGTCTCCCCGTCATCACTCCGCTTCCGGACCTCTCCGGTATGCGTCACACTGCCCTGCGTTCCTTGAAACAAATGGAAAATTGATTTGCTCGTGATCCAACTTTGCAGACCCAGTACCACGAGTTCCTGCGGCAGTACGTGCAGCTAAACCATATGACAGTTGCCTCACCTGTCTCCAACGGGACCCCAGTCTGCTACTTGTCTCATTACGGCGTAATGCGGGAATCCAGCTCCATGACAAAGTTGCGGGTGATATTCAACGGCTCTACTACCGTCCAGTCCGGAACCACGCTTAACAGTCACCTCCTAACTGGACCGAATTTGTTGCCTGCTTTCTCGGACGTCCTGTTGCGGTGGCGACGTCACCGCTATGTCCTCGCCAGCGACATTGAGAAGATGTATCGGCAGATCATCGTGCATTCTCAAGATAGGAACCTGCAAAGAATTCTATGGCAAGAAGATCCCCACAACAAATTACAGGAGTTCCAACTTAACACCGTGACTTACGGTTTATCCTGCGCTCCGTTTCTAGCTATTCGCACATTTAGACAACTAGCCACCGATGAGGAAGGTGGCCTGCCGCTAGGAGCAACCGTTCTGCAAGAGGAGACCTATATGGACGATATCCTGACGGGTGCTTCCACTCTCTCGACTGCCAAAAAATCTTACGCCAGCTCTCACAAATCTGCAAGGCGGGCGGGTTTTCCCTTAAAAAAATGGTCAGCCAACGAAGCGTCACTACTTCAGGACCTACCCGCCAAAGACAAGTTGCATCAGGATTCGTTATGGTGACAACCAGGAGAGAGCCACTCTACATTAGGATTGCGCTGGCTCCCCCTTGAGGATAGCTTCTCCTTTTCGGCTCATCAGGTACATGTAGAGGTCTTTTCCAAGCGCTCCGTTCTGTCTTTATCCGCTAGACTGTTTGACCCGTTAGGCTGGATCGCCCCCGTCCTCGCCAAACTGCTCGTACAATCGACCTAGTTACTTGGTGTGGAATGGGATACGCCCCTTCCCGACGCCGAGGCTCGGAAATGGCAGATGTTCCAAGCAGAGTTTACCCGCCTGGAAGGAGTCCGCGTATCTCGCTGGTTGGCGGGAGATAGAGAGGGGTGCCGAACGCAGATCCACGGATTCGCCGATGCCTCGGAGTGGGCGTACGCCACGGTCGTCTATCTGCGAACAGAAGGGCCAGAAGGTAATATTGAGGTAAGAATCGTGACCGCCAAGACGAAGGTCGCCCCCTCAAGCAGATCTCTCTTCCTCGCCTTGAACTGTGCGCCGCAACGTTGCTCGTTCGACTCGTCGCCCATACCCGCCGCATCCTGAAACTAGACGAAGCCAACATTCATCTCTGGTCCGACTCAACAGTGGCCCTGAGCTGAATCCGAGCTCATCCAACCTCCGGGAAAACTTACGTGGTCAATCGAGTTAGCGAAATCCAAGTCACCTTGCCTAACGCCTGCTGGCACCACACTCTCGGACGGGACAACCCGGCCGATTGCGCATCACGGGGATTATCGCCCGAGGACCTCGTCAAGCACCCCTTGTGGTGGCAAGGACCGCTATGACTGCAGGAAGAAAAAGCCTCTCCGGTTATCAGTAACAACGATATCGAAGGGGAGCTTCCTGAACGACGAGTTCGTTCTCACGCGACCACACCATCTCAGAAAGAAGAGGAGCTTGAGCTTTTGTCGAGGTATTCCTCGCTATGTCGGTTACTTCGGATTACCGCCTGGTGTCGTCGTTGGTTACTGCCTGGCTTCGCTAGGCGAGATCCAGCGTTACAGGTTGGTCGTATCCCATGGGAGCTCCGCGCTACTGAACTAGAGGAAGCCCGCCTATGCTGGGTCCGAGCCGTGCAAGCTGCAGCATTCGAAAAGGAATTAACCATATTACAGAAGGGCAAGTCAAAGGAAGTTAAAGGGACTCTTACCAAGTTGAATCCCTTCCTGGACGCCCAGAGTATCCTCCGCGTGGGCAGTCGTCTTTAGCGAGCCGCATTACCCGATGATGTAAGGTACTCGATGATTTTCCTTTTTTTCTTTTTTAACGTGTGGTAAATGCATTACGCATACCCTTGCTTCTTGGGAAAGGAGGTAAGGGTTATGTGAGACTCTCCTCTCTTTTCCACCTCCGAAAGCTCAACGCTTCCAATCCCTAAGGATTGATAGCGCAGAGCCCATGGAGATGGGAGGCATACCCGCTAAAACCCACACGGTGATCTTCTCGGGCGTTGTTGGGGCTTCCCGGGAAACTGGCGATTGCACTACTTCCGGGAAGCCCCTCGCCTTGATGTGTCTCTGTGAGGGGTTTGTCATTCCTTTCGTTTGCAGTGTGGAGGGGTCACAGCCTCCACACCGCGCCTTCCCGAGGGGATTAGATGCCCCCCGAGGGGCAAGATTGTGCCTCAGCGTTTCTCGCCTGAGACCCGATCCCCCTCCCTCTGTGCGGTTCTGCACAGAGGAGTAAGCGCCCATGTTTTGGTGTAAGACAATAGTGCGGGTTGTCTTCCACACTATCGCCTTTGTACCCTTTCCCGCGAGACCCGATGATCCTCCTAGGACCCTCTTTGTTCACCAGACTGGTAGTGGAAGCAGCTCATCAAAAAACTCTCTATGGCGGCGCCCAGCTAACTCTGGGATCTTTGCGACAAGAGTACTGGATCCCGCGAAAACGAGCTCTTGTCAAGAGTCTGATACATCGCTGCCTAACACACCTGTATTGGCGGATGGCATCTTCTCAGCCCCCAATGGGTCCTCTGCCGCCACCTCGAGTAACGCCGTCCCGGCCGTTCCTACACACAGGCGTGGACTACGCCGGTCCAATATGACTGTGAACTTCCAAAGGGCGAGGACACCGAGCAACCAAAGCCTTCATTGTCGTCTTTGTTTGTTTTAGTTCCAAAGCGGTTCATTTAAACGTGGCTTCCGATTATACAGCCGAAGCCTTTCTGGCAGCGCTACGTCGTTTCGTCGCCCGTCGGGGATTGTGTCGCGCCTTGTATAGCGACTGTGGGACCAATTTCGTGGGCACCGACGCACAACTTCGGGCCCTCTTCGCCGCCAACAGTCGAGAGGGGAAGCTACCTTGACCTTTGAGGAAATGTCCACGCTGCTGGCCCAGATCGAAGCCTGCCTCAATTCACGACCTCTGCAGGCACTGACTCACGACCCTGAGGACTTCGTCGCGCTTACTCCGGGCTATTTTCTAGTTGGCGCGCCTCTCAATGCCTTGTCGAAACCATGCCCTAGCTGCAGAATCTACAACTCATCTATCGCGCTGGCTGCATCTTCAGCAGATGAGAGACCATTTCTGGAGCCGATGGACGAAAGAGTACCTCCACACCTTAGTCCACCGCCCTAAATGGCTGAAAGGCAGCGAAGAGGTCACAGTCAGCCGCCTCTGTTTGCTGCAAAGCGAAACCACACCTCGACCAAATGGCCTCTCGCGCGGATCGAGAAACTGCATCCTGGCCCCGAAGGCCACATCCGCGTCGTGGAAGCGCGAACCTCCTCCTCGCTACTCATTCGACCAGTGAGCAAACTCGTCCTCCTTCCCGTCAGCGATACCTCAGAGGACATCACAGAACTCAAATAATTGGCATACTTTAAATTTTTCCCTTTTTTTGTGTACTTACCGTTTTTTAGCTTCTCTCCTTTCTTTCCCGTTTTTCCACTTTTTTCCTTTCAAAAAATTGTAAACTCACCGTACTCCTTGCTAAACTCCTGCACGGGCACCCTGGACCGCCGAGCCTCTATCTACCTCAGCGCGATCCGTTTGAGCCCCTCAAACTGTGGCCCCTTGACTAGTGAACACAGGAGACCAAGGGCCAACACCATAACTCAGCATTCGGGAAAACAGCGGAAGTCAGTCACTATTCACCCACCACGTGCACGTGCGAAGAACCGACCTCTATTGATCCTTACCACTCTCGATCATTTACGGAAACGCTGCGTGCCGTCACTAGAGAGCAACATTTCCCCTGTCACCTATCGCAGGACCGAAGCTATCATTTTCCTTCCTAGAGATCCGACCCTTCACTCGTACCAAAATTTCGGCGGTACGTCACATCGTAGGTCTACCCTACAAGGCGGGCGGAATGTTCGAGATCGAACTATAAAACCCCGTAATAATCTTCCTAGAGTTAATAAGATTGCCACGCTGCTGCGAAGGCTCGGACATGGCCCCGCGCAACCAAAAGGCGACGTGCTGCGCATGCTGCGCGCGACGATTCGGAGTAAGAACTTTGCCACGAGTGTCTAGAGTCCCGAGCGCGGCGTTCAAAATAATAATACCTCGACTATTTTTATCCCTGGATTAGCCGTTAAGATTAACCTTTTTCTCGCCAAAACCCAAACAGATAGTGATGGACGACATGACAAGAATTTCAAGATCTTGTCTTGTCTTGTCTTGATTTTTCAAGACGAGACTACAAATTTCTTGTACTTGATAAAATCGAGACAAGACAAGATTTGTACTTCAAGATCAAGGCAAGACAAGAAAAATCAATCAAGATTCTTGATTCTTGATAATTGAAACTACAATTATATATATGTAATTATAATTATGTAATTGTAATTATATATATATATATATCTGGGTTATTTAACATTATAATCACGCTGAGATGCTCCCGTCCATTCTCAATTTTAAATAATTAAATGCAAAATTTAAATTGCTAAAAAACTATAAACTTTATAGTTTCACTGAAAACCGAAGTCTCTTCTTATTTTAAATATAGGAAATCTTTATTTGATAAAAATAATTATATTTGTAGTATATTATATTTATAACATATATATATATATATAATAGTAGTAAAAATGATATTTGTAGTATAATTAGTAATATAAATTATATTTGTAATATAATATGTTATGCCCTTGTGAGGCACAGGATAGTTAAGGGATCGTTACCGAATTAGAACTAGGAAGCTCGGGAACGTCAGGGGGAATTTCACTTCCGGTTGTGGTTTCACAATATATTTAAAATAAATAGTCAGTTGTACAAAGTATATGAGCGTCTTGGGATGACGCAAATTAAAGTATGCTTACACAGTTGTTGCGTAGATCACTTGTTCACAATCGTGTCGTGGTTTGGTATTAACGTACTTGCGCTTTACTACAGCTTGATTGGGACCTCGAGAGTTGTCTTAGGGTCCTTTTTATATCTAATAATTGGGTTACTAGTCGCAAGCGAAGGAGGTTAATGGAACGCTTTGCTTGCGATTTTGGTAATTTCTTAATTAGCGCAGTGCTTACTCAGCGTTAGTCTCGTTTTTCGGATTTCGTATGCTTGTCGAAATTCTTATTGCCTCAGCGCTTTTGCAAGCATGCGTCTTACTTATTTTTGTGTAATATATACAAAATAATAATAATTATATTAAGTGATTTTAATAATTATAGTTATAGCTTTTAGGGCTATAACATCCCTCCCCCGTTAGAAAAGAAAACGAGGCACGTAGTTTTCTTAGTTCTATAGCGATATTTACAATGCTTTACAATTTTTGTTCTTACTTCTAATATCGCGTGCTTAGACTACGTTTTAATATTGGTTTTGGTCTTGGTATTGTTGTAGGTTTGTATACGGTTTTCTTGGTTTTTTTTGTTATATAAATTATTATTGCTATTACTACGGTAAGGATTATTCCGTTGGTTGCCATTGGGTATAGAAAGTATTTTTTGGTGAAAAACCTTTGCTCATTGTTTTCCAAGTTATTATTTATCGTGTTTTTGGCTCTTAATTCTGTTAATTCAGTTTCGTGTTCTGTGACGTCTGTTAACGTTATATTGTTGTTAGTTTTGAGATCGCGTAATAGTGTTATGTTTAATTCTGGTAGGTACGTTTCCGTTTCTGTTTCGAAAACTGTGTTTCTTGTTTGTATCGTCATTTCTGTGGTTGTCAATTTGCATTTTCCTTGTAGTGTTATTTGTCCAGTATTTCTTATTGTTTCTCTGTACTCATGTTGTCCGTTGCATTGTATAATTACTTGCAGGTCAGTGGTGGTTGAATATAACCAAGTGCCTGGCTGGTGTAATGCGATCCAGACTGCTTTTCTTTCAATAGTTCGCTTTATTTTACAATTGTTATGATACTGTTGTCGCTGTTCGTACATTTGTATTTCGCACGGGGCGTTCGGGTTTATACGGTATATTGGATGTGTCTTTAGACATATATAATCGTAGTTGTTCCTTTTACACTTTTCTAACACGTTTTCTGTTATTAGTACGTATGTTAGCGTTTCCTTATTTAACGCGAGTAGTTCGTTTGTTATTTCTGTGCTTGACATTATCGCGTTATGGTCCGAAATAGGGAGCGCTACTACTCTTATGATATCGTACGTAGGTTTTGTTATTAGCGGAAAATGAAGGATGGTGAAAATTTTTGTTTTATCGCAATATGCGCTTACTGTCATGTATTTTTCTATTTGTAACCAATTCTCGGCATGTATTGAGAACGGAAAATATGAACCTTGCGGTATTTGGTGTACCGCTTCCTTTAAATGCGCGGTTATTATATCTACCGGCATTAATTTTAGTTGTATTGTTTCTTTTTGTATGTGTGTCAGGTAATCTAGTACATTTTCTGCGTCGCGTATTAGTTCTGTAATGACCGCAGTGGTTATCGCAAAATGTTCAGAAATGTCTTCGCGTTCGAAAAATGCCTGTACTTGTTTGCGTAATAAATTTTCGTTTCGTTGAACTATATTTTCTAACGTTTCTATGTGTGCTATCGTTGCGTTTACTACCTTTAATTGGGTTTTTATTGCATGCTGCATCGTTTGTTGGTTGTCGTTTAGTAGCTCGAGTTGTTGGTTGATATGTTCCTCATCTTCTGCGTCCATCGTTCCAAATAATGTTTTCGCTATTGTTCCTATTCCGTTTATTAATCCTCGACGTTTGTTAGTCGGCGGTCTGTAAACCGTTTGGATTTGTGTCATGAGGTTCTTCAGATATTTAGCTTCTTTATTTGTGATGGTCTCGAAGCTAGTACATGCGTCCTTTTGATACTGAACGTGGAACTTCAGTGTGTCGCATTTCAGTTGGTGCTGTTGTACGTATTCTTCTATTTGTTCGTACCTTTGCATTAGTTCTTCTAAGTTTAATTTAATTACAAGTTTCCATGTTCCTTCGGTATAATGTAATTTTCCGATTTTTTCAAAATGTAGGCCTGGGTTGTGAATAAATTCGTGTATTTTATATGGGCGATCCTTGTCGTCGTGGGGCCTTGCGAGTACCTTGCTGTTCCAGCAAGTAAGCATCCTGTAATAATACAGTTCGTTTATGCTTCTATAAATTGTTTGAGTTTATTTGCGTGTATACGTATAGTCTTTCTTCCTTTTTTTATTGTATAATTTACATCTGAGTTCCTTTCGAGTATGACGTATGGTCCGGTCCATAATGATTCGAGTTTCTTTGATCGTCCTCGTCGTAACGTCTCGTCGTAGACCAGTACCTTGTCGCCTACTCTAAATTTTGTTATTTTTGTTTCTTTATCGTATTGTTGTTTGGCTTTAATTTTCTTATCCTTTAGATGTTCCCTTGCCTGTTGATTGGTAGCTCGTATTCTTTCTCGCATCTCTTGTGCGTAATCGTCGTAATTATATGTTAGCCTTGGGGGTTTCGTTAGTGCAGTCGGTAATTCTGCTTGTCGTCCATATATTAGTTCGAAGGGCATGTATCATGTTGCTGTGTGTGGTGTGGTGTTATAAGAAAAAATTGCGAACGGTATCCATTCATCCCAATCGGTTTGGTCTTCGTTAATGTAATATATATTTAATAAATATTCTGCCAGCATGCGATGTGATCGTTCTAGTGCGCCGTTGCTTTCAGGGTGATATGCAGTTGTCTGTATTTTGTTTATTTTTAACAACTTGCATGTATTTTTGAATATTTCACTGAGGAAATTTGTTCCTTGATCCGTAAGGATTTTTTCTGGCGTCCCGTGTTTGAGAACGATTTTTGTAATAAATTCCTTGCTGACCGTGTTCGCTTCTTGGTTTGGGATTGGTACTGCTTCGCTATATTTTGTTAAACTATCTTGGAATGTTAGCAAATATTTGTTTCCCTTCGTGGTTACTGTTAGTGGTCCGACTATATCTAATGCACATTTCTCGAATGGTGCAGTGGGTGTATCTGTTATTATTAAAGGCATTTTAGTTTTTCGTAACAATTTGTTTTTTTGACACGATTCGCATTTAGCTATATATTTCTCGACGTCTTTTGTTATTCCGTGCCAATCGTGTTTTAGGCGAATTCTTTTTAAAGTTCGCTCGACACCTTGATGTCCTCCTATGGGGGCGTCGTGATATTCATGTAATATTTGTTTCCTTTCTTCTTCCGTATAATTTTCAGTATTTTCAGTGCTTGTGTTGTTTACTTCTATTGCATGTATTTTTTGCTCCTTTTCCGATTCGCTTGTATCTCGGATTACATTACGGCTTAATGCGTCAGCGTTTGCGTTCGCTCGACCCGCCTTGTGTATTATTTCGTAATCGTATTCTTCTAACTTGAGCCTCCATCGAATCAGTCTCGATCCGGGGTCGTTGACATTGAATAGCCATATTAATGGTTTATGATCGGTCACGATTTTAAATTTTGTGCTGTATATGTATGGTCTAAAATGTTTGGCGGCCCATATTATTGCGAGTAGCTCTTTTTCAGTTGTGTTATAATTTTTTTCTGCTCGTGACAAAATTCTGCTTGCATAAGCAATGGGGCGATCATTACCTATTTCACCTTGCGATAGCACTGCTCCGATAGCGTAATTGGAAGCATCGGTAGTCACTATAAATTCTTGTGCGAAGTCGGGATATTGCAACACTGGCGCAGTCATCAGTTTTTCTTTTAATGTTTCAAAGGCGTTTTGTTGGTCTGTGGTCCACTCGAATTTTTCTGACTTTCTTGTCAGCTTTGTTAATGGCTTGGCGATTTTTGAGAAGTCCTCTATAAATTTTCGGTAATATCCGGCAAGGCCTATGAATGACTGTATGTCCTTTACTTTTTCGGGCCTTGGGAATTCTTTTATTGCCGTTAATTTCGAGGGATCTGGCGATATTCCATTTTCTGTTATTATGTGGCCTAGATATATAACTTCCTTTCGTAGTAACTTTATTGGGTTGGAGTTTTAAGTTATTCTTTCGGAGTCGTTGCAGTACTTCCTTGAGTCGTTTATTATGTTCTTCTAGGCTGGCTCCGTATATGACGATGTCATCTAAATAAACTAAGCATTTGAGCCCTTGCATTCCGCTGAGTATGGAGTTCATCAACCGCTGGAAAGTTGCTGGCGCATTTCTTAGTCCGAACGGCATTCGATTAAATTCGTAGTGTCCGTGGGGTGTTGAAAATGCTGTTTTATTTTTGTCTTTTTCGGCCATTGGAATTTGGTGATATCCTGAGGCCAAATCCAGCGTGGTAAAATATTTGTCTAACTGATCTAATATGTCAGTAATATTCGGAAGAGGATATGAATCGCCTATGGTTAGATCGTTCAGTCTTCGGAAGTCTATTACTACTCGAAGTTTAGGTTGTCCGGATGCGTCCATCTTCTTAGGCACAACTAGTAAGGGTGCATTCCACTGACTCATACTCGGCCTTATTATTTTTGCTTTTAGCATCTCGGTTATTTGTTGGCTTACTTCGGTTTTATGTTTTTCGGGTAAGCGATATGGTCTTATATTTACGGGTGAAGTATTACAACGCGTATTTATTTCGTGCTCTATTGTGGTGGTGCACGTTAAGGGTTCCCCTTCTACATGAAATATATCTTGGTATTCTTCACAGATATTTAAAAGTGCCCTGTGTTCTTCATTGTTTAGATGGTCGGTTCGTAATAATTTGCAAACGCGGTTCTTCCGTGGTTCTTCTAGCTTGGTTAATTTGTCGCTAATTATTGCGTTTATCCCGGTTGTAGTGTCTCGTTCGATTTCTTCGATGGTCACTGTTGGTGTTTCTATTTCGACCTCCTCGTCTGTCGTGTTTATCATACTGATCGGGCAAGTGAAGTCGATCGGTTCTACTAGCGCATTTCCGATGTATATACCGGGGGCGGTTTCTGCTGCTTGAACTATGCCTATTTTATTTATATTTGTCGCGGCTCTAATTATGGTTTCGCAGCGAGGTTTTAAAGTAATCTTGCTAGTGGAGTGTAGGTTTAAGATACCTTTCCCTAGCCTTAACTGTGCTTTCTCGAAATCGCAGACGGTGGAATGTTTTTGTAGGAAGTCGAATCCTAAGATTCCGTCGTTTTCGATGGGCATATCGTCTTTTACCACGTAGAACGCGTGTTTTATTTTATGGTCACCTATCTTGATTGTAGCGTTTATCTTTCCTATGGTGTGTACCTTGTGTCCCGTTATTTCGATGAGTGAAATATCGTCTTCATGGATTAAAGTATCATCTTTTAATTCCTTTAATTTTATTAATGAAGTGGTTGCTCCTGAGTCGCACATCATTTTTACCCTCCCTTGTTTTGCTTCGCGTATGGGTAGTGTTACTGTAGGTAATCCTGGTTCGCCTTTTATGTGTGCGACGCGGTATTCTAGCGCCCTTTTTGGCGGGTTTTTCTTGTCTTTGCTTTCGTCTTCGCTGCCGCTATTAGAGTCGGTGCTCTGTTTTCGTTGACGATGCGATTCGCGCTGCTCGCGTGTATATTTGGAGTGTGATTTTAGGTCTTCGTCTTGTTTTTTATATCCGCTATTTTTTGGTCGTTCGTTTAATTTCCAACATTCGTTGCGGTTGTGCCAGGATTTCTTGCAATAATTACAGTACTTAATGATCGCGTTTACTTGCGATCGTTTCTCCGGTTTTGGGAGCGCGAACTTGAAGCTACTGCGGCAGTCGCGTCCGTAGTGTCCGTTTTTTCCGCATTTGTGACATTGAATCCGCGTTGCATGCGGATGCTGCGAATACTTTGATTCGTGTGTTTGCTTATCCGCGGCCCTAGGGGACTCGAGGAGTTTTTCGTCTTCGCCGGCGCCGGTTATTGCCTCTTGTAGAGTTTTAAAGCGTTGCGCCCGTGCGAGGATTTTAAGGTCATGGCGTAACCCTATTTGGAAATTTATTAGTGCTTGTTCCTTTATGGTTTGCTGTATTCCACATTTATTTTCCGGGGTGTAGCCCTTTCCCTCAGTTATTGAGTCGTATAGTTTCATTGCTAATAGGTCGACGCGTTGACCGAATTCTTGTGTGCTTTCGTTCGGTTGTTGTTATGCCCTTGTGAGGCACAGGATAGTTAAGGGATCGTTAAGGGATCGGTACCGAATTAGAACTAGGAAGCTCGGGAACGTCAGGGGGAATTTCACTTCCGGTTGTTGTTTTAGTGAATTGAACTCTAATTGTAGGCTCGTCGTGCTGCGTTTGGATTTATAGCATGACTCTAATTGTTCCTTTAATTCTTCGAATATTTGAATATCGTGCGTTTCAAAGTCTTGCATGGCTTTTCCGTCTAGTTTTGTGAATAAGACCTCTTGAATTAAGGATTCTTCGTCCTCGGGGTGAATTTTTTTCATGGCGTAAGTACATGCATTTAAAAATTTTTTGAGTTTATGAGGCGTCCCATTGAATTCGGGGATCATGGCGCGTGCTTCCTTTAGGGCCAGATACCTTGAAGGGAGACTTCGTCGGTTCCTCACGTCGTTTCCTGATCTTCCGTACGTATAGGTCGTGTCGAGGTCACGGTCTGTATTTCGCGCATTTTCTAATTGGTGTCGGTTCGACGTTTGTTGTGTCTCTCGGTTATTCGTGGGCTGGTCACGTACCTGGTGTCACGTCCGGCTACTTAAATTTTTTCACTCTTATGCAAAATAATTCTAAGTTCTTATAACACCGTTCGAAATGCGCGCCAATGCCGGCCATGACGTCTAACTCCGCCTAGTGCCGGAGCGCGGCGCTCCGCAGCACCTGGGAACTTCCCTACCACGGCAACTCCCTACTCTAGAGAGTTCCCTCACTCTCGGCTGCCGCAACCGAGCTGCCGAAAACCGAAGGACCTCAGAGCGAGCCCAGAGGAGCTCAGTTCTAATCGCGCCGTCAAGCAGAGCAGTCACTTTTAAGACTCTCTCCGAATTCTAAAATTCAAATTCTAACTCTAAGATTCTAATTCTAATTCTAAGACTCTAATTCTAACTTTAACTCTAAGATTCTAACTCTAAAATTTAACTTAGATACTTTGTATTACTCGTAGTGTTATACTAGAATAAAAGTGTTATATATATATATATTCTAAATTCATTCTAAATTAGTTCCAACCTCGTGTAGCTCCAAGCCTATATTATTTCTACAACGCATCTCGAATTCTCTCGCCTGCACACGCCGAATAATCCATTCCTAACAAATTATTATTCTATAACATAGAAATATTTTCTGAACCTCGTAGTGATTATTCAGAGAGGACGAACCGCTCATAATCTCTCGCCGAAAGCAACAACAAACAGTGAGGACCGCCGCACGTTAATTATTGCAGAAGCGAAACGACGTTCAGAACGTTTAAATTTTACAATGCCTAAAACACGCGTCAAATAATCCATTCCTAACAAATTACTATTCTATAACATAGAAATATTTCCTGAACCTCGTAGTGATTATTCAGAGAGGACGAACCGCTCATAATCTCTCGCCGAAAGCAACAACGAACAGTGAGGACCGCCGCACGTTAGTTATTGCAGAAGCGAAACGACGTTCAGAATGTTTAAATTTTATAATGCCTAAAACACGCCGTGCAGGAAGAAAGAATCAACTACGGCGTATAACAGCACGACTACATCGCACTGAATCAACACGTGGTCTCTCTAATTTCATTGGAATCGACTATCACAACGACGCGGAATACGATAGATTGTTCGGCGACTCCGTGCCTTTTAGCATTAATAATAATAATAATAATCACGCGGACGTTAAATTACGGGAGTGGCCTACTCAATTGCACGCGATCGAAATCAAGAATTCCAAGGTGCCATTGAACGACATCCCGGACAACGATCCACGCCGTACAAGGTATCTGCAGAAAGGTCTGGCATCCTGTACACCCTCTACAACGCGGGTACCCCGGATCATCGCCATCCAGTCGTTGTCCATTCCTTGGAAATTAAATAAGGTAGGTGCTCAAGATATTTCTTTACAACACGAGCCTCCCTTCTGCCCGGGAACCCGCGAAATACAAGAATCTATTTCGGAAACTACGTCTACGCATTTTTGAATCACTTAACAATAATAACTAATAAATTCTCTTGCAATTTTAGAAATATTAGCTTACCACGTGGTTTCCAGAATATTCTCTGCGCGTCTTAAATTTTCTCATCTCCCAAAAAGAGAAATCGTGCGAAACCTTTTTTTTTATCAAGGGTCAGTTTATGGCCCTCATAAAACTGCAGTAGGTATCCTACAGTCAACCCTTTGGAAAATTCTAAATCTTTCCAGAATATCTAGAAACTTCGTGAACGTGTTAGAACATTCAAATCGACCTCATGGCAATTATTTATTTTAACTAACATTAGTTTAAACAATCAACTCCTATGTGTCCAATAATACCGTCACACTTGGACATCCCCACCACTTTGCTTCTCCCTGAGGATGATTCCGAGGAAGAAACTATTGAAGAAACCCTAAATAACCTCCCGTATTGCCAACGGATAATCGGTTTTATTAATAAGGAAACAAGTGCCGCTCTCTGTACGGATTGCCATATGCGTTTACCTATTGGCGTGCAATCTGAGTGGTTAACTTGCGCTAAGCATCTCCTCGTTATCGGCGACGTACCGACCGGAGTCGTTTGCTCAGTCTGCAATTTTTACCGACTGTCGAAAACACGTGACATCGACCACCCTTGTTATCATTGCCAACGAGCTTACCTTCTGTACCGCCGTGGTGAAGAACCCTACCGTATCGACTCGGATGGTAATACAGTAATCACTATTTTCCACTCCGTCAACGATTCACTCGAACGATTCCGCGGATACATGGACTGATTCGTCAGTAATCGAACCTATACGAAACGCTCCCTTTCTCCCAAAACGCAACCGTGACCATAAAGGAAATACCTGTCGTCGTGGGTATCCCCGGAGTAATTCCGAAATACGACGTAGTCCGCCCCGCAGTTCGAGTTCGTAGGTCGCGATTTAAATTTCGTAAAATTTACGCCGCAACTGCACCCCCGGACGTAACACTGGGTGCGTAATCGGTCTATTTCGTTCCGCATTTCGCGTTGCCCTTGTATGAGTTCAACAAGTAGGTCGTTTTTTGGACTGAAAACTGGACGTCCGGCGTCTGCATAACACACGGCGGCATTACCGTCGATTATTGATCGTAAGCGTTCGATTTCCCTGTCGACATCTTCAGGGGGGGCATTCCGCGTCGGAGGGTTTCGTCTCATGTCGTCCTCGCTTTGCGTGCCTAAAACGCTATCGTCGACTGATACGGGGGAATAGTTTCTCCTAACCGAAATTCGCTCGGAAGACGCGCGATCCGAGGGACGTCTTCCTTCGTCTAAATTAGAAGGACGTACGTTTTCCTCGATAGGTTCGGCACCTGATTCTGGTGAGCTAGCGTCCGAGTAACGTCTATCTAAATTTGTGCGTACGTTATCGCGAATGTCGCGTACCGCTTCCTCGGCTACTTGTACGGGTGTTACGGAACCGAATCTACGATTAAGTTGAGCTGGTCCGCTCCAGAATCGTGGCTTAAATGAGACGCGTTTTTTAGGTCGTTCCGACATTGAGTAACTTCGGGCTTATTTCTCGACGCTAGAGGGGTTTCTCCCTTACAAGAGTATTTTTATAATAGTTAGTTTCGCACTTACAGCAGTAGTACAGCTCGCATTTTCGATGTATTTCGTATCAGCGGCTAGTGTGGTGGTCCCAGGTTCCGTGGATGCTGTGGCGGTCTGCAGCTTGGCGATGCTGTCTCGTCAATGGTGGTCCCACGGTGTTGGTCGTCGTTTTTACGGCGATGGCTCTCGGCGTTTCGTACGTTCACTGTTTTATCACTAACGGTGTCAGTTCTCGTGATTGATTTTGTCAACTGATTTTCGGAAGTATTTGTCACTCCTTGTCACAAGACGATCCTTCGGTAGATCCCACCGCTGCCACCAAATTATGTTATGCCCTTGTGAGGCACAGGATAGTTAAGGGATCGTTACCGAATTAGAACTAGGAAGCTCGGGAACGTCAGGGGGAATTTCACTTCCGGTTGTGGTTTCACAATATATTTAAAATAAATAGTCAGTTGTACAAAGTATATGAGCGTCTTGGGATGACGCAAATTAAAGTATGCTTACACAGTTGTTGCGTAGATCACTTGTTCACAATCGTGTCGTGGTTTGGTATTAACGTACTTGCGCTTTACTACAGCTTGACTGGGACCTCGAGAGTTGTCTTAGGGTCCTTTTTATATCTAATAATTGGGTTACTAGTCGCAAGCGAAGGAGGTTAATGGAACGCTTTGCTTGCGATTTTGGTAATTTCTTAATTAGCGCAGTGCTTACTCAGCGTTAGTCTCGTTTTTCGGATTTCGTATGCTTGTCGAAATTCTTATTGCCTCAGCGCTTTTGCAAGCATGCGTCTTACTTATTTTTGTGTAATATATACAAAATAATAATAATTATATTAAGTGATTTTAATAATTATAGTTATAGCTTTTAGGGCTATAACAAATATGTATCATATATATTTACATATTAGAACGAATTTTTTCGTTTAAACTGCATGTGAACCAGGATTGAAGGCATAGTTGGCTTCTGATAGAATCATCATTCATTTTGTTTCGGTGTTTACGAATAAAAAGTGCCGCTCTCGAAAATAATCTTTCTGATGGAACTGATGTAGCAGTAATACATAAAAAGTCATGGGCCATTCGAGATAGGCATGGATATCGGTTATTATTTTCTTTCCACCACTCAAGTATATCATCTCTATAACCAATTCGTTTTTCATTGCAGTAAGATGTTATAGCCCGAACTATAACCAGTAGTTATTAGAAATTAGAATTTACTGAATATGTTTATAGAATACTGTAAAACATTTTTGCTTATAAAAGAGTGCTCTCGACAAACGCTCGTCGCGTGAAAACGCTAACGCAGCGAGACACGCGCGAAGCACCGGAAATCGCGAGCTGCAAGCGAAGGCCAGGGACTTCGACCTGCTTCGCTTGCATTTATGCATTTAGACCAAAAACGCGTGAATATTATTAACCAATCGGGGACTTGTTTCCAAGGGCCTCGCCCGTTGAAAATCAAAGAACAAAAGAAGATATAAGACGGAGAGCCCGCCCGCGAAGGCAGTCTCGAATAAAACTCCTAAACATCAAGACGGAGTCTCGAATAAAACTCCTAAACATCAAGACGGAGTCTCGAATACAATTCCTAAACATCAAGACATGGTCGCTAATAAGAAACCTGAACATCAGAACGAGACTCACTAGTAAAGACCTGAATTATTGAGAGGAATACGAATATACGCTCATCGAATGTTACGCGAATATATATTTAAAGAAAGGACGAGAAATAAAGCGAAACCATATTCAATCCGAAATAAAAGTGTATTTTAAGAGAAGGAAAAGAGTACAACACTCCTAACTTCCTACGAAGTCCTGCACGACCCGAGGATCCTCATCCTTAATTCGGCGCAACCCCAGTGCCTTGTTCGAGGCACACAACAAAGATTCTATTTCACATTTCCAATTATCTTCCGAATTTAATTGTTGTTCAGGATGCTTTTCGAAGAGCATATTGAAATCGATCGCATCATTACTTAATTCTTCATCTGGGTCAATATAATGTTCCCCATTCATATCGTGTCCTTGAAATCGTTTTTTAGGTACGTAATATTTTTCTTTGAAAATAGTTTCAAATTTTTGTTTTGATCCTTCAGGTAATTCGTTTCACCATGCAGTTTTTTTAAAAGTTTCAATTTTGTGCCTAGGATCAAGAATAAGAACTACACAATAAATCCAGTTAGTTTTAATGTAATGCTTTAGCATCTTGTCTCTTCCCGCTTGTAATGCCAACAGCAGCGATTTATCCAATTTTGATCGATCGGGTTTCAAATCATCTAAATTTAAAATTGTTTTTTCAATTTTATCAATCAATAGATTAAAGCCAATCACAACTTTCGGTAGAGTTACATATTTTTCTCCACCCAAAGTAGTGCTGAACTCTTGAAAGTCGTGAAGGAAACTATAGGCTTTTTTAATTAGCAACCATTCCTCCTCTAATAATTTGAAATCTTTTAAGTTTTCGATGTTATCACAGAATATTTCAAGAGCTGGTTTTAGACGTAAAGAATATGCAAGCATTTCAGCCGTTGAATTCCATCGAGTTTTAACATCCATGACAGGAGTGCTATATTTTAAATTAACAATTTCGCAAAATCCACGAAATTTTATGCTTAAGTTTTTCGAATATTTTATTTTGGAAAGAAGAGTACGCAATTTATTGATCGATGTAGAAGTATCTTCAAATTCATCATTTTCATTTTCATTAATTTCATCAAGTTCATCAAGTTCATCATCTGTAACTTTTTCATTACTTATTTTTAGCATCGACATAATATCCTGGATTGCAAGATTTATTATATGAGCAAAACATCTGAAATGTTGATCAATAGCATCTACGTTTGGTAATAATGCAGCCAATTCCTGAATAAACTTAGTATTAGCTGAGGCATTGTCTACAGTGATTCCAATAATTTTTGTATCTAAACACAAATCGTTTTGCATAATTGTATTTTTGAATATATTTGCAATATCTTTCCCCGTATGTTTACCATGAGAAGGAACAAAATCGAGCACGATTGACTGAAGATGCCATTCTTCATCAATGAAATGAATCGTTATTCCATAAAATGACTTATTTGCTACTGATGTCCATCCATCAATAGTAAAACTAAACTGAGATTTATTGTTCTTTAAAATTTTGAATGATTTCTGCATGGAAAGAAACGTATTCAAAGCCAAGGAACGCATTGCTTTCCTTTGAGGTACTCGTAAATGTGGATTTATATATTTAAATAGAGATTTAGTAAAATCATCGTCGAAAAAACTGAACGGCAGATACTTCCTTGCTACTAGTTCCACAAGTAGAAAGTTAAAGTTTTCTTGAGAATATTCCATAAATGTTGATGTCTGAAAATGAATAAGAATTGCAAATAAACTAATACACACATACACACACAGAGAATGTACATAAAGTGTCAAAACCTTTTAATTTTACGAAATTACGCATTTTCAAACAAATGTTTCAACAAAAATTATAGGATTAAAAAAATCTATTTATTAGCCTTATCAGTTTAATGGCATTTTTCAAGGTCATTTTAAGTTCTGTATACTTATGTGTGCAAGACAAAAATACAAAATATTATCATCATAATAAAATTTGACAATTATGAGATATTTTATATATTTTTATATAGTAATATAATTTTTTGTGTGTGTAATTAAAGTAATTGTTTTGAAAATAAATATAAAATTTTGTTCAAATTAAATATTTAAATTATATAAAAAAAACATCGTTTTTTAATAATATATGAAATAAACATATTGTGTTAAAATAAAAAATATTTTTATTTTTAATAAACAAACAGAGGTTATGATCTTTTTAAACGTTTATTATGTAAAGTAGTGGATTTTTAATGTTTTTTTGTTATAGAGCAAATACACAAATATTATTGAAAGAATATTACTTACTCACCTTTGATATTTCAGATGAAATAGAAATATATTTTGTAATACTTGAAATAGATGAAGAGTTTTGTGTCCGGTTCGGATTAATTTCCAAATATTGTTTTTTATGATATGTTGATAAATGTCTTTGCCAGATGTATTGGCGTTCTTCATTTTTATTTGTTCATTTCGGTCCATCTTTTCTTTGTACAATTTACATGTAGCAATTTTATCATTTTTTGAAGAATTCTTTTTATTAGATTTTATGATGTCAAAATAAATTGCAAATTTATTTTTTTTCATTTTTGGATTTGATTCGTCAGTCTCACTCGGTGCAGCGACCAGTATATCGTCTGATGATTCTTCAATTTCGGATTCTTTGTGAGATAATTCACTAGCTAAATAAATTACATATAAATATTTATTATAATTCAGAACTAGCGAAAAATGAATTTAATAAAATTTAATTTTAGTTAGATATAGTTAGATAATTTTTTGTCGTAATTTATCAGCTATAATTGAAAACTTCTCATCATTTAATAATTATAAATCACAAAGTTTAATAAAAAAGTAATTTTTAAACCTTTGATTTATATACATCGCGCGCGATCGATAAGAGCGAAAGTTTCTGCAGTAGATGATTTAATAATATAAGTAAATGGGTTATGAATTATTTTAAAATAAGATAATTCGCTACAAAGAAAAATTCTCCGATCAAAATTTTTTTATTTTTAAATATTTATTAATTGAAGAGTCACCAGACGATTTACTGATTGCCTCATCAAGTGAGACTAACGAATAAAATCCAAAAAGGAATAAAAATAAATTTGCAATTTATTTTGACATCATAAAATCTAATGAAAACAATTCTTCAAAAAATAATAAAATTGCTACATGTAAATTGTGCAAAGAAAAGATGAACGGTGAACGGAAACGTACAAATAAAAATGAAGATGCTAATAGATCTGGAATTCACAGACATTTATCAACGTATTACAAAAAACAATATTTTGAAATTAATCCGAACCGGACACAAAACTCTTCATCCACTTCAAATATAACAAAATATATTTCTATCAATTTGTTTAAGTATCAGTTGAATAAATTATCGAATGCTACAGTTTTCGCTCTTATCGGGGAAATAATATATTTTCATATTTTTCATACCGATCTTTTTTTCATACCGAATTTGGTAAATATCTATATATTTACTTTACTTACAAATATTGCATGTTAACTAAATATAATACTTACTTTCATCCTTTCTATACTTCTTATTGTTAGCGAAACGATTTTTATTCACATCACTAAGATCACGGTCTTCATTATTTATGCTTTCAGAAGCGTTCCTTTTTTTGGGTCGGCTATCTTTTTTATCCATGGCAGTAACTATTGAAAGTTATTGGAATATTCGTAGTTTCTATATCGTATAGTTTCTTCACATGAAAAGACTCACGATCAGTGAATGTTTCGCAAGACTGCAAGACCAAGCTAACGACTGAACTTTACTTGTTTTTAAAATATTTGCCGATCATAATTTGTCGCGCTATAATGCCATGCCTGCCAACATGCTACTCACTGCGCTTTATGCCAACTATACATTTTAAGATAAGAATTACTACATTGATGCCATGATTTGAGCGGTAAAATTTGAAATGCTTATCTAAAGATTTAGTCTTTACACCAGCATTATGTACACTTTTCTTCATTCTTTTTTATAAAATACAATCTCTATCTGCTAAAACTCAAAATTAATAAATATCAATTTTATTAGTATATAGCTCAATTTAGAACAGCGTTAAGTTTTTTAATTATTTTTTTTATTTCTTTAATTTGTAATAACTTTTAATTTTTTGTATTAATTTTTAACTTTTAATTTTTCTATTAATTTTTACTTTTATGTTCTTTATGTTTGGTATTTGGTCTTTTTTGATTAGATTTTTCTATAATTATTTTATACTTTTTTTATTAAAATATTTTTATTTGTACTTATTGTTAGCACAATTTTTTGATATCACATTTTTGTAGACTTTATTTTACACAATATTAAAATAATTTATAAAATAATATTTTACGATTTCAAATAACATTATTTTCTAAATAACTATAACAGTCTTTTACAACTGGCGCGCATATATTTCTTTTTCTGTATCTTTTTTTAAAAGGTAAATTCTTAGAGCTTATATTATATCATTCTTTTTTGTATATAATAATGTTCAAATAATAATAAATAAATAATAATATTGTAAAGGTAAAGAAATAAATAGAATATAGTGCTGTATACATAATATCAAATAATACCAAAATCTGAAAGAAAAAGAAATTGTAATAATTAAATCTTAATAAAGCCTAATATACTTAAGCTTTAAATTTTAATAAAACATTCAAATATAAATGTTTGTGTAAAATTATGACAATATTTTTAGCATAAGGTAATACCGTGTCTCTTAATATTTGATATTCATATTTATTCTTAACAGTAATACAATTTTATGTTTTAATAACACTTTATAAAATTTTTTACTTTTTATTTTCTGCGTCTTTAGTGAACATATCTCTGTCAAAAACATATTTTTTCGATAAATTTTATAAAAATTTTCAAAAATAAAATCGAAATGTAAATGAATATTTACAGATATTATAAAAGTATCAAGAATCTTGCAAGAATCTTGCAAGAATCAAGAATCAAGACAAGAAATTGATTGTCGAGATCAAGACATAATAATTCTTGATTTTAAAAAATCAAGACAAGACAAGTATGTCCGATTCTTGTCTTGTCTTGTCTTGAATCCATCACTACAAACAGAGAAAGGGACGCCTTGTTGTCACGATCTTTCGAGATCTTTTGCGAACTCCGAGCGATTAAAAACCGCCTGCAAGAAACCGCCCTTGTCACTCGACCCTAAGCTTCGCAAGAGACAGTTTGTGTACTTCACTTCCTAAGATTGTAAAATAGCTCGCTTTAAATCTAAAGAATAACGGTATCTCCGGTCGATTCCTACGTACTTGCGTCGCAAGTCCATCTACTCCGACTGAGATCGCGGAATATCTAACCGCTCCTGGTCCCGGTTCTCGTCGTAATAAAAGCGATCTCCGCCAAGAGACTATGTTCTAATCTCCGTCGCTTGCGGCAATAACGAGACTTACCCGTAGCTTGCGGAATTTATCGTTCATAGCGGGGCTGGTTAAAGACCATAAAGAGATTGTAAAATAGTGTAAATAGTTTATTGTGACGAATAAAGATAATCAGAACAATATTAAGTTTTACGTTACGCGATCCTCGCACTACTCGGTTTCTAGACTGTTTGTCCACAATTACCAAAGAAAATAATGCTAAAACATACATACTTAAAGATTGATCAAAGTGTTAATTTTTTCTTCTTAGATGGTACAAAGTACCTTGATATTCATATATAGATTCCAAGTAGAAATCTTATATCCGCTAATGATGTACCTGATATTCAGATCTCTTTTTATTTACATTATATACATTTACAGATGAAATATAACATCCTATAGAAAAAGTTTTATAATTAAAATAACAAACATATGAAGTTTTGTTCTATATGTAGAATACACATATGCCACATGTGCAGGATGCGCAAAAGAATATATGTATGTATAGTGTTTGTATTTAGTTTTAAAATATATATCTTAAAGTTAATAATAAATTGAAGATATATATAACAATTAAAAGATGTTGGAAAACAAATATTTTAATTAAGCTACAAAAAAGGAACAAAAATAATTATACAAAATATTAGTTTTAAAAAATAATGATAAACCATTAAATATGATAAACATTCAGTATTTATAGAAACTTAAAGATCAAGCGATTGGTATACGTTTTCTTTTTTAAAAATTTGTCCACTACAATATTTTTTGTCGCAATCATAGCTTAGTTTGTTAAAATCTAAAGGCATCCAAGATATGTCAAAAAATCTTTGATAATATGTTATAATTTGTTTCGCTTTTCAGATATAAACTTACAGTTTGCGACAAGTTGACACAATAATAAATTTATATTAATGTACTTCTTTTACTATTCGCTTTTCGCCCTTAATTGCCACACTTGATGACTTCTTCTTTATATAGACTTTATACAGACTAACATTGCGACAAAAAGCGATGAGTAATCAATCAGCTTACATATGCAAAATGAAAATGTGGTCCCGTTAATAACAAAAAGGCACCATAAAAATTGCTTGTGTTATTGTATTAAAAATTCGATTAATTGTAATTATAAGTATAAATATAATAATAAACAACACGTATCGCAAACATTAATCATTTTACAACGAAATTAATAATTTTTTGTCAATTTTAAAATATATGCATTATTTGTAAAATAAAAACTCAAAATCAATAATCTCATGAATACGTTTACCAACGTTTTGTAAATTATAAATTTTATATCGATAACATTTGATTGACATGCTATTCATAATATATTTTGTAAATACTAATTCTATTTTTAAAGAAATTATATTTTTTCTAAATTCTAAAATTTAAACTGACGTTATAGTTAAAAACAGCATCAATAAAAAACGATTTTATTAAATATAAAGATAATAAAATACTCTCATGTTTTCATAATATGTATAATAGACTAAAATAGTGTGATAGGCTAAAAATATTGGAATAGTATAAACTGAGAATTTTTGCGAAATAGATTGAGCAAAACTTGGCCAAATTTTGTTATTGACGGGACCATTAATATACGAGGCACATTTTTAAAGTAAGGTCCGTTTTGAAATAAAAAAAATATCTTAACATAAAAATAAAAATATGTTTTTTATTTTTTATATATCGCTAGTAAATTAATCAACAGGGTAGTTAAATTAATCGACCACACTAGCCAATGAATTTGTCTAAGTTATGACTTTATCGACCATATGGTTGTGGTCTTTATAAAGTATAACTTGAAATTATTAATTACAAATTTTTTCATAAGTGAGAAAAATATTGGTCCGAAAGTCGCTGAATCGGGAATCGAACCCGAGTCTTTCGCTTTCCGAGCGACTGCTCTTACCTCTAAGCTATTCAGACCCTTCGAAACAATACTTCTCTCTTTTTGGTTTTATATAGTTATTTGTAAATAACGCCTTGTATATCCGCCGGCGTATACTAAACAGTTGGAAAATCATCTATACGGGTAGGCTCCATGATTAGGTCCAGGAGCAAATTTAAATATGTTTTTTATTTTTTATATATCGCTAGTAAATTAATCAACAAGGTAGTTAAATTAATCGACCACACTAGCCAATGAATTTGTCTAAGTTATGACTTTATCGACCATATGGTTGTTCGGCCATCGCCTTGACGATGCTGGAGAGCGCCAAATCGTCCCCTATCTTTTCTGTTAGCACACGGCGCTCACCCTCGAACACACTGCAATGTTCGAGGGTGTGTTGCGCCGTGTCCTCCTCCTCTTGGCAGTGGAAACAATGCGCCGTACGCGCCCTTCCTATCCTACACAGGTACTCCTGGAAGCATCCATGGCCTGTGAGCACCTGTGTGGATCTAAATGACGTCTCGCCGTGAGCCCTCTCCGCCCATTCTTCTAGTAATGGGCCCACGGCCCCGACGACGCGTGTCCCCGAGTGCGTTGGGGGCACATTGAAGAGATAGTTTTTCCACCTCTCCATCATGCGTCGCCGGGCCCAGAGTTTCACCTTGTCTCTCACCCCAGCTGAGAGTTTAATGCCCCTCCCACGGAGCTCCCTTCCTCGGATGTACGTTTCTTCGTACATCTTTGCCGTGAGCTCCATGGGAGGCATCCCAGCTAGGGTAATCGCCGCCGCATGGGACATCGTCCGATATCCGCAGACGCAGCGAATGGCCACTTTCCTTTGGATACGCCTAAGCGTATCCTGGATTTTCTTTCTGGCCATCGCCGAGTCCGCCCAAACCGGGGCTCCGTATAGGGCCACCGAGTTCACGATGCCAGCATACAGGCGGCACACCCGACCGTCCGGCCCTCCCAGGTTGGGCAGCAGGCGACATAGTGCGCCTGCTACCCCTTCTACTTTTTTCGCCAGACGGTCGAAGTGCCCAGTGAAACTCCAGGTACCGTCCAGGTATAGACCCAAGTACTTAAGGTCTTTTCCTACCTGGACGGAGACGTCGTTTACTGCGACATGGGCTCTTGGCGGCACTCCTTTTTTTGTTTTTCGAGTGCTGTCATGGATGAATAGCGCCTCCGTTTTTTGAGGCGCTACTTTTAAGCCCATGTCGCTTATCGCGCGCACGGCGCATGCCACTGCCACGTTCGCGATATTTATCGCTTCCTGCCAGTCTTTCCCCCCGGCTAGTACTAGTGTGTCGTCTGCATAGCAGACGACACCACAGCCGGGGGGAAGTGCCGACCGGAGGACTCTGTCATATACGAGATCCCACAGCATGGGGCCGAGTACCGACCCCTGTGGGACCCCGCAAAACATTTCCCTCCTGCATGTTGTGCCGTTCCTGTCCCGGAACATTATTTGCCTGTTGGCGAAATAATTTCTGATGACCCCCATGAGGTATCCGGGGACGCGGTGATGAACCATCGCGTCCCCGATCTTATCCCAGGGCAGGGTGTTAAACGCGTTAATAATATCTAACGATATAGCGACGACCACCCTGCCCTTTTCTAAATGTGATTCCGCGAGGGACCTCACCCGACGTATTGCGTCGATGGTGGATCTTCCCTCGCGAAATCCATATTGTTCCTCATGGAGGTCCATTCCGTCCCGGGACAGATGCCCGACGAGGCGATCCACTATAATCCTTTCAAATAGTTTGCCCGCCTCGTCTAGTAGGCATATTGGCCTGTACGCAGGAGGAGAGCCCTCCGGTCTTCCTCCCTTGGGGATCAGCACTAGCTGTGCTAATCCCCATTCTTCGGGAAACTTCCCCTCTTTTAGGCAGATGTTAAACAGCTGCCTCATGAACCCAGACAGTGGTGCCTCGACCAACCCCCAGATCAGGCCGGGTATTCCGTCAGGACCAGGGGCTTTATTTCCCCTGGCCCTTAATCTTTTGAACGCTCCCTGGCCATCTCACGCTGCGTGATCTCCAGCTCCTGGTCCCATCCGATGGGCTCCTCCAGGATTGGAGGGTCGCGGGAAACAACTTATCTATTGTTTCCTCCAGGAGCTGGAGATCCATGGCTTCCGTAGCAGGGGGCGCCCATGATTTTAGCTTGTTCATAACAAGCCTGTATGGGCGCCCCCAGAGGTCTGCGTTAAGGGCGAGCAACTGCTCGCCCCACTCTTTGGCCTTGGACCTTCTGATGGCCGCGCTGAGGGATTCCTGGCTTCTCTGTATCCCTCCAGCGCATCTGCCGTCTCCTCTTCGTTTCCGCGCCTCCTCCTTTCTCTCATGAGGCGGCGCCTTGCGTGGACGGAGGTCCTGCGGAATTCCACTATCTCCTCCGTCCACCAGTACGCCGCACGGCGCGAAAACGGTCTGGCCCGGGGCATGGCGAAATCACACGCGTCCGCCACTACTCCCCGGAGCCAGCTCACCTGTCCTGGCACATCTTCCTCCGGCACCTGGATGCCAGGGCAGGTGACTGAGGAGACAGCCGCCATCAGTCTGTCTGGGTCCAACTTTTTTAGGGCCCATCTCTTGGGGCGGGAGTTATCCCCCCCATTGCCGCGGCTGAGCACCGGCTGGCGGGTTACCTCTACATCAAATTCGATGTAGAGGTGGTCGGACAAGATTTCTTGGTCCGACACCCGCCAGTCTCTTATTTTGTCAGCCCCAGAGGGTGTGGACCACGTTAGGTCCACGATTGATTCCCCCTGCGGCCGAACACAGGTGCTTCTCGATCCTGTGTTAAAAAGATATAGGTCGAGTGCCGCAGCCCACATCTCTAGGACCCTGCCTCGCTGGTCCGTGGCACAGGAGCCCCAACGCGTCGACTTCGCGTTGAAGTCCCCGGCCAGGATCACTGGACGAGGGAGCCTCCCGCGGATGTAATCCGTCAACTCATCCAGCGCTCCCTCGTACCTGGCAGGGTCCCAGCTGGAGGGATGTTACGTCCTGGAGGGAGATTTTGACGCGTTCTGGCGTGACCTATGAAGGTACGCAATAGAAAGCCTGGCGCGCGGGCCGAGCGGTAGAACACGCGTGGTCAAGACTTATGAAGAGAACGCGACGTCGTAGGACGACATAAACATGTATGCTTACGTATGTGTGCGTAAGGAAGGAAATGTAAGTAGTGAATCTTAAGTACTATATTATTGCTTGAGATAATAAATAATGTTAACTCGATATTCAATAATATATATATATATATATGTATGTTTATTTTGGAGTTTCTTGAGTGTTGCGCGTTTACATTAATTATTTCCCCAGTTATCTTATCACTTAGACTGCTTGAATTTACATATGTCAATTGATTTTATTTATTAATAATGAATTTATTTTCAATAAGATGAACTAATTCTGTCTTTTATTAATTTACAGGTAGAGAAGGAAGCGGTTATCGCCCTGAGAGAGGCGTGACCTTGAGGCTATTGGCAGAGGTTCACCCTTGTAGAGGCGCTCCCCGAGAATTGTATAGAGCTGGAGGAATTGTTAAGGATCGCTCGCCCTGTCGGAGGCGCTCTAATGGATAGGAGCGGTGCGACGCCCTGTGAGAGGCGCGCGGTAAACGAATGAGTTTTTCATAGAAGGCAGAACTATAATTAGATAAGTATAAAAATTCCTTAAGTAATAATTATTTTTCTTATATAGCAGTCTGAGCTTGTTGTTATTTTACAGATTCGAAAACCTGTGCCAATGAAGAGAAGAGAGAGAGATAGTGAAACTCTGTGTCGAGTTAAATATATATTATTTTTGAATGAAACAATTGATAGTACCGTCGCGATATTTTGGTTATTTGATAGTTAAAGCGTTGCGTTAATTAATTATAATGAATTAATTTATAATGTAATTAGTTAAGATATGGTTAGGTAGCGCTCGAGAATAATTATAATAATAAGTTTGATTGATACTTACTATAGATTGTAGGTTTCCAGCAAGTTACTTGTAGAATAAATTTATAGGTAGTTAAGAATAATGAATATTTATTTTATACACCGATTTATTCTGATCTATCTGTATCTTATAATGACTGAATGACTGAATTACAATTCTTATAATTTGACTAGTATGATAACTATAGTGATATATTGGCTATAATGATGAAGAATAATTAACGAACTATCCCTTGCGAGCGGCGTATATATACCTCTGGGCTACCCCCAGATTACGGAAACAGGCGGTTACAATAATTCCACGTGTCTCCGAATGATAGGGTCTCGCGAGAGAGTTTGAATATAATAACCGTTGTATTATATTTGCACAGCAACATTTGTATATCTATTTTAGTCGTGATGTTATTATCGCTGTTTTTATAATGTATGTTCTTTTAATATTTGTATTTGTCAAACAATAAGTGTTTTTATATTGAGTAAATAAAGAATACGTTGATTTCAAATGTTCCTGTGTTTTGGTGTTGTTATTTTATGTGCCCTTGTTTTCATATAGTTGCGAAAAGATATATATATGTATATATGTAATTATTATTACAGAATTTAATAGGGAATATATGTATATATATATATATATGTGTATACATATATGCGTATGCGTGCCTTTTTATATGAGTATGTATGTACGCGAGTGTATTCGGCAAAATATAATATAGAATTAATAATTACATATGTGTATATATAATTATATAGTCCTTTTGATGCTTATAATACTTATATCTGTATTTAATAATAATATTACTATTGCAAGACTGTTTGTTAAAATAATATATGCTTATTACATATTTTCATTATATATATTTATACTTTAGTATTTAATTAATTTAATACTTATCAAGTTTTATTTTAACGTTTCAATCCCGCAATTGACTTAATGCTAGTGTTAGTATTAAAGATAATATAATTCTTAGAATTATCTTAATTTAACATAACATGATTGATTCTCTTAATATATATATATATATATATATATATATTTACAATTAAATATTGTTAAAAAGGAAACGTGGAACGTAAATGTTCCTTAAGCGGTTTTGGATTTCCCGCGCGAGAGAGAGAGTTTCGAGATCTCAGGAGAGAATCGTACAGCTGTGCATTATTGCGGCGGCGCTGATATACGTGCAGTGACAGGGCGCTACTGGCTGTCTCTTTAAATCTGTTTAAGTGCAGCGTTGTGTTTACGTTTGATAATTGTCTAAGATAATTAATTCCGTGTGCTGCAGGTGCGCGTTGGGTGAATGAAATTATTATATCTAAGTGATAAGACAATCGTGCGCGTTGCCAGTGGTTCGGGAAGAAGAAAAGAAAATTTTGCGTGACGAGCGGCGGTGGACGTCAAGTGGAGTCGACGGTCGTAACAGGGGGAGACTTTGGCGGCTTTCTTTCCCGCCTGTGGGAGGGCCTTTGTGGGTGCCTGTTGTTCGGGCTTCCCTTTTGCTGTCTCCTTCTTCTTTCCCTTCTTCCTCACCACCGTCACCCAGGTTTCATCCTGGGTGTTGGCTTGCGGCGGGAATAGGGAGCCGGTGTTGACACCTGATCCCACAGGTCTGGGATTTCGGGGGGCACTCGTGTTGTCCTTCCTGGAGGGAGGGGGGTTGCTTGGGACTTCCCCTTGCTGACCCCCCCGCCCCACTGGAAGGACTTCACGCTTCTGCCCTGCGCGGCGTTAACGTCCGGGCTTGATCCTTTTGGACCCTGCCCTATGGCGACTTTCGCCGCCCTGGGTGAAGCGACACGCTTGGTGTCTCCCCCGTTCTTTCCCTGATGTCCGGCAGCGGGCTTCCTCTCTTTTACCCCTTTCGGGGTTTTCGGGGTGTTGTCCGCCCCGGTCTGCCCAGCCTATGAGGGAGGAGTTCCGTTCCCGGCCCTCAGCCCTTGAACGAACTCCTCCCTAATTTGTAGGAGGTTCTGGATGCCTACTGACATCTCGTCGTAGGCATCCTCGTCCTCGGCCTTCTCAACGCCCCGGGGGTATTCTTTCCCCAGGACCTTTTGGACCCCTTTGATTGGGGGCCGCTGTGGGAGCGGTTGGGCCTGAGCGTTCGGGAATTCGACCTCCATGGGGATCGGTCCCCCCGGAGGCCGTGGCTCATTCCTGCCGGCGCCTTCCTCTCTGGCTGGGGTTTCATTACCTCAGCTTGTGCAGCCGCAGTCCTTAGTGGCCCCTGCTTTCAATTTTGCCCTGGCTTGGGCCGCCTCTTTAAATAGCCTGGCATTCTCAGCCTGCAAGGCCTTAATTTTCCTGCAGAGAGTTTCCGCTTCCCCTTCTTCATTGCCTCGATTCGCGGACTGCGCCCTGACGGTCAGCGTAGTGACAGCAGCCCCAAGAGAACTGGCCGCCTCCTTCAGTTGTTTCTGCACTGTGCCTTTTAAATTTCTGGACATAAGGGCAGCCTTACTAACCGCGAGCACTTGTTGCATACCCACGGCCGAGATGTCGGGATTGGAGCCTCCCTCAGTTGCTCCATCTTCTCGGTCTGCTCTGCCAACTTCATCCCCGCAGACGTGCTGCGGAGAGGCTTGCTGAGATCGAGCATCTCATAACTCCTGGAATACCTGGCAGGAAACAATCTGGACATATTGAATAGAGGTAATACTACAACTTTTACTAATAGCATAAGGGGGGAGGTGATCGATCTGACGCTGGGCAGCTCAAGTATCTACAATTTCGTTCGGAATTGGAAAGTGTCTGATGAGCCGTTTTTGTCGGATCACAGACACATTACTTTCACGGTAGGGAAGAAAACACTATGGCGCGAGGTGACTTTCGTCAGAAACCCTTGCTGCATGGGGTGGTCCTCCTTTGCCGCGGATTTAGGAGGGAGGCTAAAAACCTTCCCATCGCGCTACGGTAGCCCCGAAGAGATCGACATCGCGACGAATATGTTGAGGGATCATCGCGGCGTACGAGGAAAACTGCCCTCTAAAGAGAAGAAGTGAAAGACGAGAGTTTTACAATGTCATGGGAGGAAGAAATGACTACCTTGCTTGACACACATTTCCCGGGTTGCGAGATAACGGAAGCGGGTGACGCGGGCGAGGAGGTACCGTTTGAGGCGAGACACCGAAACTGGGACACCGGCTCCAGAATCATCACTCCTGCTAGGGTAAGATAGGCGCTGGATAGCTTCGAGCCTTTTAAGAGTCCGGGGGAGGACGGTCTTTTCCCAGCTCTACTGCAGCACGGCACCGAGGAGCTGGTGGCACCACTTACCAAAATCTTTAGATCCTGTATTGCAACCGGTTATATTCCCCTTTTGTGGCGAAAGACAAGAGTGGTGTTTATTCCTAAACTAGGCAGGCTGGATTACAACCTTTCTGGGGCGTTTAGGCCTATCTGTTTCACGTCTTTCTTGTTGAAAGCAGTAGAGAGGCTGATGGATTGGCATATCACGGAAGGAGCTTTGAGGCTATATCCTCTCCACCAGGGACAGTTCGCATATTTGCCGGGGAAATCGGTGGACCCCTTACACAGCCTGGTTCACGGGCTGGAAGAGGCACGGGCGCGACAAGATATGGTGACGGGCCTGTTTCTGGACATTGAAGGTGCCTTCAATTATACTTCGGTTGAGGCGATTGAAAAAGCGACAGAGAGACATGGGGTCGACCTGTGACGTCCTGATGGGAGATTTTTGACGCGTTCTTGCGTTACTCTACTGTGGTAAGCGATAATAGCCTGGCTCGCGGGCCGAGCGGTAAAACACGCGTGGTCAGGACTAATGAGGATAACGCGACGTGTCAGGACGACATAAATATTATCAATGTGAATTAATACGCACGCTTCGGTCTCGGTGCCGGTATTATTCTACTTGAAGGAAATGTGAGTAATAAAATTCTATCTCTTATTTACTATGTTACTGTTTGTGATAAGAAAATAACGCTAACTTTTCTAATTATGTAAATGTTTATCCTTTTTAATCTAGGGTTATGACTTCCGATTCCCTGGGAAGCTTAATTATGATGCAGAATGTCCGCGGTAATATGATGATACTTTTGACCTTGGATCGTTTCCGGGCCAGTGATTCAAAAACTACTTCCGGTTCTGAATCGTCGGCTTCACTCTTCCGAGAGGCGAGGTAATCTATTAATATCTGCACTTGTTCCGATAGTGGGCGGGTTTGACAAGTCCGAGAAAAATCTCCGGTATATAACGCTCGGCTCAAGCGTTTTATTAGATGAGCTTTGCCGGCTCTTCTTCCGCGTCCCATTTTGCTACTAAATAATTAGCAAGCGCGTAAATATTAGCGATTTCCATATTGTTATATTTCATTAGTTAATGTCCTGTTATCGGTTAGTTAACTCGTAGGTTAGATTGTCAAAATATATGTATATATCTTCGCCTATAGATAATATTTACTAATGTTTAATTACTTCTTAAATATTGTTAATAGATTCTGTCTTTCATTAATTACAGGTTAAGATGGATGTGCGTATCGCCCTGAGACAGGCGTGACCTTGTGGATAGATAGAAGTTCACCCTTATTGAGGCGCTCTCCGAGAGATGGGTACAGATAAGGAGCTTAAGTCAAGGATAGCTCGCCCTTTTGGAGCCGCTCAGAAGGATAGGAGCAGTACGACGCCCTGCGAGAGGCGCGCAGTAGATGGGATAAAAATATATTAATGGAAGACCGAATTGTTTTCAGATAAGTGTAAAATCGTCTTAAATAATAATTAAGATATATATATATATATATGTATCAGTTGAACTTGTGGTTAATTACAGGTTAACAGTGTCATGCAATAAGGAGAATGCTCGACGAGTGGAGTGACAGTAGAACGATGCGAATATCGATGGACGCCGAAGAGATTCGAGTGTCGCGGAGTAGTGTCGTGTGTTAGCGTACAGTGTTAATAATTAATTTATTATTCGAACGTATTTGTTAGATGAGTTAAATCACTTCATTTGTTAGTATAAGATTAAATTTCGGTTGAATGGGTAATTAGAATGTTCACTTTGAGAGTGAATTAGATATGTTGTAAATACTTACGATGATATTTCGTGGACGCTGGATAATTGCAGATTTGTGTTTAAATGAGTTATAAATATTACTATAAATTTTATTATAACACGTATATATATTTTATAAGTATCACTGTGAGTATAAGTATAACTGTTTAATAATCTTGTATAATGCGAATCGTATCTAGAAATCGATATAAATGTTCTGTTCTATCTGTATATATGATCTTTCTGAATTTAATAATTTTAATGATAATAATGAATCGATTGATTGATTGAATTATTGAATGATGCTCTGATGAATTTGCGAGCGGTTATATACATATTTTTGGGCTACCCCCAGTCTTTCGATAGTCATACGTGGACCAGTATCGATGAGACACGTGTCGCGAAAACATAAACATTCTCGGTATATTTGCTGACTTCTTAGAATATTTGCGCAGTACATTTGTATTTCTAAAGATGTTTTGAGTTTTAGATTGAAAACATGTTATTATTATCGTGTACTTTAGAGCGTTAAGACTATGTAATTAAGTATGTTTATCGTCGTTTGAAATAAACCGTTAAATTGTATGACACTGGCTACAAATATTATTGTGTTATTACCCTTGCTAAAGTTTCCATGTCGTTGGTTGTTAATTAATGTAAATACATGTGTGAATTCTCATGTGCTGTTATAACCATTTTAATATTAGTGAATATATATATATATATATATATTGGCGTGAACTTGATAGCATTAATAAATAAAGTCTAGTTATACATATGAGTGCATGTACAATATTTTAAGTCAACATATAATTTTATAATTCCTGATACAAAGCATTGTTGACATATATATATATATATTTGTAAAATTCAATAATATGTCACCCATACGTATGTGGTTTTAAGATTATTCATTTGAAATACTACTTGGATGTATAAAAGATAAAGGACAATAGCCTTGGAATCTGATTGTGAATGCTAGTTTGTTCGTTATTTATTCAAGTTAGCAGTATGTCTGTGGATCGCACACCTACATGCATTTTTAAGCTGTTTTCGATATTCTAGTCGGTCTTAAGCTATTGTTAGTTGATAATTATGTAAGATAGTATTTGTTCTTGTTACAATATGTCTAAATAAAGATGTTAATATGCATATATCCTTCTGGTTTGTTTACGTTTAGAATCTCGCATTTATATGTTCATGGTTTTATCGATAAAGAGTTATACTGTAGATGCATATGTATATGTTGTACGCGTATGCTACGTTAGTTTCATATATGCACTTGTATGTGTGTATTCTTGAATTGATTGTGTGCGTTAAAAGTTATATATATATGTGTGTATATATATGTATATATATATATGTACATGAATGTAAGCGTATTACATATACTATCTTATTTGCAATATTTCACTGAATGATACGTACGTAATTCTTAATATAATTATTAATAACAATATGTAAGATGTGATTTGCCAGTCGAATTTTTAAAACAAGGTTAAGATTTTATTGACCAACACTGACTAAGACTAATTCTTATATTATAAGACTTTTTATTTGGGAATAATCTCAATTCGAGATTTATTTCCCGAATCCCCTCTAACCCCCCTATAAAATTATAGGCGAGAAAAATATAGATCCGAAAGTCGCTGAATCGGGAATCGAACCCGAGACCTTTCGCTTGCCGGGCGACTGCTCTCACCAACTGAGCTATTCAGACCCTTCGATTCTATACTTTTCTCTGCCTTGATAAACAATACCAATCAACACCATTATTAGGTCCAGATGTGTAAATAACAATATGTAAGATGTGATTTGCCAGTCGAATTTTTAAAACAAGGTTAAGATTTTATTGACCAACACTGACTAAGACTAATTCTTATATTATAAGACTTTTTATTTGGGAATAATCTCAATTCGAGATTTATTTCCCGAATCCCCTCTAACCCCCCTATAGAATTATAGGCGAAAAAAATATAGATCCGAAAGTCGCTGAATAATTATTAATATATCTAAATTAGTATCTTTATAAATATGTTTATATATCCAAGTTTGACTGCTAGACATGAATGGTCTAGTAATAATAATATTAAATTAATGTTTAAACATTGAAAAAGGAAATGAGCATAATTCGTTTTATTAGGCTATTTGAATTCTCCCGCTTTAATTGAAGAGAGCTTTCTCTCCAAATTCTCTCTCGTTCCATTATGGCCGCTTTGTCATCTGCTAGTGTTGACAGGCGCGATGTTGTGTATTCCTTCGATTGTTGTCGGCAGTATTTAGATGCGATTTATTCGTATTACCGCGTTGAGAATAAATGTGATTATAGTGGAATCTCGTGTGCAATATAATTTAAAAGTCGGTGGCAAGGAAGAAGATAGATAATTAAATAAAATAATAATTAAAGAAAAAAAAGGAATAGTGACTGACAGCGACGGCGTAAGGAGACGCTGGCCGTTACAGACCCTACTACCAGGAGGTGGCTGAGGAACATGTTATCTTCTCGCCGGCTCACTATCTGCAGGGAGACCTCACAGTGGGGGCGAAAGCAGCCAGAGGCTGCCCGCAGGGAGGAGTCATCTCGCCACTGCTGTGGAACCTGGTCGTGGACGAACTCATTGTGAGGCTCAACCAGGGGGGTTTCTACACCCAAGCCTATGCAGACGACCTGGTGACCGTCGTGATTGCCAGAGATGCTGACACAGCGAGCGGATTCTTGAGGACAGCGCTGGGGAGGATCAAGAGATGGTGTATAGAGACGGGATTGTCAGTTAATCCTGACAAGACAGAACTGGTAATCTTCACCGGAAAAAGAAAGCTGGAAGGCTGGAGCAACCCAATCTTCTACGGGAAGAAGTTGAAACCCACCGACTTGGTTAAGCATCTGGGAGTGATTCTGGATGCGAAGCTGGGTTGGGGGAAGCAGCTCGACTTTGTCAGTGGCAGGGCATGCGCGCTGCTATGGGCAACTAAACGCATTTGCGGTAAGACTTGGGGAATCGGACCCGCGATGATGCGGTGGCTGTATACCGCTGTGGTGAGACCATTGTTCACGCACGGGGCGCTGCTGTGGTGGAATAGAACGTCGCTCAAATCGGTCAGGATTTCCATTGACCACTTGCAGAGTCTGGCCTCAAGACTCATTACCGGAGCCACTAGAACAACACCAGTCGCTGCTCTGGGCGTAGCGCTAAGGCTGCCGTTTCTGCATATTATGGTGGAGGCGGCGGCGATATCGTCGGCACACAGATTAAAGACAGGAAGTCAATGGAAAGGGGCAGCTTGTGGATACGATAAGAGCCACACCGCAATCTGGGACAAGCTGTTGGGAGCTGTTCCAGAGGCTGGGATGTGGCAAGATTGCAGGGAAGCACTACTATCCTTTGATCAACACTTCTTGGTAGGATTTCCCACCACGAAGGAATGGAGCAGCTCTCCGGATCCTACTTCAGGGGACGACCTGGTCTAGTTTTTGGACGGGTCGAGCACCAGGGTGGGAACCGGAATGGGGGCATACCTGCAGGGATCGAAAACAAGAATAAGTATATCCTTTGGAGAATTCTGCAGCATTTTCCAGGCGGAAATCATGGCAATCTTAGTCTGCGCCCAGATGAGTACTTTAATGGGATACTCGAACAAAAGAATAACCATTTGCTCGGATAGTCGAGCGGCCTTATTGGCCATAAGAAGCCCAGGGGCGGACTCTGCCCTGGTGAGGGAATGCAGGGAGGCTTTGAACAGATTGGCTTCTACCAACAGGGTAAGGCTGCTGTGGGTATCGGGTCACACCGGGATAAGTGGAAATGAAAGGACAGACGAGCTAGCCCGTAAGGGGACTAATACTTCCATGACGGGACCTACCGGAACCTGCAGTTGGACTGGCCAAAAACGCCATCAGGACGGGCATCAGGCGATGGACGGAATTACAGCTGGACATGGTCTGGCGCCGTGAACCAAAGGCCAGACAGGCACACATCTTCATGGGGCACAGTGTCGAGAGAGAACTAGTTACCTGATGAAGTTGGATAGAGGCGCGCTCAAGAAGGCAATAGGTGTCCTGACGGGGCACTGCAGACTCAGAAGACACCTGCACCTACTTGGACTGGAAAAGGACAAGAGATGCAGAAAGTGTAAGCAGGAGGATGAAACTCCGCTGGATATATTGTGTTTCTGTCCAATGGAGGCAGGAAAAAGGAATCAGATTCTGGGATCTCACTTTTTGGATCCCAAGGATATCGCATCGATACCTCTGGGGGCGGCGATTCTTCACTTCTTCAGAGATGGGGGTGGCCTTCGTAGGAGGGACGATGCGAATCACACGCGGAAAGTATAATGGGCCCCAAGGTCTGAGTGCCATGGAGAACCGCCCTGTGAACGGGAACCACAGCCGTGCACATACATACATACATACACTACCATCAGAAAGTTTAAAACCAAAGTAATAAATAAAGATCGTCGCAAGAATAATTTATTTTTACACGTTAAAATATGACATTCCGCTGATTGTTTTTTTTTTTAATTAATAGCTAGAGGATTATATTATAACACCATGAAATTAAAAATAGCTTGCATTATTTTTTGGGAAGAAATAATAAATTAAATTTACAAATTATTTTTATCTTAAACTTTCTAACGGTAGTGTACATAGTACATACAACTTTACATGCATGGTTTTGACAAATAATGTAAAAATTTTATTATAAATTATAATAATTTGAAATATTAATATAGTAAAATATATTAAGTAACAAATGGTAAATTAAATAAACCATTTTTTATAATAATCACAATTACAATTATAGTACACGTGTCTGTAATGTTGATATCAGTTATACTATTTATTAATAATGACTAAAAAATAAGTAAGAAAAGATAACTAAAAACATTTTCTTTATGACTACATTAGCTTGTTTAACTATATTTCTAACTACAAATTCACTAAAAATATCATGAAAAAAAAAACAAAGAAAATAGTTACAAAAATAATCATTTATGCTGCGACGACTTTTTCCTCCGGCTCGCGCGACAAACCGGAAGGACGGAGCGTGGCCGTCGACAAAAGTAACAATTACGGTTTACACGCCGCGGAAGCTAGGGTCTGGGTCGCTCCGCGCGTGCTGCAGCGGAACGTCAATTTGAATATTTGCGAGACGCTAAAGGATTGGGCGCCAGACGCGATCTTACACGCGTCAATCCGCGAGACACCAAAAATCCAACGCAAAACCCTTAGCCGAAATCCCGCTACAGGCCGATTAGCTCACCTAACGGTAGAGGGGCAGGATGGTATTGCCGCGAAACGATTCGGTAACAAGATATCAAAAGCGCGAAAGCAATCGAACGCCGTACCTATAACTTGGATGGGACGAGACGAGACACGAAATAAACCACTTGATATAATTCACACTAGTAATAGTAGAAATTTATTATAAAAAGAAAATAACAGAAATATTTTGTAGTCAAAAGAAGTGTAAATTAACAATTAAGAGAAAATATAATGTTTAATAATGCCAAGGAAATAACGCCATCTTTGCTTCGATGAATATTATCGGTAACTCTAAATTACAAAAAAACAATAAGAAAATAACGAAATTGACAGTAGTTACTCGTAACCAGAATAATAATTATAAGCCGGAAATCAAAATGAAACTAAAGACGTTTAACACTAAGTGCGAGATAGTCTCTCGCGGCGCAATTCGATATCCTTCCGACGACACGGGGCCGGGATTCCGCTTTCTCTCTCTTTTGCGTTCGCGCTCGTGTGTGATCTCTCTCACATTCGCGCTATCCCGCCTACGGTCGCGAGTATCATAGGTTCTCGCTATAATAAACGCTGTACGCGACTCTCTTCCCGAACGCTCTTCAAACGGATCGAAATTATTTCCGCGATGAGATTCTCGCACGACAACGAAACTCTCTTGATCGCACTACGAGATTACACAAAGGCGCGACGACGCACCGTCGCGATACGCAATCCCGACCGAATCCCGGAGAGCCGATAATGCCGCGTACTCGAACTCACGGACGTACGGTCTCGGAGGCTCTCGCCACTTAACGCCGGTCACTCGTAAACGCTAAATCACGAACTTTCGGGCTAGGCTCTCGCGAACATCAAAATCACCAAAATTACTCGCGACGGCGTTAGAACGATCGAGGCTCGGACTTACGCGAACGTAATTCTAGTCTTACGGCACGGGTAGCCTCACCGGTAAGAAGTTTCTCTCCTGGCGAGCTCTATCTGCCTTCGGTCACTCAACGTTTTCCTGGATCCTTGATACCAGCTGATTCTCGGGAGCGGACACGCGACCAGCACGACAGGTAGTACGAGAGTGTCGGATCTACCGCCCCGAATCGATATCGGGACTCAATTCTGCGCGAAGGGGGTTGCGCGGACGCCCACCCAATTACCGCGGCGCACGACTTATCGTTGTCGCACGGTTTACACATGGCCGTACTTAAGGCAACAGCGCCCTTATCGATAACCCGTGGTCGTTGTTCTCGGCGCTACTTAAGATACTTATTTCGGTAGCCTCATTGGTCCTAATGCCTCGTGGTGTCCAGGGGCACGGCTAATTTTGCTTTTCCGGCTCCGCTGGATAACGGCCGAATAATTCTTACAATTAGTCTCGGTGGTGCGGGTGGGTTATTCGCCCTCTTTGCGTGCGTCCCTGCGTCACCTCGAGGATGTGCGCGCTTTGCGCGGTAATGGTTGCGTCCTTGGGTCGGCCGAATTTTCCCGTTTGATAAACACGACGGCTTCGGGCTGTTTTTGTGATCCCGCTGTAACGGCCAGCGTCTCGCCTTAACGCCCGTCGCTGTCAGTCAGTATTCGTTTTTTTTATTATTATATTATTTTAATTATCTATCTTCTTCCTCGCCACCAATCTTTAAATCATATTTTACACAAGATTCCACTATAATTACATATGATCTCAACGCGGTAATACGAATAAATCGCATCTAAATACTGCCGACAACAATCGAAGGAATACACAACATCGCGCCTGTCAACACTAGCAGACGACAAAGCGGCCATAATAGAACTAGAGAGAATTTGGAGAGAAAGCTCTCTTCAATTAAAGCGGGATAATTCAAATAGCCTAATGAAACGAATTATGCTCTTTTTCCTTTTTCAATGTTTAAACGCTAATTTAATATCATTATTACTAGACCATTCATGTCTAGCAGTCAAACTTGGATATATAAACATATTTATAAAGATACTAATTTAGATATATTAATAATTATATTAAGAATTACGTACGTATCATTCAGTGAAATATTGCAAATAAGATAGTATATGTAATACGCTTACAGTCATATACATATATATATACATATATATACACACATATATATATAACTTTTAACGCACACAATTAATTCAAGAATACACACATACAAGTGCATATATGAAACTAACGTAGCATACGCGTACAACATATACATATGCATCTACAGTATAACTCTTTATCGATAAAATCATGAACATATAAATGCGAGATTCTAAACGTAAACAAACCAGAAGGATATATGCATATTAACATCTTTATTTAGACATATTGTAACAAGAATAAATACTATCTTACATAATTATCAACTAACAATAGCTTAAGACCGACTCGAATATCGAAAACAGTTTAAAAATGCATGTAGGTGTGCGATCCTCAGACATACTGCTAACTTGAATAAATAACGAACAAACAAGCATTCACAATAAGATTCCAAGGCTATTGTCCTTTATCTTTTATACATCCAAGTAGTATTTCAAATGAATAATCTTAAAACCACATACGTATGGGTGACATATTATTGAATTTTACAAATATATATATATGTCAACAATGCTTTGTATCAGGAATTATAAATTTATATGTTGACTTAAAATATTGTACATGCACTCATATGTATAACTAGACTTTATTTATTAATGCTATCAAGTTCACGTCAATATATATATATATATATATTCACTAATATTAAAATGGTTATAACAGCACATGAGAATTTACACATACATGTATTTACATTATTTTAATTAACAACCAACGACATGGAAACTTTAGCAAGGGTAATAACACAATAATATTTGTAGCCAGTGTCATACAATTTAACGGTTTATTTCAAACGACGATAAACATACTTAATTACATAGTCTTAACGCTCTAAAGTACACGATAATAATAACATGTTTTCAATCTAAAACTCAAAACATCTTTAGAAATACAAATGTACTGCGCAAATATTCTAAGAAGTCAGCAAATATACCGAGAATGTTTATGTTTTCGCGACACGTGTCTCATCGATACTGGTCCACGTATGACTATCGAAAGACTGGGGGTAGCCCAAAAATATGTATATAACCGCTCGCAAATTCATCAGAGCATCATTCAATAATTCAATCAATCAATCGATTCATTATTATCATTAAAATTATTAAATTCAGAAAGATCATATATACAGATAGAACAGAACATTTATATCGATTTCTAGATACGATTCGCATTATACAAGATTATTAAACAGTTATACTTATACTCACAGTGATACTTATAAAATATATATACGTGTTATAATAAAATTTATAGTAATATTTATAACTCATTTAAACACAAATCTGCAATTATCCAGCGTCCACGAAATATCATCGTAAGTATTTACAACATATCTAATTCACTCTCAAAGTGAACATTCTAATTACCCATTCAACCGAAATTTAATCTTATACTAACAAATGAAGTGATTTAACTCATCTAACAAATACGTTCGAATAATAAATTAATTATTAACACTGTACGCTAACACACGACACTACTCCGCGACACTCGAATCTCTTCGGCGTCCATCGATATTCGCATCGTTCTACTGTCACTCCACTCGTCGAGCATTCTCCTTATTGCATGACACTGTTAACCTGTAATTAACCACAAGTTCAACTGATACATATATATATATCTTAATTATTATTTAAGACGATTTTACACTTATCTGAAAACAATTCGGTCTTCCATTAATATATTTTTATCCCATCTACCGCGCGCCTCTCACAGGGCGTCGTACAGCTCCTATCCTTCTGAGCGCCTCCGAAAGGGCGAGAATCCTTGACATTAGCTCCTTTTCTGTACCCATCTCTCGGAGAGCGCCTCAATAAGGGTGAACTTCTATCTATCTACAAGGTCACGCCTCTCTCAGGGCGATACGCACATCCATCTTAACCTGTAATTAATGAAAGACAGAATCAATTAACGCTATCTAAGAATTAATGGGAATAAGGTAGAAAGGCAAATCACAAACGCGCAATAAAGCTCAACCAAAATACCTGTATAATAATTATACAGAAGAATAAACATATTTACATAATTTGAAACGTTAGCATTATTTTCTTATCACAAGCAGTAACATAGTAAATAAGAGATAGAATTTTATTACTCACATTTCCTTCAAGTAGAATAATACCGGCACTGAGACCGAAGCGTGCGTATTAATTCACATTCATAATATTTATGTCGTCCTGACACGTCGCGTTATCCTCATTAGTCCTGACCACGCGTGTTTTACCGCTCGGCCCGCGAGCCAGGCTTATTATCGCGTACCACAGTAGTGTCACGCCCTGGAGGTAAGTATTTTCTAACGCGTTCGCGCGCCTCTACGAGTACGCTATGAGACACCTGACTAGCGGGGCCGAGCGGTAGAACACGCGTGGTCAGGAGTAAGGGAGAACGCGTTAATCTTATCTAGGACGCTTGAATATTATTATTTATAAAAATAGAAAATTTTATAAGCGGATGGATAGAATGTATGTGTATTTTTATGATTAAAATGAGAGGGAGAAATGTGAGTAGTGAGTTCGCGAGCTCTTATATTCTATGTTACTGATGTGGTACTTATATAATAGAATAATTACAAATTCAAAAGGAGGCTATATGGAGCCACGCGTAGGGTGTAGGTACGCAAATATTAAAATGTCTTGCGACGTTTCTCCACAAAATCATATACAAGTCGTTCCCGGCGGCGGACAGTCATGTGGAGAATAGCTTTCGACTGGTCAACAAACTCGATGGAACTTACGTTGGTGACAATTGTGAACTTATTTCACTGGATGTGGTCTCTCTATTCACTAACGTCCCATTGGATTTGGCAGTCGACGGCATAGACGCGAGGTGGAATTTCATAGAAAATAACTGTACGATACCGCGCGTGGAATTTTTGGGGGCAGTCCGGCTTGTTCTTCACTCAACTTTTTTCACCTTTGATGGCATAATTTATCAACAAACCTTCGGAGCGCCCATGGGTTCTCCGCTGTCTCCCATAGTAGCCGATTTAACCATGCGCGATTTGGAGAGCAGGGTGATAGGAGACCTTCCTTTTGAACTCCCGATCTACGTACGCTATGTTGATGATATCGCGTTGGCCGTCCCTCCCGGGACGAGCCAGGAGATACTAAGACAGTTTAACGCGTGTCATAATAGATTACAGTTTACGTTGGAAAAGGGGGGCAATAGACTCGATTTTTTGGATGTTACATTCATTCTAAACCGGGGACACGTTGAATTCGATTGGTATCATAAACCAACATTTTCGGGAAGATATCTGAATTATTACTCCTGTCACCCTCTCTGCCACAAGAGAGGCACAATATTTGGCCTAATAGATAGGGCTTTCTGGTTATCACTTCCAAGATATCACCAAAAGAACCTCGAATTGGTCATTGGGGTGTTACGTGATAATGGGTATCCATTACAATTGATTTTTGAAACATTTCACGAAAGGCTTAGGACTTTGTTTGCGAGAAATAAAAATAATAATTCAGGTGACGCTAACAGAACACTTGATACTAATTCGGCTCGCGTTGCATATTTTAATGTCCCATACATACCCAAATGGTCCGAGCGGTTTAGCCATGTGGTCCGTGATCTAGATGTAAAAATGTTCTACACAGGTTTGAATAAGTTACGCGCGTTTATCCGCGTGCATAAAGACACACTGTAGAAAGACTGGCATAATAACGTTGTATACAAAATTTCATGTCAAAATTGTAATGCCTCTTATGTCGGTCAGACCAGCAGGCAGTTGAGAACACGCATTAGGGAGCACAGAAATCACATAAAAAGAAATACCGCTCAAAAATCCGTGATCACGGATCACAGGCTGAATAACCACGAATTTGATTGGGATAACGTTGAGATCTTGGATGAGGAACCGTTTCTAAGGAAGAGACTTGTTTCAGAAATGCTGTTTATCAGGCGCCAGATAAATGGCCTAAACCGACAAGAAGACACAGAGTGTCTAAGTCAAGCATATATATGTTGTGACAAATATGCCTCAAATTTCTTGAAAGACGGTCTTCGTTTAGTTGTTATCGAATTCCTTTAGAGAGCCATAAATCATTTGTAACATTAATCTCCATACATCGTATGTTTGAGAGAGGGAGATAGAGAAAGGGGGGGGAAGCGAGAGGAAGGGGGGACAGGGATAGAGGGAAGGAGACGGAGGGGGTGGGAAGAGGGGGGAGAGGGAGAGAGTGGAGAGGGTGAAGGAGGGGGAGAGGGAGAGAGAGAGAAGGAGAAATAAATTCCACACATTCTTTGACATTGACTTCGATAACAGGCTATGAGCCGTGGTAGGGCGCCTTATAAATAGCACCAAACGAATATCTTCTTCACTCGTGCGTCGGGCGCGTCCGCGTACGGTCGTGTGAACGTGCGATGAATGAGTGTGTGAATAAGAGTGAGCCCCCTTTCGGAAATTCCTCACTATACCCGTCATTAGAGTCCACTTTTGAGTACCTGACATAGTATGTCACTTTGTCTATCTAATGGAATATCGATAGGGGGGGCTCACGGCTTTTGCGCTACGTGCGGTAGTATGTAGATTCCCCATTATTAATAATTGTATTAAATTTACTGAAGAAGGTCCAAAGAAAGGACCGAAACGTTTAGATTCAATAAATTTGTTATTCCAACAAGTTTGTTTTTAATATTTGCGTACTTACACCCTACGCGTGGCTCCATATAGCCTCCTTTTGAATTTGTAATTTATCAATGCAGGGAGCCTACATTGTTACTTATTAATAATAGAATAATGTTAGCTGTGTTTTATGTAACTATAATATTTTTATTGTAATGTTATCTTGATGTAAAATGTGTATGCATATATATGTTTATTCTTCTTTATAATTATTATACCCGTATTTGGTTGAACTTTATTTTCTTTGTTAGTTTCCCACTAGTTAGTACCCTGTTATTAAGTTATTAGTAAAATTAATATTATTGATGCGAGATTAATTCTTAATTGACATTAATTGATTCTGTCTTTCATTAATTACAGGTTGAGATGGATGTGGTTATCGCCCTGAGAGAGGCGTGACCTTGTGAATGGATAGAAGTTCACCCTTATGGAGGCGCTCTCCGAGAGATGGGTACAGAAAAGGAGCTAAAGTCAAGGATAGCTCGCCCTTTCAGAGGCGCTCAGAAGGATTGGAGCCATGCGACGCCCTGTGAGAGGCACGCGGTAGATGGAATAAAAATATTAATGGAAGACCGAATTATCAGATAAGTGTAAAATCTTCCTGAATAATAATTGAAATGCATATATATACGTAACAGTCTGAGCTTGTGGTTATTTTCAGGTTAACAGTATCATGCAATAAGGAGAATGCTCGACGGGTGGAGCGACAGTAGACGATGCAAGTATCGACGGACGCCGAAGAGATTTGAGAGTCGCGGAGTCGCGTCGAATGTTAGGGTACAACGTTAATAATTAATTTATTATTCGTACTTGATTGTTAGAGTTAAGTCACTTCATTTGTTAGTGTAAGATTAATTTTCGTATGAGTGGTTAATTGGAATGTTATCGTGAGACTTCGAAATGTTCACTGTGAGAATGAATTAGATATACTATAAATACTTACGATGATATGTTGTGGACGCTGGATAATCACAGATATGTGAATAAATAAGTTATAACTACTATTATTATTTTTATTATAACACTTATATATATTGTTACGTCCGTATTGTGATACGTCCCTGTATCCGTCTAAGATCATCGAGTCTTCCGTGAGATCGAGGAACATCGCGTTGTCAAGGCGTCGCTATGGGTTGTTGGTGAACAGCTGTCTTTTGTGGAGTCTGAGTACCGCGGTTATCAAAGACAGACGTTTTCGAGAATATTAGCAAACTACATGCAATTCCTTTTATACTTGATTGTTCTTGTGTATTGGCTCGCCATATTAAAGGTTCTTTCTTTCGTACGAGAGTCAATTCATTTTTCGCGCGAGTGAACGGCGGTTGCGTGATCACGATAGCGATCTTTCGCGAATTCGGTCCCGCGGACGTAACATTTTGTGGGCTCGTCCGGGATCGTTTGAACGACGAGCTACGAGCCGTAGTGAAAACACGAACATTGTAAAGTGAAAAGTGCCAGACAATCAGCACATCATGTCCTTGGTACATTCTCCGAGGATCACCCGATCTCAGGCTCCGCTTCGAGCAACGACCAAGGAGAAGCTCGAGAGATTCCAGAGCAAACAGATATTCTACAAGCCGCTTTGGACGAAAAAAGACAGCTGTTCACCAACAACCCATAGCGACGCCTTGACAACGCGATGTTCCTCGATCTCACGGAAGACTCGATGATCTTAGACGGATACAGGGACGTATCACAATACGGACGTAACAATATATATATATTTTATAAGTATCGCTATGTGTTGTGACGCTTTTCACTCTCCGTCCGCGGAGCACGAGGACGGGAGGAAGGGGCCGTCGACAAAAAAACAAAGAAAGAAAATATTGTTCTTTAATAAATTATTACCGCGGGAACCAGGGGTCTTGGTCGTTCCGCGCGAGTCGCAGCAGAACGCCAGCCGATGAATATGAGAATTATACTCGGATTGGGCGCCAGACACGGTCTTTCACGTGTCAATTCACGATAATTATACGGACGCGAAAATTCGGCCGGAAGTTCCACGACGGGCCGGCTGCTCGCCTAACGGTAGAGGGGCAGGGTGTGGTTGCCGCGAGAAATGACTAATCAATCGAACGATCTAACACTTGATAGAATAAATTTTCGCGAGACTGATGACTCGATCGAACGGGAAGCGAGATACGACATCACAAAAAGAACACAGAAATAAAAGAAGGCGCGTAATTAATAGAAAAAAAGTGATCAGATTTATTATAATAGAACAACTGTGAGAGGAGTTAGCAAATATAAATAAAATCGAATAATATTCAAAGTAAACAGCGCTCTTAAAGGAAATTAAATAATATCATAAAGAGAGATCCGATAAATCTGACCTTAACAATAGGATATAAAAAGCAAATAATATGAAAACAGTGGATAAATTCACACGTAACAAAAGAATAAAAAAAATAGTACGTATCTCGTGGAAGTTAATGCTACATATTAATCTTGCCGTTATCGTGGCAGCGTTGATCTAATGAACTACTCTAATACAAGATTACGATCTTGAGAAAATAAGAGAAAATAATATCTTGACAGCAATCGAAGTACGCTATACAAAGAAGAAAGGAAAGCGACGAACAAGATAACGCGAAATATAACTAATACAAGATTTACGCGAGTTTTGACGCGACAATCAAGGTGATAAAGATCCAATCCGGCATATTTCGCGGATCGGAATATTTTATGCGAATTTCCACGCGATCGGCAGTTCGCAACACACGCGCGAGGTTTCCGCTACGGCGAGAAGAGAGCAGAGAGAGTAATCGCGCACCTCGCCTATCGCCGTCTCGCTCGCTCTCGCGCGCGCGCACTCTCTGTCTCTCTCGGATTCACGCTCTCGCACGTGTTCACGTAAATTCTCACTCCCTGCGTATCTCCGCGCCAACGTAATCACACGACTAACAATAATCCCTATTACGCAACTAATATTTCACACTCGAATCATCCATCCGGCACACTCAATTACACTTTACAATTACACGAATAATGCGCGACAAGTATGAGAAAGACGCGACGACTAGTGAGCCCCGGAGAGACGAAGTTCCGCGAAAGAACCAATTACGACGCGTAATATCGCGACAATCCTCGTCGCATGACCCCGATCGCTCCCACGAAATCGCAAAAGAAGTAATATTCTCGAAGAAGCGGGCAACGCCCGTACGCAAATTAATTAATTACACTAAATCCTTGCGCGACCGGGCCAGAACGACGGAGGCTAGGAATTACACGATGGACGTTTTAGTTACTTTACCGCAAGAAGAGCAAGGGTAGCCTCACCGGACGATCCCTCCTGAGTACGTGGCAGTCTCGATATCTGGGTTCTCTAAGTAGACTCTCTTAACCTCTGCCAGACACGTGTAGCCGGGTCGAGCGGTCGCGCCAATCTGCCGGATCTATCGGCCCGAAATCGACAGCTGGATCAATGCTGCGCACGCGGGGTGCGTACGCGATAACCAATTACGGCGCCGTGCCGTCTACCGTCGCCGCGCGAGATTAGCAAGGCCATACGGGGTTCACAGCACCCCTCGTGATGGTGATAAAATATATTTATTCGCGCGGTATTTGCGCGGGGTTTGGAGACCTTCGCGACCTCGCGCCGCGGGCCTCCCCGCGGTGGCCTTGTGTCCCGTCTCCGACGGAGCGGTACCCCGCGGGAGGAAAGTTATCCTCCCGGTCTGGGGCCCTTCCGGCGCCTGTAGTCGGGCGCCTCACTGGACCTCGTGTCAGTAGATCGTCAAGGCCGAATTCCTCCGTGACGCTCTGTATTTGCTTCCTTCTTTGTTGTTAGGAAGGGCAGTTCTTATGGTTCTTGGTGGTATGTTTGTCTCGCTACTCTCTCCAACCGCGACTGTCTCTCGCCGATGACGACAACACCTCTCTCTCTCTTTCTCCCGCGACAATATTCTCTCTCCCGGTCAGGCTCCCAAAAATATAAAAATAAAAGAAACAAAAACTCGTTAATAAGCTATTACTTTTCGCGGCGCTAAGTCTCTCGGGGTTCTCATTCTCGCTCATTTTTCGCTCGCTCTCTTGGCGCGGCCGCTCGGCTTTCGCCCCGCGATAGGGAGTGCACATGAGTCGGGACGACCACGTCACAGTGTATAAATATAACTGTTGAATTATCTTAATACGAATAGTATCTAGAAGCTAGTGTGCTTTTTGGTTTCTCAATATGATCTCGATATAACGATTTTGTTCTGAATGTTCTGAGTGAGTTTATCGATCTGAAATTGGATTCTTAATGATTATTTCGATATAACGATTCTGTTCTGAATGAGTTTATCGATCTGAAATTGGATTCTTAATGATTATTTCGATATAACGATTTTGTTCTGAATGTTCTGAGTGAGTTTATCGATCTGAAATTGGATTCTTAATGATTATTTCGATATAACGATTCTGTACTGAGTGAGTTTATCGATCTGAAACCAATTTCAGAATCCAAATTCTTAATGATTTTTGATACTTCTTGGCGAGCGGTTATATACTAATTTTTGGGCTACCTCCAGTCTTTCGATAGTCATACGTGGACCAGTATCGATGAGACACGTGTCGCGAAAATATAAACATTCTCGTATTTGCTGACTGCTTAAAATATTTGCGCAGTACATTTGTATTTCTAAAAATGTTTTGAGTTTTAGATTGAAAACATGTTATTATTATCGTGTACTTTAGAGCGTTAAGACTGTGTAATTAGGTATGTTTGTCGTCGTTTGAAATAAACCGTTAAATTGTATGACATTGGCTACAAATATTATTGTGTTATTACCCTTGTTAAAGTGTAAATATCGTTAGTCGCTAATTAATGTAGATACATGTATGTGTGAACTCTCTTTTGTTGTTATGACCATTTTGATATTAGTAAACATATATATATTGAGGTGAACTTGATAGCATTAATAATTTAAGTCTAGTTTGTTCGTTAATTATTCATTTTAACAGTATGCCTGTGAATCGCACACCTACATGCATTTTTAAGTTATATTCGATATTCGAGTCGGTCTTAAACTATTGTTAGTTGATAATTATGTAAGATGATATTTGTTCCTGTTATAATATGTCTAAATAAAGATGTTAAAATATATATATCTATCAGGTTCACTTAAGTTTGGAATCTCACACATTTATGTTCACGATTTTGTCGATAAAGAGTTATACCGCAGATGCATATATATATATATATATGCTATACTCGAGTTTTATCACATTTATATAGAAAGAGTTATACGCGTGTGTCTACACTAGGCTCATATCTGCACATATATGTGTGTATTCTTTGATTGATTGTGTGCGTTAAAAGTTTTATATACATATATATATATGTATATATATAAATATATATATATACGAATGTAAGCGTATTACATATAACTATCTTATTTGCAATACTTCGTACATAATTCTTAATGTAATTATTAATATATTTAAATTAATATCTTTATAAATATGTTTATATATCGTAGTTCGACTGCTAGACATGAATGGTCTAGTGATAATAATATTGCATTAACGTTTAAATATTGAAAAAGGGAAAAGAGCATAATTCGTTTCATTAGGTTATTTGAATTCTCCCGCTTTAATTGAAGAGAGCTTTCTCTCCAAATTCTCTCTCGTTCCATTATGGCCGCTTTGTCGTCTGCTAGTGTTGACAGGCGCGATGTTGTGTATTCCTTCGATTGTTGTCGGCAGTATTTAGATGCGATTTATTCGTATTACCGCGTTGATATTAAATGTAATTATAATGGAATCTTGTGTAAAATATGATTTAAAGATCGGTGGCGAGGAAGAAGATAGATAATTAAAATAATATAATAATTAGAGAAAAAAAAAAGAATAGTGACTGACAGCGACGGGCGTTAAGGCGAGACGCTGGCCGTTACAGTAGAGTAACGCAAGAACGCGTCAAAAATCTCCCATCAGGACGTCACAGCATCAACCAATTATTTATTGCACAAATGTATAAATTGCACAAAAACAGAGTACAGTTTCTCTTCGTTAATATAGATATTGACGATTACTTCGTTGAAACTGCCGAGCCGTGAAAACGTCGGAGCTAACGAGAGTCGAAAAAGACACTTGTTCGAACTTAGCAGTCTAAATGTGATCTGCCGGCCGGCTTCTTTTCCGGAAGTAGCCGGTTGGCTTATCTTTTTAATCGCCTATCAGTGATTGAATTCGAGTCGCGACCCAATTACATAACGCCACGCGCTCACCGGAAGAGATTTGGCGCAACGTGGGCGGAGTCGAGATTTAGGCGATTATGTAACACGCGATAGGACCCTAAAGATGTCGCCATCGATCGGATTATCGCTCGCTAATCGCGCGGTAAAGGAGAGAGTTGCGAACGCGCGAAATCTCAAACAGTTCTAATTAGATTTTTGTTCTTAATTAAATTTCCAATTTTTAATTTCTAATCTTCAATATTCAATTTTCAATAGAATTTAACATCGCTTGCCGCGCGATGTAGACTGCAGTTAATACTGCGCTATACGAAATGCTACGAATGATTCTATCTTTGTTCTATGTTCTATAAAGATTAAAGATAAAATGTTTTAAAGCATTCGTAACACAGTCTGGATCTCAGCCGTAGTCGGTCAAATAGCCGCTTTCCGTAAAACAAAGATCGAGTCGCTACCGCATCGTTGCCATACAGAAATGCCAGATTTGGCATCCGGTAACATCTTTGTTGCCATGTATTGTCGCGAGATCTTTCAGTCTGTACGTGCGCGATCCACTGATATACAGGGTGTTCAAAAAAGACCGGAACTCCTGAATAACTCAAAATAATCGAATTCTAGGAAGAAAACACCCCAGACAAAAGTTGTAAGGTTAAAAAAAGGGACTTGATGGTGACCTAGAATATAGGACAGAAGAATCTATTAATAACTAACTTTAATCATGTTCTAGGGAAAACCCTTAAAACACCTCAAATGACCTCTAAACTTGACCCCAAGGTCAAGTTCTAGGTCACCATTAAGTTTCTTTTTTTTAACCCTACAACTTTTGTCTGGGGTGTTTTCTTCCTAGAATTCGATTATTCTGAGTTATTTAGGGGTTCCTGTCTTTTTTTAACACCCTGTATATCAATTTCGGTGACGCGATTATTTAATCATATAGCGGCAGTCAGCAGCACTGATTGCGAGTACTGAGCATTGTCTGTTACATTTGCTTCAGCAGCGTGTACGCAACGTAACGTGCAGTACACGTTCGTGCAAGTTTAGAACAATCCAGAAATCGGACTATTACGTGTTATCGGGCAACAAAGAGAAGATTTATACGTGAAAAGATTGATAAATTGTGTCAATGTAAAGTGTTTAGAATAATTAACGAAATTATCACAAAGGATTCGTCGTTTAGAAAAAGTAAGTAGTTCTAACAACAAAGAGAAGGTATACATATAATAGCACACATTCTTTTTTTAATTGCAAGAAAATATTTTATCTACTTACCATAACGTAATATGAAGTAATAGTGGAAAGTTCTTGTCTTTTAGTGAACGATTCTTGCACAATTATCGATACTCTAATATATGTGTTGCAAATACATTCGGAAGATGTTTTTGAGACGTACGTCTTCGAAATGTCTTCTGAATGTCTTTTGGACATGCATGTTGTCTAAATAAATATAGCGTTTAATAATTTACGTTACATATTTTTATAGATTAAATATATCGATTAAATATCTCTACAATGTCAAATTTTATTGAAGAGAAGTTGAAGGGGCGTGGGGTCTTTGTCAATATATTGAGAAATTTAAAGGTTATTAGTTTATTTTAATAATATAAGACATGGTAATTATGTCGCATTTTTAATTATTTAGACAAGCAAATCGATGAGGAAGCATTCCTACATATGCCTGAATCTATGGTAAAAGAATTAATACCTATAATTGGAAAACGTTTTTGTTTCCTTCAAAATCGAAAACAATTACTTCAAAGTAAAAATGAAAATTTAATTTCGGTAAGATAATTTTTATATCATATTCCATTTTTGTTAGGCTTTTTATATTTGCATTTGTTATATTGAATCAAAATTTTTTACAAATTAATATATCGATTTTTTATACATTACAGAATTAAATAAAATTTTTTTGTAGTATTTTTATGATTAATAAACAGCTCTTATATTTGTGTCGAAAATATCTTTCGAAATACTATATTAATTTTTTTACATTTTAAATTAAATTGAATTACGCAATCTTTATTATATATTATTTATTATACATATATTGTAAATTTTTTGTTTTATTATTTTATTTAATTTATTAAAATATTTATTTATGATTATTTGATTTAGTGTCACGTCCGGCTACTTAAATTTTTTCACTCTTATGCAAAATAATTCTAAGTTCTTATAACACCGTTCGAAATGCGCGCCAATGCCGGCCATGACATCTAACTCCGCCTAGTGCCTGAGCGCGGCGCTCCGCAGCACCTGGGAACTTCCCTACCACGGCAACTCCCTACCCTAGAGAGTTCCCCCACTCTCGGCCGCCGCAACCGAGCTGCCGAAAACCGAAGGACCTCAGAGCGAGCCCAGAGGAGCTCAGTTCAAATCGCGCCGTCAAGCAGAGCAGTCACCTTTAAGACTCTCTCCGAGTTCTAAAATTCAAATTCTAACTCTAAGATTCTAATTCTAATTCTAAGACTCTAATTCTAACTTTAACTCTAAGATTCTAACTCTAAAATTTAACTTAGATACTTTGTATTACTCGTAGTGTTATACTAGAATAAAAGTGTTATATATATATATATTCTAAATTCATTCTAAATTAGTTCCAACCTCGTGTATCTCCAAGCCTATATTATTTCTAAAACGCATCTCGAATTCTCTCGCCTGCACATGCCGAATAATCCATTCCTAACAAATTATTATTCTATAACATAGAAATATTTTCTGAACCTCGTAGTGATTATTCAGAGAGGACGAACCGCTCATAATCTCTCGCCGAAAGCAACAACAAACAGTGAGGACCGCCGCACGTTAATTATTGCAGAAGCGAAACGACGTTCAGAACGTTTAAATTTTACAATGCCTAAAACACGCGTCAAGTAATCCATTCCTAACAAATTATTATTCTATAACATAGAAATATTTCCTGAACCTCGTAGTGATTATTCAGAGAGGACGAACCGCTCATAATCTCTCGCCGAAAGCAACAACGAACAGTGAGGACCGCCGCACGTTAGTTATTGCAGAAGCGAAACGACGTTCAGAATGTTTAAATTTTATAATGCCTAAAACACGCCGTGCAGGAAGAAAGAATCAACTACGGCGTATAACAGCACGACTACATCGCACTGAATCAACACGTGGTCTCTCTAATTTCATTGGAATCGACTATCATAACGACGCGGAATACGATAGATTGTTCGGCGACTCCGTGCCTTTTAGCATTAATAATAATAATAATAATCACGCGGACGTTAAATTACGGGAGTGGCCTACGCAATTGCACGCGATCGAAATCAAGAATTCCAAGGTGCCATTGAACGACATCCCGGACAACGATCCACGCCGTACAAGGTATCTGCAGAAAGGTCTGGCATCCTGTACACCCTCTACAACGCGGGTACCCCGGATCATCGCCATCCAGTCGTTGTCCATTCCTTGGAAATTAAATAAGGTAGGTGCTCAAGATATTTCTTTACAACACGAGCCTCCCTTCTGCCCGGGAACCCGCGAAATACAAGAATCTATTTCGGAAACTACGTCTACGCATTTTTGAATCACTTAACAATAATAACTAATAAATTCTCTTGCAATTTTAGAAATATTAGCTTACCACGTGGTTTCCAGAATATTCTCTGCGCGTCTTAAATTTTCACCATCTCCCAAAAAGAGAAATCGTGCGAAACCTTTTTTTTTATCAAGGGTCAGTTTATGGCCCTCATAAAACTGCAGTAGGTATCCTACAGTCAACCCTTTGGAAAATTCTAAATCTTTCCAGAATATCTAGAAACTTCGTGAACGTGTTAGAACATTCAAATCGACCTCATGGCAATTATTTATTTTAACTAACATTAGTTTAAACAATCAACTCCTATGTGTCCAATAATACCGTCACACTTGGACATCCCCACCACTTTGCTTCTCCCCGAGGATGATTCCGAGGAAGAAACTATTGAAGAAACCCTAAATAACCTCCCGTATTGCCAACGGATAATCGGTTTTATTAATAAGGAAACAAGTGCCGCTCTCTGTACGGATTGCCATATGCGTTTACCTATTGGCGTGCAATCTGAGTGGTTAACTTGCGCTAAGCATCTCCTCGTTATCGGCGACGTACCGACCGGAGTCGTTTGCTCAGTCTGCAATTTTTACCGACTGTCGAAAACACGTGACATCGACCACCCTTGTTATCATTGCCAACGAGCTTACCTTCTGTACCGCCGTGGTGAAGAACCCTACCGTATCGACTCGGATGGTAATACAGTAATCACTATTTTCCACTCCGTCAACGATTCACTCGAACGATTCCGCGGATACATGGACTGATTCGTCAGTAATCGAACCTATACGAAACGCTCCCTTTCTCCCAAAACGCAACCGTGACCATAAAGGAAATACCTGTCGTCGTGGGTATCCCCGGAGTAATTCCGAAATACGACGTAGTCCGCCCCGCAGTTCGAGTTCGTAGGTCGCGATTTAAATTTCGTAAAATTTACGCCGCAACTGCACCCCCGGACGTAACAAAACTGGTGACAGCGGTGGGATACTGAAATTTCCGAGCTATGGTCGGGACGCGCGGAAGACAGGGAGATAAGGAAGAATCGGTTGAAAAGGAATTCGCGGGAAAGGAATTAACTGAAGCACAGCTCGCGGATATACAAGCAAAATTAAAGCAAAAGGAAGTCGAAATTATCGAAGCTCAGAATCGTATTAGAACTAGGGAAGCTCTCGCGAAAACCAAAGAAATCAGCCTAAGAGAGGAGGCCGCACTCCTCGAAGAGCAACGGAAAAGAGCAGATAAACGAGAACGCGAAATCGAAACGCTCCGCGAAAATATGGAAAGGAATCCGGGAAAGAGCCAACTCCAGGGCACTATCCCTGAGGATATGAATTCCCTCAAAAACGATCTCCTCGCGGAAATCGAAATATTACGCAATGAGGTGAATCGGCTGCGGCGAGAGCCCAGTCCGTCTATCAGACTCTCGGGCCAACCTCTACTATCGCTCGACGACTCCGCCGGGCATTCCGAGTTACCATCCGGACGACCCCAGTCCCCCAAGGTCTCCTTTCGCGAAGCGACCGAAACCGTGCCTACTTTCGACGGTTATAATATACCGTTAAGGCAATTTACACGGGCATGCCAACGCGCGAAAGAAATAATTCCCCCGACATCCGAACGCAACCTCACCAAACTCTTACTTAATAAGCTTAGCGGGCGTGCCTATAGCGCCGTCGAGGGGGAGCCCTGCGAAAGCATCACACAACTGATCGACCTATTAAATAACGCATTCGGGCCCGCGAAAACGATCGATCAATACAGGGGAGAACTTAGTATCGTATACTTAAAACCCCAAGAGCACATGTTAGATTACATCAGCCGCGTCAAAGATCTACGATCCGCGATTCTAGACGCCGAACGCCGCGCAATGGGACGCATAGATAATGAGACAGCCCTAAGAATCGACGAACTCACGGCACGATCCTTCTGCGAAGGACTCCCTCTGCAGTACAGATTGCAGATGGATAGACGATTATACTCCGTCCCGTCTGAGGCGTTCGCGAGAGCGAAAGAACTCGCAAAACGGGAAGAAATAGACCGCGATCGATATAAAACACGTGACCGCCGCGAACCCGAACCACCGCGAAACGAACATACGCGTCGAGGATACGCTAATACGCCTCCGCGCAACGAAAATTATTTTCGGGAACGCTATCCGAACAATACGCGTAACGATCCGGTGAGATTCTCCGACGAACGCCCAACATATGGCGATAGACGCCAAAATTACAATAATACTAACACAAACACTAATGCGCCTACTCGTTACAATGACCGTCGCAATAAATGGTGCCGCTATTGCAAAAACAACGGGCACGAGATAGAAGAATGCAGAAAACGTGAATATAATAATAACGTGCAAAAAAATGAGTCGGGAAACGCACCGAGCCCCGCGGGAAGGTCGGGTACACCTCACCAAGGGGCCTCTTCTCAAACGAACCGCCCGATAAGAGCGATAAGCACGGAACACGATCCGGAAACACGCGAATCGCAATGTTAACTCCGAACGATTTTTCACATGCGCCCGCGGTCACCATAGCCGCAGGTGGATTATCGACCGAGACATGCTTTATGATAGACACAGGTGCAGCGCCTAATCTTGTTAAACAAGGACAAATACTCCCCAGCAACGACATTGATAAAAGTTCGACGATCTTCCTTAGCGGAATCACGAACGATAAAATCAAAACGCTCGGGACTATTAGCATAAAATACCTCGGTCACCAAATCAAACTCCACGTCGTCACCGACGATTTTCCAATCTCGCAAGACGGAATCTTAGGTTCCGAATTCTTACAAGACGCGTCTAAAATAGACTACGTCAAACGCTGCATCATTTGGCATGGGGCTTCAATCCCTTTCAACGCCGAACAAACATTCACGATCCCAGCAAGATCGCGAACTACACTACCGCTCCGTGTTAGCGATACCAACGTTAGCGTAGGGTATATATCACGGATCCACGTAAACGATGACATCTACTTAGGAGACGCCATCGTCACCAACCGCAACGGCATAGCCTACATAAAAGCCGTCAATACAAGCGATAAGGATCTCAAGTTCAACTTACCTAGAATAAGTCTTCAAGAGATAGAAAAACTCTCCACATCCCATCCTCGAGACCATGAGGGCTCACCGCCCCCTTCTAAGAGTCGTAAAAGCACTCTCTCCAAATCTCATCCCTCGACCAAGAGTCATAAAACCTCCGAAGCCGCTCTCCCAACCTTAGGGCATGAGGAGACCTTCGCTAAGAAAACACAGTACGTCGCAACACTAAGTAAACAAAACACATCCCGTCCCGACGAGATTAAGACACTACTGCGACTCGATCATCTAAACACGGAAGAAACGAAACACGTACATAACCTAATACACACTTACAATGATCTGTTTCGCCTTCCTACCGACAAACTACACTCTACTAACGTCACCACACACACCATCCCAACGACCGACGAACTTCCGGTACACACAAAACAATACAGATACCCGCCGATGCACAAGGAGGAGATTAACAAACAAGTGCAAGAACTCATTGAGAATGATGTAATCCAACCATCTATGTCACCATACAACTCCCCCTTGTGGATCGTGCCCAAAAAACCGGACTCACAAGGTAACAAGCGTTGGCGAATGGTAATAGATTACCGAGCACTGAACGAAAAAACAGTCGGGGACGCTTACCCCTTACCAAACATAGTAGAGATCCTCGATCAGCTGGGGAGCGCGAAATACTTTAGTGTGTTTGACTTGGCATCGGGTTTTCACCAGATAAAGATGAACGAATCCCACACACATAAAACCGCGTTTTCCACTCCGTATGGGCATTATGAATTTAAACGAATGCCATTCGGGCTCAAAAATGCCCCCGCGACCTTCCAAAGGCTCATGGACCAGGTACTGTCGGGACTTCAAGGTGCCGAACTCTTCGTGTATCTCGACGATATAGTATTGTATTCCAGTTCGTTGCGAGAACACGAAATCAAATTCCACAAACTAGCGGAACGACTCAGAAGGGCAGGACTGCGCCTCCAGCCCGACAAATGCGAATTCCTCCGCAAAGAAGTCACATACCTGGGCCATGTAATAAGTGAAGCCGGAGTGAAACCCGATCCCAAGAAAATAACAGCGGTCGAAGATTTCCCTAGACCCAAACACGCGAAAAACATAAAACAATTCTTAGGACTCGCGGGCTACTATCGAAGGTTTATACCTAACTTCTCCAAGATAGCACAACCTCTCACGAATCTGCTAAAGAAAGAGGAATCATTCGTCTGGAAAGAGGAACAAGAGTCGGCTTTCACGCAGCTCCGCAATGCGCTTTGTAATGAACCGATTTTGCAATACCCAGACTTCACTAAACCGTTCATTGTAACTACCGACGCATCCGGATATGCGGTTGGAGGAATACTTAGCCAGGGCACTATAGGGAAGGATCTTCCTATAGCCTACACATCGAGACTATTGAATAAAGCAGAAATAAACTACTCTACCATTGAGAAAGAACTGTTAGCAATAGTATATAGTGTAAATTATTTCAGACCATACCTATATGGCCGACAATTCCAGTTAGTAACCGATCATAAGCCTTTAGTATGGCTACACTCAGTAAAGGACCCATCATCGCGTTTAGTCCGATGGCGTCTAAAATTACTAGAGTACGAATATAAAGTAGAATACAAAGCAGGTAAAATAAATGCTAACGCCGACGCGTTATCTAGAAACCCTGTTATCGAACAAATTCTCCCGCTTGTAAACACATCCGACTCCGACGAATCACTATTTTCGACTAATCAACATAAGAAAACACAAGCCCCAACAAATGTCGATTCTCCCATACCAACAAATGTAAATTCATCAACAAGAAATAACGTTGATGATACCGCAGAAAATGAATCCGACAAAGAAATCGAGACTGACGATAGCTCCAGTTCAGACGAAGAGAATCAAATCTTCGATAACCCTAGAACCCCCTTTGAATTACGAGAACCGAACGCGAGATTCAAAATAACAACTATTCCAGATAATTTTATAACCAGAAAAGACAATCTTGTTATATTTGCTACGCAACAAGGCGTACCGCTGGGACGAGGAGCTCAAATGTTGCATGATAATAACATACTACCCGTAATTAAAGACGCCACGTTGGGCAGAACAAAAGTTAATTGCAACGGTAACAGACACTTAATATCACTTATCGCTAAAGAAAGAGTCTCAGCCGCCACTGAAATAGAAATTATCAAAGAAACGCTACGCTCACTAAAGGACGTAGTTACAGAATTGGACCTACAGTCAATCTCGATATGTCAAGACAATGTAGATAGCATTACCTGGAATATCATATATTCATTGCTGCAGCGTACATTAAGCGACACTAATCTTAAGATATTCGTATGCGCAAACAAGATCGAAATTCCACTCCCTGCAGATAGAGAAAGAATTATAAAAGATAACCACAGCTCAGCGATAGGAGGCCATAAAGGAGTAACCAAAACGTATAACCGACTAAAAGAACGATACTCCTGGCCAAAGATGAAGGAAGACGTCTGTGAATATATTCGTAAATGTAAAGATTGTCAACTGAAAAAATTAGTAAGAGTAAAAACTAAACAACCAATGGTGCTTACAGATACGCCAGGCACAGCATTTGATAAAATCTCAATGGATATAATGGGACCTCTTCCTACAACTTCTTTAGGAAATACATACATTCTTACCATACAGGACCTTTTAACTAAGTATTCACTAGCCATTCCATTGAAGCACGCATCCGCAACCGACGTAGCCGATGCACTCACTAACGAATTCATATGTATATACGGCGCTCCTATAGCTTGGTTAACTGACCAAGGGTCACATTTCCTTAATTCTCTGTTGCGCAATATAGCACGTAAGTTTAGAATTAAGCAATATAAAACTACAGCTTATAGACCGCAATCGAATGGTTCGATTGAAAGATCCCACCATGTACTATGGGAATATCTTAAACAATATGTTAATAAAAACCGCGAATGGGATCAATTTTTGAAGTTAGCTACGTTCTCATATAACACTAGTGTACACGAAGGCACGCGATACACTCCGCACGAACTTATATTCGGCAAAATAGCGCGTGTCCCCTCCAACGATCCGCCACTAGAGAACGAAGAAAACGAAACATACTCGCATTATCTTCGAGAATTGTTCTCTAGAATCCGCGACGTACAAGATAACGCGCGCGAAAATTTAATAGAAGCTAAGATTAGATCTAAGAAATATTACGATAGGAAACTAAATGTAAAGGAATTTAAGGTAGGAGATAACGTATACCTATTAAAAGAACCCAAAAAGGGGAAACTATCCGACCAATATACAGGCCCCTATAAAATTATACAAATCCTAAAAAACCATAATGTTAAGCTAGCTATAAGTAATAATAGGTTTAGAATTGTACATATGGATAAGCTAAAACCCTCGCCACATCAAGCCCCTACCCCGGAATACCCCCACTCCGAAGATGACTATATCTCGGACACCCCGACGGAGGACGGGCCAGTAACCAGCCAACCACGACAGAATGAAGACCTACGCAAGCATACTAACTGCAATCGCACTGTTAGCCCTAACCTCTAATGGGCTAATAGGGTACGACTGCGGAGGCCGCGGTTTAAATATCACTACGCTCTCACTATTGGACATAGAAGAATGCAAAGTCGACGACATCGAGCCAAAGAAGGAAGAGGTCTACGTACAATTGCTACAGTTGAGCGAATTCGAGCACACATCAGGAATCCAGTGCAAAATTGAAGTCGACCGAACTGTCTATTACTGTGGGATGCACTCACACATATCTGCCGTACATAACGGCAGACGCGAGTACATTCACGAAACATCGGCCGATACTTGTAGAAAACTGCACGAAACGGGAACCATCTCCTTAGGATTAAACGGACATCTCTCCGACATTAAACCAAACGCTACCAATCTGCGCGCAGTAACATTCGCAGGTTCCGTAAAAACCGACGGAGGATGTAGCGGGACTCAATACAGCGATCCGTACGGCACCTGGGATAACGCAATCGTCCAAGCCTCAATACGGATCACTACCCGGAAGCTGGAGTTACCCGTTAAACACAACACTAACGAGGTAATACTCCCCTCAGGTGTTCGCTGCCCCGTGACAACAGGAGAATGCAACGACGCAGACGGAGCCTCCACATACTGGTCGGTGTTACCTGCCGACAATTGCCATTTCGGCCGATACGATGTCCTATACGAAGGATTGGCACATCGCTTATCACCGAAATCATCGCATAAGGACTCCCCAACGGTCTACACGGTAACGACACAAGATACCACGTTCGCGCTGGCACGCACAACCGAGACAAACATCTGTGGATATAAACTCCTGCGAACTGAGCACCCCAAGCTCTGCGTCCTCGAAACGCAGCCAGGACGCGTGTTCAAAGGTCGTTCAAAAATCAAAATCGACAATCTTGATATTTTCTCGTACGTAAACTCCAAGTTTATTTACGTAGAAAAACACCTCAGAACACAGCTATCACAACTATACAGAGACATAATGGAACAGAAATGCGCCCTAGAGAGACAAATCCTGCTCAACGCTCTCTCCCTTGCAAGCATTGCACCAGACGAGATGGCGCACAGAATTATGAAATCACCAGGGTACACCGCCATTACAGCTGGCGAGGTTATCCACCTCATCAAATGCGTACCTGTGGAATGCCGAGTACGACCCGTCGACAATTGCTACAACGAGCTTCCCGTCACCCACCAGAATAAATCCCTTTTCCTACTACCCAGATCAAAAATACTCACAAAATCTGGAACACTCAAGGACTGCAACGAACTCCTACCAGCGATGTACCAAGTGCACAACATATGGTACCGACTGACACCGAAACCAGTGGAGTCAATCGCACCTCCGACAATCCAGCCGTTGACCAAGCCGTCATGGAGATACGTAAGCCCTGACTCGCTCGCCTCCAGCGGCATTTACACCAGCGAAGACCTGGATCGTCTGCGCGACCACATCATGTTCCCGATGGAAAAACCCTCAATGCTCAACACGATCGCCAGGGGAGCAATGGGACACGAAGTCCCCACAGGAAGTCTATCCATGCTAAACCTGCTAGACGAGAAAACACTCGACAAGCTAGCAGAAAACACGGGAGCACGCTTATGGAAAGGTTTCATAAGCTTCGGATCCGCCAGCGCCGGAGTGCTGGGCATCTTTGTCGTCGCACGACTTGCCAAATTAATAATAGACACACTGATCCATGGCTACGCGCTTCACTCCGTTTACGGATGGAGCCTACACCTCCTGGGAGCCGTATGGACATCAGTCACGAACATATTATTACACATGGGAAGACCGGCCGACGGAGGACAAAATAACAAAAGGAAGCAACCACCACTGGGACCACTACCCGTACAGGAAGAATCAACACCCCTAGCCCCCCCCTCACAAGAAGAAGACTCCCCACAAATACAAAAAGTGAAAAGTGAAGCGCATGTAAATTATAAAGAATTGCGCAACCTCCTCAACGAAGAGGTATAGACTCGTTCACCACTAAGAAATAAGAAAGTGTTAACCTTAACATTAAGCATAAATAAAATTATACCCACTATGATATAGAACTGAAAAAGTTAGACATGGTCCAACTTTTTCTTCTAAGGGGGGAGGTGTCACGTCCGGCTACTTAAATTTTTTCACTCTTATGCAAAATAATTCTAAGTTCTTATAACACCGTTCGAAATGCGCGCCAATGCCGGCCATGACATCTAACTCCGCCTAGTGCCTGAGCGCGGCGCTCCGCAGCACCTGGGAACTTCCCTACCACGGCAACTCCCTACCCTAGAGAGTTCCCCCACTCTCGGCCGCCGCAACCGAGCTGCCGAAAACCGAAGGACCTCAGAGCGAGCCCAGAGGAGCTCAGTTCAAATCGCGCCGTCAAGCAGAGCAGTCACCTTTAAGACTCTCTCCGAGTTCTAAAATTCAAATTCTAACTCTAAGATTCTAATTCTAATTCTAAGACTCTAATTCTAACTTTAACTCTAAGATTCTAACTCTAAAATTTAACTTAGATACTTTGTATTACTCGTAGTGTTATACTAGAATAAAAGTGTTATATATATATATATTCTAAATTCATTCTAAATTAGTTCCAACCTCGTGTATCTCCAAGCCTATATTATTTCTAAAACGCATCTCGAATTCTCTCGCCTGCACATGCCGAATAATCCATTCCTAACAAATTATTATTCTATAACATAGAAATATTTTCTGAACCTCGTAGTGATTATTCAGAGAGGACGAACCGCTCATAATCTCTCGCCGAAAGCAACAACAAACAGTGAGGACCGCCGCACGTTAATTATTGCAGAAGCGAAACGACGTTCAGAACGTTTAAATTTTACAATGCCTAAAACACGCGTCAAGTAATCCATTCCTAACAAATTATTATTCTATAACATAGAAATATTTCCTGAACCTCGTAGTGATTATTCAGAGAGGACGAACCGCTCATAATCTCTCGCCGAAAGCAACAACGAACAGTGAGGACCGCCGCACGTTAGTTATTGCAGAAGCGAAACGACGTTCAGAATGTTTAAATTTTATAATGCCTAAAACACGCCGTGCAGGAAGAAAGAATCAACTACGGCGTATAACAGCACGACTACATCGCACTGAATCAACACGTGGTCTCTCTAATTTCATTGGAATCGACTATCATAACGACGCGGAATACGATAGATTGTTCGGCGACTCCGTGCCTTTTAGCATTAATAATAATAATAATAATCACGCGGACGTTAAATTACGGGAGTGGCCTACGCAATTGCACGCGATCGAAATCAAGAATTCCAAGGTGCCATTGAACGACATCCCGGACAACGATCCACGCCGTACAAGGTATCTGCAGAAAGGTCTGGCATCCTGTACACCCTCTACAACGCGGGTACCCCGGATCATCGCCATCCAGTCGTTGTCCATTCCTTGGAAATTAAATAAGGTAGGTGCTCAAGATATTTCTTTACAACACGAGCCTCCCTTCTGCCCGGGAACCCGCGAAATACAAGAATCTATTTCGGAAACTACGTCTACGCATTTTTGAATCACTTAACAATAATAACTAATAAATTCTCTTGCAATTTTAGAAATATTAGCTTACCACGTGGTTTCCAGAATATTCTCTGCGCGTCTTAAATTTTCACCATCTCCCAAAAAGAGAAATCGTGCGAAACCTTTTTTTTTATCAAGGGTCAGTTTATGGCCCTCATAAAACTGCAGTAGGTATCCTACAGTCAACCCTTTGGAAAATTCTAAATCTTTCCAGAATATCTAGAAACTTCGTGAACGTGTTAGAACATTCAAATCGACCTCATGGCAATTATTTATTTTAACTAACATTAGTTTAAACAATCAACTCCT